>NC_136483.1:102693399-102703399 GCF_053919585.1 Euprymna scolopes | reverse complement strand
TAAAATATTATGAGTTCGGCGAACCGGTTGTTAAAATTATGTAAACCCTTATTCATAACTACATTATAGTAGATTCTTTATTCTTATTAACATTTTCTTAGAACCTGTTCTTAAAAAATTTGAATCCCACCACTGATGCACTGGAAGCTCTTTTAGATGTAGAGTAAGAATTAGCACAGCGTTAGTTTGGCAATTAAAGAACGAGGAAATACCTTTCACCATAAAATGGAAGGAAATAGAGAGAAGGCTATCGAAATAATGCTTCCTGTGCAACGCAGAGCTATATTATATAATTAGAGTAATGATCCTAGTAAAATTTGCTTAAACAAAAGGAGTGAGCTCTTCAAAGGATATGTCCACAGAAAACAGGCACTCTTAATAAACAGGGAAAACCAATTGATGAAGACAGATATTACGTAATAACTTCATAGTAAAATAAAGATATGCCACATAAGCAAAAATAAAGGGATTGATAGTGGACATATAGATAAAGCAGTTTTAAAAAACAATGAAAGTTTGTTAAATTTTGTTTTCATTTTTTACATTTATTTTGTCTAAAATTTATATTTTATATCATATTTTAAAATAAAATTAACATTTTTACTCTTATAATTAAACCTTTTGTCTAAAATTATCATTAGTAAGCTTACGTTATAAAATAATCTATATGACTATAAAAATGCACACCTTTTAACAATTGTCTGCCTCTATGAGAAGTACTTTAACTGGTTGCTCCCCTTTAGCCATTAATTTTAACAATTTCAACGATATAGTTTAATGATGCGAGCACAGATCAACAACTCAAAGATTGTCCCATTGCAGGAGGGGGGGGGGGTAATTTTACTTCTTGTTTATATATATATATATATATATATATATATATATATATATATATATATATATATATATATATATATAGTAGTAATTTATAAAATATATATGGCGATTAGCCTGACGAATCCTAGAGTGGATAAAACGCCGAATATTCAGTGTAGCTGAATCGCCATATATATTTTATAAATTACTAACTAGCTCTACCTATGTATTGAGCACTTTTGAAGTAAATACTTAAAGTTTACGCATAAATCTATACTTTTGTATATTAATTTTATGTGAGTAAATGAAGTAGTTATATATATATATATATATATATATATATATATATATAGATAGATAGATAGATAGATAGATATTTAAGTTTTTAATTTTATTTTAGAGTTAGTTTTTATTTTTAAATATTAGTTTTTTTAAATTTAATTTAATTTATTTATTCATTTCTTTTTTTTTTTTTTCGACTGCTTCCTGAAAACCGGAAGTTTATAATCAAGGGACTTTCTGGAACAAAACTGACTAAATTTTTTAAGAAATTCTGCAGAAATAAACAGGCTCCTCATTAGTCGGTTTGACTGACCACGATTTTGTTTGGACCTATCAGATTGATTCTTGTTATTAACTGCCGAGGAGTATTCTTGGCGCTATTTTATGTTTCAGGTGGCGCTTGTTTTCAAAAAGACAATAGGTTGAATGGATGTAAGAAAACTCACTCGAGGCATGTAGCCTCAAAATCCCTTTGTGTCACTCAGACCTAATGTGGGGCGAAATATTTTATTATCATTTGCAAACACCAATGTACTTATGTCGGGCAAAATATTGTATCCTTCGTGTACTGTGGTGCTCTACGATTGATTGACTTTCTTCATTACAATAGGTCTCTCCAAGACGAATTTAATGTCTGCATTTTCACCTGCCTTTTGTCCACCATTTGGATAGTTATCTACAATGAACTCCATGATGACTACTGGACTCGCAGCATTCATCCTTGGAAGGTATCACTTAACTCATCGACTTGTTGCAACTATTTTTTGAGCAGCAGGGAGTTTTGAATCCTGTAAACGCGAAGATAAACCATGAACTACTATCCTAATGGGTGTTATCAGCTCTGTTTCGGCAGAAAGCTAAAGGTCTTTATTTACCCCTCTACTATACTATCACTGGCAAAATTCAAAGAAAACAAAAAATAAAAACAAAAACTAAAACAAAAGGGTGTTAAAAAATGAAAATAAAATAACATTGAAGATTGTAAACAAAACAGAATTCTATGTGTAAGCACTATGTAGAACACTATTTAGTGGGGGGACAGATATAAACAGAGACTGAACAGAGTCCAGCACAGCAGACCAGAGACTGGTCACGAATGTCCCCATAACATATATAAATAAATATTATGCTCACATAATTTATATTTCCTTTATAATGGAGCATTTTGCTGGGGTTTTCTTCCACAAACCTTTCACGTGTGTGTGCGTGTGTGTGTGTGTGTGTGTGTGTGGTAGTAGTAGTAGTAGCAGTAGTAAGTTATGAAAATTTATGTGGCAATTATTTAGGGGTGGGGGAAGATCGCTCCGGACAAGGTATAAATCCACTTGATGTAAGGAGCTAAAAAATAGTACTACAAGGTCAAAAACTTGCCAACAATGAGTGTTAGATGGAATAAATTCTGACCTAGAAATCAGCAATTCTTCTCCCTTTGTCAGAAACGTCACTCCTGGAATGCGATGACTAAAGGACAAAATAAGGAGAGCGTGAGTTACGTGGCTGGCGAAAGTAAATCCAAGATCCGCTGTCTACTCTCTTTAATTTTCCATGTTTCTTTCTTGTATGTAAGCATTTTTACATGAGGAAACACAGAAAATTTTGTGTAGCTTAATTGCCATAAATATATTTTCGTAGCTTACTACCTAGCTCTATTCACATATTGAACACTCTTAAAGTTAATACTAAAAATCAATGCATAAAATATTATATCTCCTTATAACATTTTATGTAGATAAAAAATAAAAAATAAATATATATATATATATATCGGAAATGTGTAGCATCATAGTTTTTACATAAAAAAATCTCTCTATATATATTTCTATATATACATATATTAATATTGTTTCATGTATCGATATAAAATTTTGCGTATCTGTTTTCAGTATTTACTTCAATAGCGCTCAATACGTGAGTAGAACTAGCGAGTAAGTTTTTTTTTTTAAAAATATTTGGCAATTAAGCTACGCAGAATTTCCTGCATTCCATCCACAAAAAATTCTGTGTAGCTTAATTGCCATATATATTTTCAAAGCTTATTATATATATATATATATATATATATATATATATATATATATATATATAGCTATAAAAGTGAAACTGTGTGTGTGTGTGTGTGTGTGTGTGTGTGTGTGTGGGTGTGTGGGTGTGTGTACATTTCCCTACGCAATAACTCTGTCAATTTTTAGTCTACAGACTCGAAATTTCATATACAGGATACTGAGATTTGGGAAAATCGATATGATCGGTTTTCGGCCAGAAATTTTGCTGTTAAGGAGTCAAAGTTCAACGATTTGACCTTTGAGAACTCTACAAAACTCTTCCGAAAATTTTGGGTCTAAACACTTGAAATTTTAGATATAGGTTCCTTGGACATGGATCTAACTTAATAACTTGATTTGAGCCTAAAACAATAAATGTTAAGGGGTCATAATAGGGGTCAAAGTTAAAAAAATTGACCGTTTTTTTTGTTTTTTTTTTTGCTCAGCATACATCTTCAAACACCCTGGCAACGCTGGGCTGAAATGCTAGTGTATATATATATATATATATATAAGAACAAGTAGTTAATATAACATGTTAAAAGAACACTTTGAAAAAGAGTTAAAAACATATTTAATTTTAAAAAGGAAGCACAAAATAAGTGGATAGTCCTTAATCCGCGAAGTTTCAAAGAAATAATTTCCTTCTAATCAGAGGGTAGGATTTAGCAAAATGCGGGATCGCATTGTGCTTGCAAAAGTATTTGATGAAACTACAAGTAAGTCATAGACCTTACTTGGTAACAAATAGTGAAGCAGTGGGAATATGGTGAAAAAAAAGGTGATATATTATTAACAGGGTGGCCTGACGTCCAGAATTGAATGAAGATCAACAAATGTTACATTATCCCATACTTTATTGTCATTGAAATCAGTGAAATCACCTATTTTTTTTAATCAAATTGATTAATCACCTGCTCTAGTTAGCCCTCCCTCCCTCCGCAGTGTACTGCAAGGAAACTGCACTTGCCTCCCTGTAGTAACTTAGTCCACAATGCATTGTAGTCTACATTGTACTGTAGAGAATATGCTGTTAATTTCATAAAATAATCTGTAAATAATGGCTTCATTTTAAGTTTAAAATGCAAAAGTCAAGTATCATGGTTCAGTTGTGCTTTAAACAGAACCATCCATTTTTAACGTGCCCGTGTCTTATCAAAGAACTAACTGTTGATTTTATGAAATTATTTTTTTTTAAATCATTTGAATTAAGGTCAAACATACAAAAATCAATTATCATGGCTCATTTGTGCTCTAAAAAGAAACATTCATTTCGAACACGTCACTCTCTCTTATAAAAAATTTACAGTTGATTTTATAGGCTGGGCCTTTCTGCTTGTCAGATGATGAAACTTCTCAAATGCTCGTGTGATGTTATGTTGCATTATATAGTTAACTTTGGTTAAAATCGGATTTTCTTTCTATAGTTGGATTTTTTTCGACTAATTGATTTTCGAGACTTATCGGATGCATTCCAATATAAAATGTATGTAAGAACATTCCCAGACACATCAAGTATCTTTGTGTGTAATTTCTAAAAACTCGACCCAGCAGTTTTCGAATTCATAGGAAACGACATCTCAGGCACACACACACGCACACTCATACACACAAACACACACAGACAATATTCCTTTTATTTAATAATAATAATAATAATAATAATTATATATATATATATATATATATATATATATATATATATATATATATAATTCAGAAAAATATTCTAAATTTCATCCAAAACACTTTATTATCAGACTTTGTTTCGCCCCATAATGAAAATATACATTTTCATGATATACCGCATATCAGAAACACAAAAGTCTGTACATTCACCAAAAAGAATGAAAGCAAAAATAAAATTTATATATATATATATATATATATATATATAAATATATATATATATATATATATATATATATATGTGTGTATATATATATATGTATATATAAATTTATATATATATATATATATATATATATATATGCGTGTGTGTTTGTGTGAAAATGCATAGAAAATGAATACGAAAAGTATAAAAGTTTATAACTTTTCTTTATTCGAGATATATATATATATATATATATATATATATATATATATATATATATATATATATATATATATATATATATATATATGTTAGTGTTGGGACGATTAATCAGAATCGAAATCAGGAATTAGAAAAATCAGAACTTTTTGGGTATTGGAATCATACCAGAATCTGGAAAAATATTGGAATCGTCCCATCACTAATATATATATATATATATATATATATATATATATATATATATATATATATATGTGTGTGTGTGTGTGTGTGTGTGTGTGTGTGTGTATATATGTATATATATATATATATATTATTATTATTATTATTATTATTAAAAATCAATAATACAATATATAATTATACTTTCATGGATATGTCACCAAGGATGTCACAGAAATTCCTTATAATGGCTGCTCAATATTGTAAATATTATAATGTTAATTTTTCTATCTAGTATACTGAGTTTTAAGATGTATGTGTGTCATATTTTCAATTGTCTGTCTCACTCACCGTCGTTGTGTCCAACAGTGTACTTAAGGCCGTGGAGTCTATTGTACCATCCACTCCACATGCAAGCCTGTTTTTTTGTGTTCAACTTTTTCTCATTCAAGGAGGATGAGCCTCGGGACAGTCTGAGTGGTTGTGGTAGGAGGATAGAAAGGAGAGGGGAGTATGAGGAGAAGGATATCGGTACAGTGTCACTCACATGATGCAGGGAGGCATTGTTTATGTTCATGAGCAGCTATAACGCCCCCCCCATCCACTGTCACCTGTTGAAATAAGTATAGGCAAATCCCTGTTCCTTTATTACATTGTAAAGGAAGTTATCTTTAAAAAAAAAAAAAGACAAACAAATAAATATTACAAAATTGTGCAACTAATAATGATAAGAATACTAGTTCTAATTTTGATAAGTTTCTGCACTTATCTATTGCAAATGGAGATTTGGTATCTGTCTGTCTGAACCGTAACTACGCTATAACTTCTATTACTCACAGAGATTTGGTATCTGTCCGTCTTAAAGCTGAAACCATACTATAGCTTCTATTACAAATGGAGACTTGACATCTGTGTCTGAATCCGTAACTATACTATTACTTCCTATGGAGGTCTAGTTTGGATGGCAAAATTATTAAGGTTGTGGAGAAATTTTGTTACCTTAGTGATGCCATTGGAGCACGGGGTAGAGTAGGTACTAGTGTGATTGCAACAAATAGGAGTCAGTTGAATAAGTTCATAGAACTATGCTATTATTAACCAACAAAGCCTTAACACCATCAAGGAAAGAGTCTATCAGGCATGTGTATGCAGTGTGATGATGTATGAAAGTGAAACCTGAAAAGAATGGATGAGAGTTCTTGGGTTAGTAGATGTAGAGCAGTTGAGGTATCAGGTTCAGTTCATATCGTTCACAAGGAAAAGCTGGAAGGAAGTGATAAAAATGAACTTGCAAGAAAGAGGGGTAAATAAAGACCTGGCAGAGATAGTTCACTTTGGAAGTTAGATTGATGTTAAATATTATATTGAAATAATCTCCATTACTTATGAGTAGGCTTGTGACTATTGATATTGTTTTGACTCTAGAGTATATATCCGACACAGTTAGACACAGTTAATCAATCGAGAACCACATCACTCTATGCAAAAACATATAAGATATTAACTGATATATACTCGAGAGTCAAAATAATGAAAAGAATATTACTTAATAGACAGAACATGCAAAATAAATCTTATCTGTGTGTGCCTGTCTGTTTATCCAGCAATGCAATCGAAAACAAACGCAACATTTCCCAAATAAAATTTTACAAGGAATCCGATGGTGGTATCAGAGTTATCGTTTTTCAGACGCATAAATAAAAGAGATAAACAAAAAGAACTGAAAACCTTACTATAATAATAACAGGCACGCATGCCAAAGCTTTCTGACAAAAGGGAAAGAATTGCTGCTTTTCTGAGTCGAAATCTATTCATCTAACACTTAGCATTGCCTAGTTGTTGATCTTGAAGTAGCATTTGTAACTCGTTTATATCAAGTGGCTTCATGCATTGTCTAGAGCGATTTCCATAAAGACACATATGGATATATGAAAAAAGAGGGTGACCAATATGTGTAGAGAAATGGTCCATTTGGTAAGAAGATTAGCCATAGGCCACAGAAACTGATTTGGACGAAATAGGACCAGCAGGCAATGATGAGATCACTTTAGACCGCAAAAAAGGAAAAGAGATAAAAAGAAATATTGACAAACATGTTACCACTTCGGTGGTAGGATCGTAAAAGGAAAAAAGAAAAGAAGAAATTAAATTTTGGGTCTGATATAGTGGAAGATCCTGACACCCCTTGAGAATGGATTACTCAGTCATTAAAAGTCGCTAGAAAGCAGTAACTAGACAGAGAGTAAGTTAGTCTTGATACTACAGCATTCAAGACATGTTTGTGTGTTAATATTTATTTGTTACATTGTACGGTTCTACGAATAACTTCTTATAACTTACTCTGTGTGTTGAGCCTCATTATTAGGGCTATGACAACAGCATATTCTTTTCATTGTTTTGACTCTCGAGTATATATCCAACACGGTTAGAAACAGTTAATCAATCGAGAACATATCACTCTCTATATAAAAAACATATAAGATATTAACTGATATATACTCGAGAGTCAAAATAATGAAAAGAATATTCTCTTGTCATTATTTTATACTGATTATATTCCCCCAGGGATATATCAGAGTCACAACTTTTATATGAGTGGCTGCGTGACCAAATCAACCAATCGTTGACAACACTATAAAGATGGGTGATTGTGAAAATTGGATGAGTTAGTTTATTTTAGAGGACGATTCATCAAGAACTTGCTTACGTTGGACTTGAAATCAACCATGTTATAGTCAGCTGGGAAGCAGCTCTGCGGTATTGTGTTCCACAGGTGAGCAGTTCTGGGGGGGGGAGCTCTGCTCATTGAATTTTCGTTTAGTTATAAGCACAGATAGAGAGTGAGTGAAATTGCTAATAGAGGCTGGAGCTAGTTGAGTGTTTGCTGCAAATGCCTTACAAGGGGGGAAACCATAGAATGAAGCTCAGTCGAGCACATACCGTGAAACTAATGACATAGTAGGGATAAGTTTGCAACGTCTCTTCAATAAGAAAGAGGTAGCAAAGAGGGGAAAAGGACATTGCCCACTAGATTTCAAAGTCGGTTTTGTGTCCTGTTTTTGTCATTTTTACCAAATTATTATTTCTTTTAAAGTAGGATTCTGAAAGTTAATTATTACAGTGTCATTTTGTCATTAATTTATTAATTTAACGATTTTTTTTTTATAAAACTATAACTGATTTTGTAAAGACAATGTTTTAATCTTTAGTTTTAAAATTATTGTGTGTAAATGGCTTCTAAAACTTTGAAAAAAAAATACATGGAAGTAGAAGTGGAAGCCCCTGTTCAGAGTCGAAAGACAATGGATACCCCCTGTAAAGGTAGCTGTGCGTAAAATTGTGAGATAAGGGTTGCGCAATCCCATCCCACACTTCTTCTGAATCGGCACTGCTTGAGTTCAGTGGCAAGGAGAAGTCCAAGACTAAATAAGCATAATATACAAATTTTGTGAACAAAAACGTCATTTTACTTTTTTTATTTTGGAGAATATGGCCGGATCTGCTCAATTTGTAGAAGTGTAAGCCACTTTGAGCTTCAGATGGTTCGCTGTTACACACAAGTTCTGGTAGGTGACTTGTTTGTAGTAGACAGTTCCACAGAACAAAATATTCTTACCGTGTCGAAACCCGGGAAAGAACATGTGAAATTGCTCCAGAAAAGGTTTAATATTTATGAAGCAATTCTGGTTCCTGATTGGTTTGTAGCAGAACGTGAATTAATTTGATTCGTCAGTTCTTAGCAGCATCGTTTATAAATAGAATCGTCCGACTGTGTGGGATCATACCCCATTATAGGATCAAAATATTGCAACAATTATGTAAAAACAGAATTATACATTGTGAAGAGATTGGCTTTACTTTATATATGAGAAAATATGAAGTGCATTAAAGTTCTATTAAAAATTACGTTATTTTTATAAATGTAACAAAAACTAAATTTTCTTTAAAAATGGTTCACATGGAAATGAGTCATTAATTGTTTTCTTTCTTTGAATCTCTGTCTCCTGTCTCTCTCTGTCTTTCTCTTTCTCTCTCTCTCTCTCTCTCTCTCTCTCTATATATATATATATATATATATATATATATATATAAATATATATATATATATATACACACACACACACACACACACACAGGGTGACCCCAAAAAAAACAGAGAACATACAATTGTTTTTCTGAGCATTTTACAGTCAACGGAGAAAAAAAAAGCCAAAGACTCTAGTGTTTTGATGTGATGTTCTGAATATAATAAACTAGTTATGACCAAAGTTTCATTTAATTCGGACAAAACACTAAGAAACGGGGCCTAATTAGAGTTGGGGGCCATTTTCTTGAAATCACCCTGTATATACGAGGGGGGGGGGCTCATATGCTTAAATATGATATTTTAATTCGTCCAGATTTTTTTATATATTATTATAGAGTCATGATTTCAAATTTAAAAAAAAACAACATATATTTCAGTGCCATAAGCTAGAATCGAAACCAAAACTGTAGCATTCAAATCTGATGACGTTACCACAGCACCAACTTGATACACATTTCAACTGATTAAAAATTAAAACCTGAAAATAAACTAGGATCAATGTACAAAGTGTATAACGATTTTTTTTAATTTTGATCAATTTTTGACCTCTTAAAA
>NC_136483.1:102570899-102683399 GCF_053919585.1 Euprymna scolopes | reverse complement strand
CCATGACAATAACGCACTAGTGTCAATTATTGATTTTGGTTAAAACTTTGTTGTATAATTTTTGCCTAAATAAAATAACATGTTGGTCATAGTCATTATAAGCTTCAATGTATGAGTTGCTATAATGATTCAGCACCGAGGAGCTTGAATCGAATGCATTATAAACTAATGAGTTATGGTCGCAAAATGGTGGTATGTAGAGAAAAATCTTAAATCACAGTGATTCAGCACCAAGGAGGTTGGATCGAGTAATTTATGCCACACAAAACATACATGTCTGTAATACAAAGTATCTAAAAATTGGAAAGATGATGGGCTGTGTGACTACTCCTAGTGAGTAAATAATAATAATAATAATAATAATAATAATAATAATAATAATAATAATAATAATAATAATAATTTAGATAGGAAAAGGTAAATTGCTGATATAAGTCTATGAATTTATTTGTATATTTAAAGTCATACTCGAATATCTAGAAAAAATAGTATGAAAAACAAATTGGAAAGTTTTCTTTTCAATAATAAATACTACTTTATCTCAAATGGTCATATCTTTTTTTTTTTTTTTTTTTTTTTTTCCCCCAAAAAAAAATGAATATAAAATTGAAAAACTTACCAAATATAATCTATATGATTGCTTCTTTGGTTTGGTTTTTAGATTGTGTAATGTCGAAGTCTTTCGCTAAAATGGAACTCCTCAACTAATCACACTAGTTTTTGTATGCAGGTGGGCGCCAGGGTTTACGGAATTAATCTACAGGCGTATATGAATATAAATTATTTATATTCATAATAATTCATAATCATATCGAAATCAAAACAAAACACGTTGTGCATTTATGTATGTATGTATGTATGTATGTATGTATGTATGTATGTATGCCCGATGAAGTAGGAGGTTGCAAGCAAATTATTTTTCTTTGTAATTAATTAAAAGTTTATCAATAAAACCGCCATAAATTTGTTTGTATGCGTATAATAAAAAATAATTTGCCCATTAATCTATTACAATAAAGTGTGTACCCAGGCATTTTGTGTCTCTTAATTCCAAATACGTTCAGTGTGGGCGGAGCTCATTAGGGTCAGCCAATCATTTCAAATATTTCATTTAACTTGCTTAAAAGATTGACATAATAGCAAATTGTGGATTATTCAGAACAATTTATCAACTTACAACAACAAATTAAAAAAAAAAAACTTTTCTAATCACTGTAAACATTCTTGTTTTTGTTTTTGTGTATTCTGTTTTCTATTTCATTTGAAAATTTGACATAAAAGAAAAGAATACATTTATCCAGTTGTAACAGTGAAACAATTTGACTAACGGTGCCCAATTCCTGAGACGCGTTCAATAAGTAATACCCCTGACCAACTATCCATAGCAGTAGAACAACGAATCTGGGTGCAGTTATTAGTCTTGCTCTACATATGAACTACACAGAGGTACACATTTCTCTCATCCTTTAATGCAGCTCTGGAAGCCTTTTTCATGGAACACTCCCAGGTTGGTTATCCAACCACGACGTGACTTTGAAAATCGAGGCTGCATCATCTGGAAAATGCTTTCCTTTCACCAACATGGTCGTCTTCAAGTCCAATGTAAACAAGTACTTGTTGAGCTACCCTCTTTAAATAATCAAATTCAACCCAATTACCCTCACTAACGATCACTACGCCGTTGTCTCAGTGACCAACGCACATAATAATAATATTCCTTTCGTCTCTAACGTGTTGTTGTACAACAACATTTATTTCTTTATTGTTACGGCCGTGACCCATCACCCAAGTGATCTTGAACATTATCTCGTTCCGTGCTCCTCATCGCTCACGAGATCTCGAATGTTATCTTGTCCCGTTCTCCACACCTCTCATGAGATCTCAAACGTTTTTTTCATCTCTAACGTGATCTTTTTAAAGTCATTATTTTTCCCTGCCAGTGACGTCATTCCGAATGCATTTGCATACATGTGTTTGTACTATGTTACAGATGGTTAAATATGGTCGAAGTTGTGCTCAATTTTTTAATTAATACTAATCCCTATTAATCCCTAACGGTGCATCAAACAGATACCATAATACTTAGTTCATTGCACCTTAGCATAAAAAAGATCCATACAAAATTAACCCTTATCCTCGAGTGGCCTGACTCCTTCGTTAAATATAAATAAAATAAAATAGAATAAAAATACATAGTTAACAGCGTAAAAAATCCTGTGTTCAGAATAGTATTATTCATAAAGGACTCATGACGATATCGAACCCAATAATTCTTTTGGGATGAGGCACTGATATCTGTATTTTTATTTTTTTTACTGGAGTCACCACTTATCAAGATCCAAAGGCCACTTGAGGATAAAAATTAAATAAGTGTCAAGTAGATGGTGAGACAATGCCATGATTATTGACAGTGATGGTGACGATTAAACAAAATTTAATTATTTCAGAAGGTGGTTAAACAAGATTTTGTTTACATTGGACTTGAAAACGACCATGTTTTAGTCAGCTGGGTAGCAGCTCACGGTATTGTTGTGACAGTGCACGTATGGCAGTTATATGCAAATACCAAGCCATGAGTGAAATGGTGTCATGGTAAGGAAAAAGCAAAAGACTATTAAAAAGGAGAGAGATCACTTTAAGAGCATGTTTAAGAGCACGTTCGAAACGACACAGGTTAGAGAGAAGGAGACGATCACATTAGATAGATGCGTTTTTTTTATGTAGATGTTATTTGTTTTGTTTTAAAAATAATACATATGCCACTCACCATTTGGAGGTACCAAAATTAAAGGGAAAATTATTCCCAACTCGCATTTAGGTAAAAATGCACTTTTGTATATATAATTGAAAGCATTCAAAAAGTGTTGTAAAAGAAAAACAAATAGCATATATATATATATATATATATATATATATATATATATATATATATATATATATATATATATATATGATTAGTTTTTTTGGAAAAAGAAATCCAGCAGAGTGGTCAATTAAAAGGAAAATCCGAAATGTAAGAGCGTATTTATATTTTTATATTTTGTGTGCAGAAAGTTGTTAGATGAGATAAATCATTAGTACCGTCGGTTTCAAGCCCGATAATAAGGACCGTTTAAGGTATCCTTATCTAGCTCTCTTCACGACGAATATTGACTGAAGAGAGCTTGATAAGGGTACCTTAAACGGTCCTTATTATCGGGCTTGAAACCGACGGTACCAATGATTTGTCTCATCTAACAACTTTCTGTACACAATATATATATATATATATATATATATAATGCTCCTCACCTTGAGTTGAGCATATTGAGAAGTGAAACACGAATTACCATTAGCATATAAGTGACGCTCTTTGTGTAAACAAATCGAGCGGAGGTATTTCGGACGATGTCAAAACATCGTTAAAAAAAACTCACTCACCAATAGCGTAATGGTTAGGAGCCTTGACTGCCGTACAAACGGTCGGGTTTCAATCCTGGCTTGAGGTAGTTGCCTGTCTAGCCGCACTGATGAGCTGTGAAACAGCGAAACAGTGCTGTATGTGGATGACTATATATATATATATATATATATATATATATATATATATATATATATATATATATATCGCAATCATGAAGGGAAGATTTAAGTTCATGATTAAAAATGTTTAAAATAAAGTCAACGTTTAAAATAAAGTTAACGGGGTGAAGAGAAGGGGAAAAAATGGGGGAGTCAGCTGACCGGTTTCGCCCTCGCTTTATCAAAGCTGTATCGATGGATTTGTTTTGGAGAAAAGAAAAGCGAATGGGAATCAAAAGTTCTCTCCAATTCTCTCTCCTCTGATCTTGAGCACGTAGTACAATGGGGAAAGGAGTGGCTGGTTACTTTTAATGCATCTAAAACCAAGCTTCTCTCTTTACATCATCAACATTCTAATTCACATTTGTCATCAATTGAAATGAATGGCTCTCGTCTTCAGGAGGCCTCAAGTTTTGACAAGCTTCTGGGCTTGACCATTACTCCTGATCTTAAATGGAACACGTATATCAAATCTGTTGCCAAGGCCGCTGGAAAAATGGTCGGATCTTTCTATCGATCCAGTAGATATCTCACTGCTGATGCTATTCTCTACCTATATAAGAGCCAGGTACGTCCAAGGATGGAATACTGTTGCCACATCTGGGCAGGAGCTGCTAGAAAGGACTTGTCCTGCCTTGATAGAGTTAAAAATAGACTTTGTAGCCTCGTAGGAGATGTCCTTTTCTCCTCCTTGCAACCTCTATCTCATAGAAGAGATGTTGCGAGTTTGTCTCTGATGTATCGTTATTTTCATGGAAAGTGTTCAACTGAGCTTCAATCTATGGTCCCCCCTCGCCAAACTTTCACAAGAAACACTCGTCTCGCTGTAAACACTATCAATAATTTCCCCCACTCTTTATCTGTGCCTAAACCTAAACGTAGATTCCATGAACAAAGCTTCTTTCTTAGAACTGCACGCCTGTGGAATTGTCTTCCGTTTTCCTGCTTTCCGGCTGACTACAATATGGTTGTATTCAAGTCTAAAGTAAATAAGTTCTTGATGAGCCGTTCCATATAAGTTATTAAATTTACCAAATTTTCATTACTAATGATTACTATATTGACCAATTTCTACTGTACACTCTTTAACCCTTATCCTTGAGTGGCCTCTGGGTCTTGATAATGTGGTGATGCCTTTGTAAAAAAAAAAAAAAAAAAAAAAAAATATGCACAAATAAAATCACGTGGCGTTACGTTATGCAAAAAAAAAATGGGGGAAAGCGTTTAAATACAGCAATGTTATATTACTCCTAGATCCTAGAGACTAATCACGCTCAAACCTAAGAGGCATTCCTTCTGTTTACAAAGGGAAGGCCTTCTCAATCGAACGTGAACAGTCTCTAAGATCTTTAAATAAAATAATGAGTGAGCACGATTCAGGATTGAAAAAGAGTTTGTACTAAAGTTCGCTGCACAAAACGGTTTTTTTTATAAGATGGTCAGTAATTGAAGACCCGTGTGTATTGGCAATTACGTCTGTTGTTTGATATGTCCCATTTCTGATTTTGGTAGGTACGTGTTGTTGGACTCTTCTATCCAATCTTAATATTGTTCGACCCACATAGTTGGCACTGCAACTACATTCAAAATTATATATATATATATATATATATATATATATATATATATATATATATATATATATATATATATAAGAAATTATTTTAAAATGATAAATATCATACTATATGGACTACTATAGATATGTGTATCTAGTCGATCATGGTCATACATGCAACAAATTTGGACTACCCGAAATTTTTCACGGATTTCCATAGTAAATTTATATATGGAGAGTAGAAAGTGAACCTTAGGTTTACTTTTAGCAGCCTTGTAACTCTTGCTTCCCTTAGTCCTCACATTCTATGATGTTTTTGACAAAGGAGAAAGAATTGCTGTTTTCTGGGTTGAAATCTATATATTGAACATTTATGGTTGGCTAGTTTATTTTACCTTGAAGTAATTTTTTTTTTTTTTAGCTTCTTGCATCAAGTGGTTTCATACTTTGTCTGGGGCGATTTCCATTAAAAAAAGATTGCTTTGTTTGCTATGACAATCTGAAAATAGGCATTGGTATCATACATGAAATTGTTTCTTATCTTCCTTTCTCTTTCTCCTTTTATTTCTTCCTCTCTCTCCTCTCCTGCTCTCTTTCTATCTCCATCTATTTATCTATTTCTCCGTTACTCTCACCTCTCTCTCTCTCTCTCTCTCTCTCTCTCTCTCTCTCTCTCTCTTACTTTCCACTTTTTATGCCTTGTAGCACAAAACATTTCTTTACACTTCTTCAAAATTATTTCTTTTAAAATTAGGAATAAAAAAAGAACAGAAATTAATTTAGACTCAGATTAATTCCTTTTGAAATTCATGATTCGCTTTGGAAATTCTATGAAAGCAGAGGAACGCACGCACACACGTACACACGCATATACATACACGCACGTGTGTGTGTGATGTATATATATATATATATATATATATATATATATATGATGATACAGCGAAACAATATGCCCGTTTTACTGTATCACAGCCCGCCAGTATATCTAAATCCGGGTTCCATTCAAAGCCATGTTTTTGGATGCTAATATATGCAAGAGGTGCTCCAAAAGTAATGTCTCCTATTTTCTTTTTCCGCCTTAATAAATCAGAGAGGATTGCAAATTGTATTGTTATGGTGACTAACCATATGCATTCATGACCTGAAAGTTTAATTTCTCTGTTGCAAATATTGACAGTGTGATACTCTAAGAAATGAACCCCTGTCATGGACGTGCATCAGAAGCAGAAATGTGTCAATGAATTCCTGGCAAAAGTACATTGAGAATGATGGTGACTATGTAGAAAAAATAAATTCTGGAGCACAAAAGGTCGTTTTGTAGCTCTTCAAGTATTTGAGTTAAAAAAGAAAAAAAGAAAGAAATAGGAGGTTTTACTTTTGGAACGACCCTTGTATATAGCTGAATGTCCTTATCTATTTTTAAATATAGATATAATTTCTTTTTAATTTGACGTCTTGATGTTGTCTCTGTATGTATTGTATCCAATATTCTGATAAACTCCTGAGATTTTTAGCTGCATTTTTTTCATTGCGCTATTTTTTCCTGTTTATCCATTTTTACCAGTACCATTTTTACCGGTGCCATTTTTACCCGACCAGAATTTTTTTATAATCTTTAATTATGTTATTTCTATTCACGGGAGACTTTTGCATATTTGCTAAGGTAAAAACCTTTTTCCTACATCAAAATGCTCTCCCTGATGGGATGATATATATTTTACATAAATATAAACTTACACAGACACGTGTTTAGTCTTTTATGTAGCCATTCCATATATGTAAAATAAAAACAAATAATTGAAGATTGGTGACAGGTTTAGGCACATAAAAATACTAGACGTTTTAGCCCGTTAAAAACAGGTAAAAGTTTAAGCCTGTTGACTTAGAATGAGTATTTTATGCCAAATTGATGTGTAACCTTGTCTAAGAAGCAACACGCTGTACACCTCAGTCACAAAGTGGGCAAAGAATAGAAAAGAACTTTAACTTTTTTTCTGTTGTACAACGACATTTATTTCCTTATTGTTATGGGTCCTGGATATGACCTTAAACTATATCCAGTGGCGAGGCCCTAACTTGCGGGCTTTGGGGATTGTGGAGCCACCCTTTAATTACCATTGTTCCCAGGTCCACTCTGACCCGGAGCGGTAGTACCTGTTAGGATCCCAACTATGGGTTAAATAGAAACCGACTTGAAAACAACGAATATATTCTATTAAAAATTTTTTTTTCAAAATCTTTGGATTCGGCATTAATAACCCGAAAAGGGTTGATATGCTGTAAAACAAAAACAACCAAACCAAACCAAACCTTATTGTTATGGTTGTGACGTCACTCATGTGATCTCGAACATTATCTCATTCAGTGCTCCTCATCACTCACGAGATCTCGAACGTTATCTTGTTCCATTCTCCAGGTCCCTCACACGATCTAAAACGTTCTTTTCATCTCTAACGTGATCGGTGACGTCATTTTGCATGCATTTGCACTATGTTATAGATGGTTAAATATGGTTGCATTTGTGCTCATTTTTTAATTAATACTAATCCCTATTAATCCCTAATGGTGCATCAAATGGATACCATAATACTTAGTTCGTTGCACCTTAACATAAACAAGATCCCTACAACATTTCAACCAGATCGGCTGAGTATTTTCTGAGAAAACTTTTAGAGTAAATATGGCATCGTGGTGACAAATCCCTTCGTTGCACCTTATCATACCAAAAGCACAGACAAAATTTTATCCAGATCGGCTGAATAGTTTCCAAGAAAAAAGTGGAATCGAGAGGCAGACAGGCAAACAGAGAAATTTATAGATTGATAACAAACTATTCAAATCAAAGACCCGAGAACATTGACTGAAGCAAGATCACGTGTGTAACTATTCAATATACTTTTTCTTGACATTAATCAGATCTACTAAGTATTGGGCACTATTGAAATGAATACTGGAAAATTTTTATTAATCATGTGAGTGTTCGTAATTGGGTGGTTTTAATGAAACCTATCTCCTCCTCTTCCTATTTTCTCTCTCTCTCTCTCTCTCTCTCTCTCTCTCTCTCTCTCTCTCTCTCTCTCTTTCTTTCTTTCTTTTACTGTCCACTTTTTATGGCTACTGTAGAACAAAGCATTGCAATCCGTTTATCAAAATTCGTTTCTTTTGAAATTAGGATCAAGCAGAAAAAATATATTAACACCTACAAACACGTGTTTCGTCTTTTGAAAACTCATCCGAGTGGTCTTGTCCATTTATCCAACCAACGTATCAACTTCAAGACTGAAACCTTTGACTCTTGGCCTCCATTGACTCCATTCCCAGCCGATAATATACAGTTTTTATCATATTTAATTACACTTTCTTTATTTCCTTTATATAAGTTGAGGGACAAAGCCAATGCTACAGCTGAAGAGCCAGACCGGGCCTCTAAAAATAGTCTGGGCAGCTTCGTCGGCATTCCCAAGTAGAGACGCCGCAGGCAATTAGAAATAAGCCAACCCTTTTCCAAAGAGGGATAGTAAGCCTGAGAGGCTGGACCTCCTAAGACTACCCAAGACATAATACCTCAGTTCAACAGATAAAAGTCACCACTGATCAGTTTCAGTAGATAATTCAATTCTGTTTGTAGAAAGAATTTTGTGTATTAGCTTGTGTATTTAGCACTATTGAAAAAATTACTAGAAAATTTACCAAGAATATATTTTAATATACCATATATTTCGGCGTATTAGGCGACCGTCAAATAAGATGAGCTACAAAATGGGAGCAAATTTTAATAAATTTATCATATATCGGTTGTATTAGATAACTGTTAACTTACAAAACCATGTTTGTTTAGCCTAGGAGAGAGATTACAACACCCGGTATCTTATGAAATATTAGTTTTTAAAGATGATTTTTTTAACTTTAAAGGTCTTATACACCGAAATATACGGTATTCTAAACTTGTGACTGTTCGAATTTATTTGAAGAAACGGTTAATCAAATTGCATATATTTGTTAAAATAGAAAACTGAAAATTCAATGAGATGAGTCCAATATTTTTGGTCATTAATATTTACAAAATGTACGAGTAATTTATTGTCCAAGTTAATCACAATCAATCTGTTAATTTGTTATTCTTGGTAATCGCGAATGACAAACATAAGTCGGTCGATTTGAAAATAAATAAGTACTTTATTTAGTTTAAGGTAAATTATTAATTGAACGAAATATGTAAAGATAGATTAATGAAAGATTACACTTATTTAAAGAAACCTTGTGCCTCTGTCCCAGCTTCAGAAAAACTAAATCAGAAAAAAGCGATCAAGATTGAAGAAAACCTCTTATTGAAGCTATGGTTTAAGGTTGCCATATACCCCGAACTGTACGATTAGAGAACCCCAAAAGAAAATTAAGATAAGTATCGGTATTGCCTTGGAGTCAGCTCGCATTACAGGTGTAAATGCTATCATATGTATGAAGAACCTCCAGGCATGTGTAGGGCTGATGGCTGCATCATTGACTAAATCTCAGGTATCACCTGACAGAAGGTTAGTAAACATAAACAGTACTGGGACTAATTATCCTCTCCACCTCGTTACAAATATGGACAGGAGAAGGTGGTTGAAGGTACTTGTGGTAATCAATAGTGGTGTAACCTGGGAAAACATACTGAACACTATGTTCAAAAAGACCAGTAAGATCGTAATTACTCAGTCAAGATAGCCAGTCAGGCTGGTGATCGATCTGCAGTTGTATAAGATGTTGTTAAACCAACTGAGAGGTGAGGTTGATTCGGGGCTGAAAGAAAGTAACTAGGGAGTATCTTATTTAATTTCAGAAGAGTTTCCGATGGGTAGCTATTCTATACAAGTCCTGGAGATGAAAAATTTTCAGTGGGCAGCTATTCTGTACAGCTTCTGGACTTTATAATTTTGCAGCCGAAGAGTAAAAGATCCTTCTCGTGTTGACACGAAAAAATTATGTGTTGGAATTCTAAAAGATCTAATCTTTATAGAGCAATTCCGGTTTCTGATTGGTTGATAGCAGAATGTGGTTCCATTTGATTTGTCAGCGTTTATAAATAGTATCTCCCAACTTTCAGGGATCATACTTCTATTAAGTATCAAAAATATTGCAACAGAGTATTTAGAGAAAACAAGATACTTCCAGTTGTTGCCCTCCTTAGAATATGAGACGCAACTATTGAAGGCTAAGTGATGAGATATGAACTTGTCATTAGAACTGTTGCAGAAAAGGACAATTTTACCGAGAGTTGGAAAAGTCCCATTCAAAATAATGTCCAAGAGTGATGTGGAAACGCTTCAAAGTAGATTGAGGGATATCAAAGAGAACCAGAAGGCACTAGCTCAAGTATCTATTTATTTATTCATTTATTTTTGTATTCATTCCAAACATGGCAAATTTTCACTTAGACACAAGGGGCCACTATGAATTAGGGACCATGCTTACAGGTCTAAATTAAATGTTAGAGTGTTTATATCAAATGTCATGAAACTCGACGTAGGTGGGAATAGAAAACACTTTGTGATTCTCGTTTTCAAGTACTGTTGCCGGCTTATGTTTGTACCACTTGTCTGTGCATTCGAGATGCAGTTGTTTGCATAATTCCCAGTGTACTACCCTTCCCACTTGGTCGTGTCTGTTCTTGTATTCCTTTTCGGCCAATTTGCTGCATTCACTTATTATATGGTTTATCGTCTCCCCTCTTTGTTCGCAGTGTCTGCATTTGCTGTTTTCTTGTGTTTTGTTGATCTTTGCTTTGATATGGTTGGTTCTTATCGAGTTGTCTTGTGCTGCTGTTATTAGGGATTCAGTTTCTCAGCTTATGTGTCCTTTTTGCATCCATGTCCAGGTGTTTTTGGTATTTTCATCTTTTGTAATCCTTATGAATCTTCCGTATAGTTGTTTCTCTTCCCACTTTTCTTTTCTTGTCTTATCCTTTGTCTCTCTGTTTTCTGTTTTATTGATTTTTTTCTGTGTCTCTTGCTGCTATTATTCTTTCAGTGTTTTGCATTAAATATTTGTCTAGTTCTTTTTTGCTGTCATTCACACAGTCTTTTATATCAACCAGTCCCTTCCCACCGCTTTTCCTTTTTACGTAGAATCGGTCAACATCGTCCTTCGGATGTAGTGTTGTTGTGCATGGTCATGAGTTTCCTGGTCTTCTGATGGAGTTGTTTCAGTTCTTCTTTAGTCCACTCTATGAACGGTCCAGAGTATCTTACTAGTAATACTACCCATGTAGTTATGCTTTTTATTAGGTTTCTGCTATATAATTTGGTTTATTATTATTATTATTATTATTATTATTATTATTATTATTATTATTATTATTAAGAAAGCTGGCTGTCATATAAGTATTATTCATTTTATATCGTACTGTCTTAACAATTGAGCCATGTCCATAAGCACATGATGACAATATTTCATTATGTGAATCATGCTACATTGACAATAAACACATTCTCATCATCATGAAATAGGGAAAAGAGCCAGAGAGAGGGGGGGGGGAGAAAGAAGTGAGGAAGAGAGAGAGAGAGAGAGAGAGAGAGAGAGAGATTTCTTTCCCTCAAATAAAGCAATAGATAATATATAAACGCATCGCACACAAAAGGTGTCACTCATGTGACTTGGTTTAGAACATTTTACACACCTCCCCAATCCACACGTCCATAAAAACCTAGAAAGAATGCAACTGCAAGCATTTATTTCGGAGGAATTTCGTTTTATCTTCCCAAATGCCATTTGTGTAGGACATTTCTGTTTTCCGACTGGTTTATTTCCGTTGAGAGATTCATGGATGTTTTTCTCCCTCCCATTTCAAATTATTTTTCACTCTTTAAATAAAAGTTTACAATTATTTCAAGTGGTTTTTACTTCCTTTTCTTTCCCCTTGTCTTACTTGTAAATGGTTATATGGAATTGGTTTTTACAGGTTCTAGTATTTAAATACGTCTAATTTGGCTGTTACTAAGTTAAATTCGGACAACTTCTTCTCTCTTGTTAGCCATGTTCCCGGGCAACATCATACTATTAGTTTATGTAAATAAAATTTTAGTCAATAAAATTACTAAAGAAAACTATGTAGGTAACTCTTCTTTCTTTATCTACTGGGAAATACAATTTTATCTTCTGGAAGAGTTTGAATGCAAAATGCAATAAATGCCATTTTCACTATTGTGAATCTGTCACTTCAAAAAGTGTTGTATGTCAACACCCTACCACATCGTTGAAATCAAGAAGATAACCGTAAATATGTATATCAAATAATCGGAAAAAGGCAAATTTCAAGTGGAATTTTAAAAAAAAGGCCAAACTGCTTTTTTTAAAAGAGGCTAAATTTACAAAATTTGGTCTAAAAAAACGTTGAGTGGTTCTAAAATCGGTGATCGATTTGCTACAACGTTGTATTAGAAACTGAGCATCCTTTAAGAATATTAAATATTGACTTTTTTTCATTTTATTTTGATAATCTGGTAGACTAGTACCTATATCGATAATAATCTGATGAAAAAATTAAATTAGAAAAAAAAAAGGCGAAAATAAAACAATATAGAGGGGGTGCTGCTTGTACACATGAACCTCTTTTTGCCTTCAGTTAAAATAAGCTTATTTTAGTTGAAGCCTAAAATTGATATGCTCGTCCCTTTATTGTTCACTTTCTCTATTGAAATTGGATTCATTGCATTTTGCATTCCAACTCTTCACTTGTAAATTCAACTCGAGGGCTTCCTTTTCATTAGCATCTACATGGAGATGTTGGATAGGGAGCAACTCCATTTCTATGATTACTCCACTTGCCCTTGATCGTCTCCTTTATAATGCTGAGTGTTTAGCAAGAGGTCATCAAGTACCATTTTTATTAATTCTTTGGTATGACTTGATTGAGGATTGAACCACAGTCCCCAGACGATCAGCTAATACTCTTGTAAATTCAGATTAGCTTTTATGCACCCAGTGTTCCCTGGTTAATTAAGTAGAAACCGTTTGAAAATTTTTTAAATATATTTTTTTTTCTTTCAGCACCAAAACCACTAGAGTCCAGATCTTTGTTGAGACGGCTTTTTCCATGTTGACTGAGGTTTGGTTCTGGTCCTGTGCAGCTTTAGGGAGTCAATCATCCCATACTTTGCTTTCTCACCTTTTGAGAAGGGGTTAGTTTATTGCTAGTCACCTGAGGCGTCTCTACCAGTAAATTCAATGGGGCTGCCCAGGCATTATTTTCAGGCCAGATCGGTCTTCCTCTAAAGTGCTAGCTATTCAAATTCTACTTTCCCGATCCTTGTGTCACATCTTCCTGCTATAGGAGAGAGATAAACATATTAAACATTGACTTTACTTCTTAGCTTTTCAGGCTTGGAAGAAAGTGTAGTATCTGTTCTGTCCTCAGTCTATGAAGGAGAAATCCTTCTAAATCGAGGTAATTTTTTTGTCTCAATCCATAGTGCCACGTTTTTCTTGGGGTGGGGTGTCTAACAATAATAGAAACTTTCAATTTGAGGTTTTTGATGAGAAATTAATTAAAAAATTTGAATCCCAAATCATCATCATCATCATCATCATCATCATCATCATCATCATCATCATCATCATCATCATCATCCGTTTTACATGCTGGCATATGTTGGACTGCTTAATAAATTTGCCAGGTTTTTATTTATCCTTTGATTTCTCAAGTCCGTCCTTATTACTTCCTCCCATATTTTCATTGGCGTCTCTGTAACATGGCATGGACGGCTATATGCAAATTCCGAGCCATGGGTGAAATGACGTCATGGTAAGGAAAAATGAAAACTATAAAAAGAAGAAGAGGATCACATGAGAGACTTAGAGGATGTTTGAGAGCATGTTAGAGAGAAAAGTGATGCCGCAGCCGTAATGAGAAGTCACGTATGGCGAAAGAATGAGGAAATAAATGTCATTGTACAGCAAAAAAAAAGAAAAGCGAATTGAAGTTCTTTTCTATTTTTTATCTACTGTGTGAATGAAGTTGTCACATGTCCTCATTAAATTAAACCTACTACCTCAACTGTACTACGTCCACAAACCCAAGAACTTTCATTCATTCTTTCAACAGAGCCAAACCAACAAAGTCTCCTGTCTGCGCATATCTTTCTCTATGTGAGATGTTTGGGAGGACGGTGCCTCATGACAACAGAACAGATACTATATTATTTAAGATTTTAACCATCCATTTAAATGCAATTGATTGTATCTTTCTTGCACTTGGTTCACCGGCTATATTTTTTTGTTTTTGAAATTCTTTACCATTTTTTTCTTTTTTAATTTTCTTCCTTTGAAGATTGTAACGTTGGGTATGGCGGTAGCCAAACCAGATGTCAACATTGCTCTGCTTTTTATTGAAACCAACCGAGAGCTCATTTTAGTATCCTCGTTGTTCCCTTTTGCACTTGGTTCATCAGGAATATTAGGTAGATAGGACTTCAGGTTCTTCTTCATAAACCCTGTGACACCTACAATAACTGGTATGATTGATATCTCCCTAAGATTCCAGTTTCTTTTCATATTGTACATGAGACCTTGATATTTGGTTTGTTTCTCTCTTTCAGCTCTGTTCAGACTTCCATCATTAGGGACACTCACTTCAACCAAGGTTGCAACTCTCTGACTTATTCCATATAACTATGTCAGGTTTGACAGCAGCATTTTAAAGGTAGGCAGCTGTAAGGATTACATGATCGTAATGTATGATATATAAGGCATTTCCAACTGTTCTTTCAGGTTGATGTTCCCAGGATTTGCTGCTACACTGGATGTTTAATTTTTTACAGATGGTCCAGTGGAGGTACTTACATACTCCATTATGCCATCTTTTCATGAGTATGGTTGTTTCTATAATTACTGGAATGATAGAGATCTTCCTTCTACTAAGGTTGCTTCTCTCTCTCTCTCTCTCGCTCTCTCTCTCTCTCTCTCTCTCTCTCTCTCTCTCTCTCCTTCTTGACTTTATCACTATGTCAGGTTTAATAGCTCTGTTTTGCAGCTGCAGGAATTGCAGAGTAAATGGCGTAGGACTTATTTCCAACTGTTCTAGTCTTCTCTCTTTTTTGTTTTAATTTCTTATCAGTTTGTTCAAACTGGGGAGGGGGCATCCTGCCGGATGCCAAACATTCACCTGCTAACTCAGATATTCCAACTGAGAGATCTTTTTAAGATTCTGACCATCCTCTTGAGTGCAATTGCTTGAATCTCTTTTGCACTTGGTTCACCAATTATATTTTGCAGGTAGTTTTTTAAATTTCTTTTTCATGATTCCAGTTGCTCCTATAATTACTAGAATGGTGTGTGTGTGTGTGTGTGTGTGTGTGTGTGTGTGTGTGTGTGTGTGTGTGTGTTAAGATGCATATGGAGTTAGATGGATGTGATAATATGGGTGTAGTCTAAGAATATCTCTAACTACTATTAAATCTGGACTTTTAAAAATATGCGCCCCCACCTCCAACCAGGTCATGAGAGGTGAAAGGTTTTCAAAACCCTATATAAATTTTCATCTTCTTTTCAGGAGGGAAATTAAATGTTTATTTGGGTCTGCAGATTCTAATGCACTGGGCAGATGAAATACATTTTTACATAGAACTGATATCATGTTTTGAGATTTCCCCCCCCCCCCGTTGGACTTTTCCATAATTAAATTCAGCTAACTGGAACTTGAAGTTACCCTTACAAGTATCCTACCTCCAACTCAGATCTACCAAACTATCTATCTATCTATCTATCTAGCTATCTATCTACTGTTATATAAAAGGAACTTTGTGTGTGTGTGTGTGTGTGTGTGAGAGAGAGAGAGAGAGAGAGAGAGAGAGAGAGAGAGAGAGAGAGAGAGAGAGAGAGAGCTCTTTCAGTCGATTTTATTTAAATTTCACACAAATGTACTTGATGTGTCTGGAAGTGTTCTTATGCAGGTTTTGTATTGGAATGCGTCTGATAAGTATCACAGGTCGATAATCGAAAAAATCTTTTTAAAAATCAAAGAAGAAAGTCCGATTTTGACCAAAGTTAACACGTTTATACAAACTAATATCACAAGTGAATTTGAGAAGTTTTATCGCCGCACAAACAGGAAAAAAACAACCAATAAAATCAAATGTGGATTCTTTTATTAGACAGGAGCGCGTTCGAAATGAGTATTTCTTTTTAGAGTACAATTGAACCATGATACTTAACTCTTGTCTTTTAAACTTTAATTCAAGCCATTAAATAAACATAATTTTAAAAATCGACAGTAGGTTCTCTAAGAAAACATGATTCCATTTCTGTTTGATGGAAATCTGTTTTCTTTTTTGTTGCAGACTATCTACTAGTTGGCTAGTTGTGTATAAATCCTGAGAGTGATAGGAGCTTTCTATCACTGAAAGTAACACAATGTTCAACGAGCGAGATTGAAGATGTTCCCCTGTACAGGACCATTGTCAGCACCCTCAAAATGCATTGCTTGATTACCACAAATAACAGGGACGTGTCCAGGGTGATGAGCACAAAGTTTCCGACCATGTTAATGGTCTTTGGTGTGGTTTCAAGTAAGAGCCACATCAAGCCACCTCACATCTTCAAAGTCGGCTTGAAAGTCAACGGCAAAGTGTATCTGGATGTGCTGAAGAGTTTGGTGATCCTCTGGTGCAATCAGGCGGCCACTGAAAGACCCTGAGTGTGGCAGCAGGACTCGGTGCCAGCCAACAAGTCCAAAGAGACCCAGGCTTGGCTTCAGAAAGAGTACTACGACTTTATACGCTTCTCTCACTGGCTCCCTCCTCCCCCAACCTGAACCCACTGGGCTACTTTATTTGGTTATACGTCAAGAACATCATCAACATGACCTTACGCAACATCAAAGCCAGCCTGGTCACTGCTATCCACCAAGTATTCGCAGAATATTTGCTAAACTCCTGCCGATGCTTGTTGAAAAGGCATACTCCTAGTTCCTGACCCGTATCGAGGTGGTGATTGAGGTTGAAGGTGGCTACATTGAATAGATGTCAGCTCTACTACATAATCAAGTTATCTGAATTAATTTTTTCAATAAAAATTTTAAAATAAAGCAATAGTGTTGTTTTCTTAGAACGACAACTTTATCGTTTTACTCTGTATGGGGGACTAAGTCACTCTAGGGAAGCATGTGAAACTTCTTTCCGGTGTACCCAACTATACTATAGCAGGCAATCAATTGATTTGTTTGAAAACTGGGTGATGCCATCGATTCTAATGACAATAAAAGCATTGGAAGTGTGGAACATTCGTTGATCCTCATTCAATCCCAGGCAACGTCGGTTATCCTTGATAATGTATATATATATATATATATATATATATATATATATATATATATATAGTAATTTTGAGCACTTTTGAAGTAAATACTTAAAGTTTACACATAAATCTATACTTTCGTATAGTAAATTTATGTGAATAAATGAAATAGTTATATATATATATATATATATATATATATATATATATATATATATATATATATATATATATATACAGTGTAAGTCGGATGTAACAGACTTCGTCTCCGGTCTCTACAGCTCTCTTATATCCGGGGGGGGGGGTTATATCCTGCTTACCCTGTATATTAACACAGGCTCTAATTTGGGACCAGAAAAAATCTCTCTTATATCCGTTTTTCTTATATTATGGTCTCTTATATCCGGGTAAAACTGTATATGAAAAATTTACATAAAATTTTATGTAGATACATAAAATAATAATGATAATAATAATAATAATAACAATAATAATATTATATATATTATTATTATTATTATTATTATTATTATTATTATTATTATTATTATTATTATTATTTTATATATCTATATAAAATTTTATGTAAATATTTTCATGAGGATGGAACGCGGAAAAATTCTGTGCAGCTTATTACTGCTATATATATTATTATTACCATATATATTTTCAAAACTTTATATATATATATATATATATATATATATATATACACATATATATATATATATGTATATATATGTATATGCGTGTGTGTGTGTGTGTGTGTGTGTGTGTGTGTGTGTGTGTGTGTGTGTGTGTGTGTGTGTGTGTGATATCTAGACGAAATATCTGTACTTCCTTTGAGATTTTCAACAAATGAAATAGGACCCTTTTTCAAATTGATTAATGAAATATTAATATCTCAACTTGAAGTCGTTTCAGGATAGCTGTTAACTAAATATAGAGTAACAAATCTACATCGAGTTTAACCCATCTTCATTGTTAGTTTTACAGAAACTATGTAGGTAATACATTTTGTAAATCTTTTAAAATAAAAATGTAGTCGAGTGCACCTACCTTTTCTTTAAGGGCAGAGCAAAATTAAACCTTCTTTTCTATTGTCCTTTTAAAATCCAAATGTGAATTCAACTCTATCATCTGCTTCTCTCTCTCTCTCTCTCTCTCTCTCTCTCTCTTCTTCTTCTTCTTCTTCTTCTTTTAATAACACCCCTTCCACTTCCTTCTATAGATAAAAGGACAGTAGGATCTTAGTGTATCATCTTAATTTGTTATTAAGTGAGTACCTGCTTATTAGTCTTACTAGTACCCTCCCATCCAAATAATGTAGCCTAACCCTAACCCCAATCAGCTGCAGGTTTGAAGAGCGGCTTTACTCTTAATTCACGTGTTAATCTTGCCAGGGGAATAATATTTCATTATTGTTTGAACGTTGCAGTTTTTAACGAGATAGAGAAGTGCTAAGAGTAAAAAAAAAAAAAAAAAAAAAAAAAAAAAAAAAAAAAGGTGTATTTTTTTTTTCTTCAGTCATTATTTATACTCACTAGGGATTCTCACACAGACTATCACTAGCAATCACTCCCTGGCAATAACCTTAGGTGTTTCCTGGAGTCTGAGTGGCAACAAGTTTCTCAAGACTTCCAATACTCTCCATCTCTTTTGGTCGTCTTTGCATTACTGCAACAGCCGCTTGCCATTGTTTTCTCGCTGGCAATGACTATTTTTTTTTACTGGAATTTGAGTGGCAAGATGGCTCCCTAAGGCTCCAGTCCTCTTCACATTCATCCAGAAGAGGTCTGGTTTGTGCTTTCTCTCTTTTGCCTTTTTATTCGCATTGATTCTTCACAACTATTTTGTGTGATGCCGACACTACAATTAGAGGGGGGGGTTACTTACAATTTTGCAGTTTCAGTTTTCTTGGTTCCATGTAGTGTTCCACTATCTTTTCCTTTTATTTCTGTGTCAGTTGCCACATGGACAGTTATCATTTGTAGATCATGTGTGTTAGTTTTTGCATTCAAGGGTTTTCCTTAAAATTTCAACTGTTTTTGGCATTGCCGCCAGTTGTATAATAGTCCCAGTCTTAGTGTTTGTGGGCATTTTTAACAATAGCCAACAAAACAAAAGCAGAGTGAAAAAGAAATGTTACCAAAGGCAAGATAAATTCCTCTTCTCATTGTTTGGATAAGTTTTTTTTTTTATTTGTGTGTTTTAACTTATTTTAAAGCATTTTTAACTTAATATACAGCTAGTGACAACTCTGTTAAGTGAGAATGAGAAGAAAACATGGCTGGTATAAGATGATCACGTGGAATCTTGCTAATCACTCAAAAATCGAAAATTAAACAGAATCACAACTAATAATTGCTATCAATCGTGCAAAAATGTAATCTTCAATCAAACTGTGCATTTTTATTGCTAGTATTTCTGTGTTAATAAGATAGTCAATCAATTAGTCAAGAGAATACTAGTCTCTCTCTCTCTCTCATCTCTCTCTCTCTCTCATCTCTCTCGTGTTAACTATTTTTCTCCAAAAGTAAACATTCAGCCATTTCTAGTTTACTTTCCTATACCTTTCTACAAAAAACACTCAATTAGATACAACCACTATATACGACTCTCCCCACTCTCTAAATGCCTAAATGTAGATTCCATGAACAAAGCCTCTTTCCCAGAACTGCTCACCTGTGGAACACTGTTCTGCTGGCCTGCTTCCCAGTTGAATACAACATGATAGCCTTCAAATCCAATGTAAACAAGTTCTTGTTGAGCCGTTCCCATAAATAATCAAATTTCACCCAATTTACACCATTAACGATTACTACACTACCACCTTACATTCATTAACCCTTACTCTCGAGTGGCCTTTGGGCCTTTATATGTAGTGACTCCCAAGTATAAAATAAAAGAACTTTCAGAAAGCTAAAACGTTACAACACAATAAACCTTGGCAAGGGTTTGTGCTCTCTGAGCACCTTTATTATTCAACTAGCGAGGGGTACCCGGCGTTGCCCGGGTGTTTGGGGGGGGGGGTTAAAAAAAAAGTAAGTATGAGGATCGAACCCGAACCCTTGATGCAAAGTTGTAAATTAGTGTGAAAAAAAAAAAGTGCGATGTTAACCATTTCCCCACCGCGAGATGCTAACAGAAACATGTTTGGAGCAGGTGCCCGTTTTAATGAGTTAATGAGGTCAAGTTTGACTGCGGGATTTCATTTACTGCTGAACGCTTTTTTTTTTTTTTTTTTTTCCCCAAGATGTTATAGGAAAAAGACTAACCCACATGTAGCGAGCGACAAATCTTGAATATTTATCTTCCCGAAATCGAGCAAATTAAATAGAGAGGCGAACTTCGTTGTTAACTGTGAGATATTACGATTTATATGTGATATAAAAAGTTTTAAAAGGTTGTGAAGTGAGCGACCGCTTCTCTAAAAAAAGCCTTTTGTAGACACACAGAAAAAGCGAACACACATACATACATACATTTTCGCTTTTATATTTGTAGATTATGTCATCATCTAACCCTACATTCTCTTCAGGCATTGACGATTTAACTCAAGTTGTACGACAAAACTCTACTGTTAAGCAATTAATCCTATCTTTTTACGTGTACGCCATGTTGTACTGTAATCTATTTTGCAGTTGCAAATTAAGAAGAGTTTCTGGTGCCAATAGCATATTGATAATTTTTCGTACAATGGCACCAGTGACGATGGGATTTAGAAAACCATTTCCTAACCAGAGCTATATGTGATAGCTTTGGTTTCGATTCTAGTTAATAGCACCCAAGTAATTTTTTTTTTAAACTTTTGAAATCAGTACTATATATTAGGTACAATATAATATTGAATAGGTTATAATAAATATAAAATCTGCATGAATTAAAACATATTTAAGCGTATTTTACGACCAGGTAAGATTGCTTCCCCTCCCTCCTGTTAGTCTGAAATAAAAAGTAAATGCATAAAAACTAACCTGATCTCATCTTGGAAGGTGGCGTCACAAATCTCAATAATAATTGATCTGAAAAACAAACATCAACCATCAGCAAAGAAATATAATTAAACAAAATAACAGAAATATGTTTTCTACAGGATGGAACGATAAAAGTCTCGCCCTAGAAAAGACGATATGATTCCATTTCCGTTTGATAAAATTCGTTTTTCATTTTTTTTGTTGTAGACCATCTACTAGTTGGCCAGTTATGTACACATTCCAAGAGTGATAGGAGCTTTCTATCATGTCTGAAAGCACCGCTGTACAACTCACGCTTTCTACCGATCCAAGTTATGACAACAGGACCATTGCCAGCACCCTCAAAATGCATATCTGGATTGCCACGAATAGCAGGGATGTGCTCAGAGTGATGAAAACAAAGTTTCTGGCCACGGTTATGGTCTTTGTTGTGGTTTCAAGTGAGGGCCATATCATACCACCTCACATCTTCGAAGTCGGCTTGAAAGTCAACACCGAAGTGTACCTGAATGTGCTGAAGACTGTGGTGATCCCTTAATGCAATCAGGTGGCTGCTGGCAGACCCTGGATGTGGCAGCATAACTCGGCGTCGGCCCACAATTCCAAAGAGACCCAGGCTTGGCTTCAGAAGGAGTGCTACAACTTTGTATTCTTCTCTCACTGGTCCTTCTCCCCCCCCCCTCCGACCTGAACCCGCTGGACTACTTCGTTTGATCATATGTTGAGAACATCACCAACACGACCTCCTACAACACCGAAGCCAACCTGATCACTGCCATTCATTGAATAGTCACCGAGCTCCTGCCGGTGCTTGTGGAAAAGTAATGCTCTCAGTTCCATACCTGTATCAAGATGGTAATTGAAGCTAAAGGCAGCTATATTGAATAGCTCTACTACATAATCAAGTTACCGGAATTAATTTTTTCAATTAAAGTTTTAAAATAAACCTGTAATGTTGTGATTTTTAGGGCGATAACTTTATCGTTCCACGCTATTGTATATTATTACCCACACTCCTTTCCCAAAACGTCCACTAAAAAACGAAGGTAATCCTTGGAAAAATAGTATCATGACAACAGAATCGATACTACATTATTCCCCCCCAAAGGCGAGGTAATGCATGGTAGGTCAATATCATAACAAAAGAACATTACATTACCCTCCTCTAAAAGTGGAGGTAATGCCTGAGACGATAATGTAATGAAAATAGAAAAAATACTACACTGTCCTTTCCCAAGGAGGAAGTAATGTTTGGGAAGACGGTACCTCATGACTCATGATAGAACAGATACTATACTATCTCTTCCTTCAAAAAAGGAGGAGGTGATGCCTGGGAGGATAATATCTCATCAAAAATGAACAGATACTACACTACTCCTTCCCTCAAAAAACGAGGAGGTAATACCCAAAGGAATGGTATCATAACAACAGAGCAGCTATTTTACTACTACTTCCCTCAAGAAAGGGAGGTTATGCCTGAGAGGATGGCCACAGGACAACAAAAAAAAATACTACACTATCTCTTTCCTCAAAAAAGGATAGTCTCATGGGAACAGAACAGATACTACACTATCCCCACCCTCTAAATTTAGCATTTAGCATTCTAAAATAGAATAGTAAAGTTTCTTCAGTATTAAAAGCTAATACAATAATAGCGCTAGTAGTTCCGTCTTCAGACAGTGATACCAAATCTCCATTAGTAATAGATGTGTTTTTCTGAACAAATGTCGACTGATATTAATAGAGACCCTCACATGGCATTCTATATTACAGGCTACTTCGTGGAGTAGTTGGTTGTCATGACTGGAGGACCATAGGCCAATTTGTTTAGTCAAATAAAAAAATACAAAATCTTTAACTTAGGCATTACGCCATGTTTGGTTTTGTGAGAGGGGAGTAGTGGGAGGAGGGTCGAGTGTCATACATTTTGACAACAAAACTTTTGATTACTCTTAGATATATTCTTTCCCCAAAATACTGCATTCACTCCCTGACTTTAAACATACTTGAAACATCCCAAATGATTTCAATAAAATTTTATTTACAAATATATATATATATATATATATATATATATATATATATATATATATATATATATATATATATATATATATATATATATATATATATATATATTTGTGTTGAGACGATTAATTGGAATCAGGAGTCAGAAAAATCAGAGCTTTTTGGGGTATCAGAATCGGTAAAATTTTAGCCTATTTTCCGATGCCAAAACCGATTTCTTTAATTAATTATTTTAGTTGATTTTGTTTTTATAAAACATCTTCCACTGCTTATAGTAATAATAAAATAATAAATATTTATTTATTTAAAGTTCCAGTAAGACTAAAATCTCTAGATCACCCTGTCACAAGTGTGTTTTTACGTTTGAGAAAATACATGCACATTTAAGATGTGTTTTTATAGTAATCGGGACAGGAATCAGGAAAAATATTGGAATCGTCCCATCACTAATATATATATATATATATATATATATATATATATATATATATATATATATATATATATATATATATATACGAGATTAATAATGGGGAGTGGGAAGATCTACAAACACTCCAAAAACAAATAACAAAGCAAAATGCTAATGAGGCAGGTTAGTAAGGCCTTGGCAACCCTTTGCCAAGTGTCAGATCATCCACTGTTTTCTGGGTCAACAGAAAACAAGCAGGTCAGTTTCTAAATGGGAGTGGGGGTTAGGTGGGAATATCAAAAATACAAAGATTGGAATAGAATATAGGGATAGATGGTGTTCTCAAGATAGAAATAACATTTGGGGGTAGCCAAGGACAAAATAAATGTGAGGAATGCAGATCTTGGGATGCTCTCTGGTACCAAAAAATAAAACTGGGTTAGGACATTTATTCCAGTAGATAAGAGTCTTTTTTATTAAATTCTAAGGGTTAGGTTCCATAGAACCCAGGACTACATATGACATGCTTAAGGAGGCAACATGTACTTGGTTCCTTGATAGATGCTTAAGCTAATGTTGTGCACTCACCTCCTATTGAATTATAGGCAGTGTAATCTTTTTAATTGTATCTGATCTTTACTTTAAGCTCATGCTTAAGTCAATACCATGCTGTTCTAATATAGAACGCTATAGCCCCTCGGTAGATCTTCTTTCTCTTTATTAGATGCAGACGATTTGGAAAAGTCTCTTGATCAAGATTTGATTCACGCCATTGGTCAAATTTGAGATGGCATCAATCAGTCATAGATGCCATTAAAGGCGACTTAAAATTGCAATTATATCTACTGTTAACAGACAAGAATTATAGTTTGGAGTTAATTTTTTAAAATGTTAAAATCATTCTTCGTATCTATCAGTCACTTATGGCGATCATTTGGCGCATAGAAATGTCTTTTTCAATTGAAGAGAATCAAAAAACGAATAGAAGAAGCACAATGGAACAAGACAGACTAAATGTGTTTTATTTCGCCAGTCTCATAACTCTCATTTCCCTTATTTTGCCCTTTAGTCCTCACATTCCATGATCAATGTTTCTGACAAAAGAGGGAAGAATCTACTCATCTAACACTATTGTTGGCTTGGTTTTTTTACTTTGAATTGTGTACGTTTTAATTTTTTAGCTTCCTACATCAAGTGGCTTCATGCCTTGTCTGGAGCGATTTCCATAAAAAAAAATGACTTAACATTACCATGATCTGTGACAATATTATCGGATTGAAAAGGGTTAACACAAAACTTGTTTTTTTTTTGTTTGTTTTTTTTTGTTTGTTTTTTTTTCTGAAAAATGCCTACAATTTAATTAGAGAAAAGGCTAAAATTTTGTGAGGAAAAAAAAATTGTTTTTCTCATCGTGCGAATATGAAATCTTTTATAACAAATGGACAATCTGACTCTTGTAACCCGTACAGGCCATCTGAGGTAAATGGACAGTGATGACTGACTGTTGAGAGACATATCCTAGAATTTGGGAAACGTTTGAATAAATTCCTTTTGGTAAAGTGTGTTGTTCATGTAACGGTGAATCTAGGGAGGAGGAGAAGGAGATCAGGTTCCGATAAGAGATAGAAAATAAATGAAAAAAAAAAAAGAAAAGAAAGAGAGAGAGAGAGAAAAGCAGATCTCTGCCGAGTTGAGAGGACTGCCAGAGATCAAAGAAAATCTGTTGACTATTCTTAAGTCAGAAAAGGGGATTCCGTGCCAAAAACTCAAGATGATTGTAGCAGAAACAAATAGAACTCTTTTTCTTGTGCCTCAGTGCCTCCCCTGACTGTGCGATATGGCACATACTGACCAATCAGAGTCATAGCGCAGGGACCTTCCTTACCCCTTAAGGAACTCTAACTGTTTCCGTTCAGGACAAGAAAAACTCCTTTTTTTTCCAGCCAAACGCCAAAGAGAGCGGACCTATTTCCTCACTCTCCCTCTCTGCCTACACCGGTATCGACGATTTTCACTTGGGCAAACAAGTTTTATCCGAGTTATATCTTTTGGGCATCTTACCCTGACTCGCTTCAATAAACCTTTTCCTTGTTAAGTTTTACAAAGTTGTTTGTTCGTTTATTCAGTAGCTTGTGTCGAATTATTTATTTTATTAGGGAGAGCCCGAAAAGCACTAACTCACTCCCTTAATGATATAATAATTTGATGGCGTCTGATTCTCAATAAAAAGTGAAGCAAAGCTTCAAGAACTTCTTTCCGCTCATCCACAAAATACATGTTGTTAAGAGACAGACTCTTGACTTAGTCTCTATATCGCCAAATTTTTTATTCTTTATTTTTTTCCCGCACTGCACGCTAATGAAATAATTGTTTATAAACGTTTTTTCTTTTCAATATTTTTTTTTTTTTTTTTTACTATTTTTGAAATTTAGTAGAATTAGAAACAGGGGAGGTAATTAATTTCTGAAAGCTTAAAAAAACTTGGGCCAATTCGGGAGAAATTAGTTATTTCCCTTGTATTTACGTCATACATTACAAGCAAACATAGCAAATTTTTAAATAGAAAAGTAAGATCTGGCCTTCGGGCTAAGATCTAAGTGTAGTATCTGTTCTGATGTTACATTTAAGTCAATGGAAGAGAAACACTTTTATATTAAGGCAATTTTAAGTTTTGCCTACTTCCAGAGTGTCCCTTTTGGGGGAGCTGGTTTAACCCCTACATTAAAAACGACCTTGTGTCACATATTGTTCTCGTGGGGAAGCAATTAAATGTCAACATGATGAAATTTTTTTCGTTGAATCATGGAAATACTTCTTTTTTTTTTTTTTTTTTGTAATAATGCAGAAATATTTAACTAATTGCGACATGACAATTGAGTAAATAACGTTGATTTTACTTGAAATTGCCCTAAAAAGATAAAGCTGGTATTTGGGTTTGACTATGAATGCCCTGGAAAAGTCCCTTTTGATTAATGTTTAGTTTTAAAATATGCAAACGAAGAAATGATTTGCGGCGATTTTAAATGGTACCTTATAAATTTAAATCATTAATAAGAAAAAGAATTAAAATGAAATGGTGAGATACACCCGAGCTTGAACAAGGGACCATACGATCTGCAATTACAATTAGTTAAATATTACTGCATTATTATATAAAACAAGTATTGCTTCGTTGAAATTGACAAGTAAGTTGTTAACAATGTTTTTTTTAATGAACACTCAATTTTTCAACTATCGGATTTCATTATTACAAGGAAGAAAAACCAAATATGTTTAATTACTTTTATGAATGTATAACATATAATTTTTTTATTTTTTTGAAAAATATATTCGTTTATAGACACAGCCTCACAAAAATGAATGAATGTTAACAGTTCAAAAAATATTCGTAAAGTGTTTTTTTTAAATAAATATGTTTATTTTCAAAAATAAGGATATTCGTGAATTATTTTCATCAAATAAATGTTTATTGAAGCTTTTTTTAAAATAAATATTAAAAAATTATTTAAATGAACACATTTGAAAAAAATTATATGCAATAGATACACAAAATTAGATAAACATATTCATAGAAAAAACGGTTTACGGATATTTATATTTATTATATTTAAAGACAATATTGGAATGAAATAAACAAGAACCTATGGAATTTTTTTTCAATGGGGATGTCAAATTGGCTGCCACAGTCTATTTCCTATTTAGTATCACGGAGCAATGGCTTGTAGAAGACTAAGATATAAATACCCTAAACTCGCTACAAGAAAAAATAATGAAACGAATTGAATGAAGGAAACAAAGAACTCAAATGCTGGAATAAAATAAACATGTCGTTTATTTTCTGTTGAGAAATGAAAGTCTTGGGTGTACACGTGGAAGGAAAGGGGAATGCAATAGAGAAACGCGAAGTGGCAAGCCGGCCTGTAGAAAGAGAGGGTTAAGCTCAGTAGAGCGTCGCGCACATGTCTGTTTTGATGGACAAAAACGAAGGGGAGATAGAGTGAGAAAGAGTGAGAATGTCAATCCAGGTTATGGAGATAGAAAGCATATAAAGTGTACGTACTGTTTGTTAGCTTTTTGTCCCACATAGTAGCAAGTGGTATGGGATACGCGCGTGCGCACGCCTGCCGAAACGGCGGTGGCTGGTGCGCCGACCAACCACCTCGGAAGGCAGGTTGGAAAAGGAAGAAGCCGCTTATTGCTCTTTCTTTTATTGGTGTTTCCGGTGGTCTTTTGCACATGTGTGGATTTCCCTTGAAAGGGGAAGTGATGTCGTCCATCTGTGCTTACATGTGCGTACGTGTGCGAGTACATGTGTGTACGTTAGCGTGTGTGTATATACACGTGAATGTGAGTGTATGTACGCGAACGTGAATATATGTACGTGTGTGGACGTGCACGCGTATGTTTGTGTGCACATATGTATGTGACAAGCAATATAGCTTGAAATGTGAACGCGTGTTTTTGTGTGAGACTAGAAAAGGCTCGCGCAGGCTTGAATGAGTTAATATGCGTCATTGCAGAAGTGTAACTATTTTACCAAATCATCCAGTTAAGATAAGTTGATCAATTTCTCTTTCAGTCATATAATAATATTATAAACTTGAATTATGTGTTTTGTTTTGTGTGCTATCAGCTAGAATCGAAACTAAAACATTTAGTGTTCCGGCCATGGTTGTTACCGTTTAAGCTATCATCAGATGGATAAAAAAAAAGTTAAAAATGAACAGACTCTCTCTCTCTCTCTCTCTCTCTCTCTCTCTCTCTCTCTCTCTCTCTCTCTCTCTCTCTCTGGTTCAGTATAATGATTAGAAAGAAAGAAAGAAAGAAAGAAAGAGGAAAGAAAACAAGAGAAAGCAGAAAGAAAGCTAACTAATTGATTCGTGGATCTAGTTTCAGTATTGTTTTTAAAACAACTACCTGTGTGATTGAAAAGAAAAGTGCATGTATACAAGAGCACTTTAAGTCGACTTACGCCAGCCAATTTCCAAATCTTTTATGAATTTTTACCCATTAGCAGTTATTTTTACCAACTAAAACCTCATAAAAGGCGCTTCTGTTTTAGAGGCGGATTATCTAAGGGAGATAACTCCCGTTTACAAAAAAAAGACAAAAAAAAAAAAGAAGCATTGTCGAAACAGTTTACGAAAATGTAACACATTAATTAACAAACTTTAACAAAAATAAATACAAATGAAAAATATTAATACACGAATACTATATACCTGAACAATTATAACTAGTTAATCAATCGAAAAAGGAAACAAGTTATAAACAAGTTAACAAACTAAAAATGAAATAATGTTCAACAATAATATAATAATACGTTTTTATTTAAATGTGAAGTAATAAGATAATCAGACTTGTTAATTAAAACAAAACCAAGAATAAATAAACTGTAACAATGAAACAATGTTAAAACTACAAAAAATAAATGAACTTGCGTTAATTAATAATAATAATAATAATAATAATATATATATATATATATATATATATATATATATATATATATATATATATATATATATATATATATATATATATATATATATATATATATATATATATATATATATATATATATATATATCAAAGATTGATCCCGTATCGCAAGAATTATGCGAAAGAATACTTCCCCCTTTTCCCTTTTCCACCAAAGAAATCCCATGAGATGAAGGTGGAACATCTCAGTCTTGGTCCCAACAATGCCCGGATATATGAGACTAAAAACCAAAAGGGATCAATGTGTAATATAGTTTTCTTTTTTTATTAATTTTTGTAAACTGTTTCGGAAATGCTTTTCTATCTTTTTTTTTTTTTTTTTTTTTTCGGACAGACAGAGTATCTGTTCTTCAGATTGCTGCACTTCTATTTCTTGTTCTCTTTCGGTGGAGGAGAAATCCTTCACGACTGAGACAATTTTTATTTTTGTACCTTTTCTCCACGTTAAAAAACGACCCTGGTGTCTAACTCTGTCTCGTGGGGAGGCATAGTAAATAGGTACAATAACACATAACGGCTCTGCGATCTTGCGTCTCGGAGGAGATATGCAGTATGCACTTTGAAAAAATGAAGACAGACAGACAAACAGACAGACATAATGAGTTTTATGAACTAGAATTTAGATTAAAATAACACATTACCTTAACAACAGTTAGTTTTAGCTTTATAACAATTTCGTTCGATTGATAATTTACAAAACAAACGATAACATTTAACTTTCAGAATATTATTTAAAACATAATAATTGGGGAAATACACACACACACACACACACACACACACACACACACACATAAAATGCCATAGTTTCTACCTCACCCCACCTAAAAAAAGATTCCCTAGACAAGGAGCAAAATGTAGTATCTGTTCTAATACTATACTTCATCTTTTCTGTCCTCGTCAGTGAAGGAGAAATCCTTCTAGACTGAGGTAATTTTTATTTATTTTTTGACCCAATCCAGAGTGCACCTGGATTTTACTCACATTAGAAACCGACTTTACATCTAACCTCGTCAGTGAAAGAGAAAGTCTTCGAGACTGAGGCAATTTAAGTTTTTTTTTTTTTATCATAATCCAAAGTGCTTATTTATTATTATTATTTATTTATTTATTTATTTATTTATTTATTTATTTATTTTAGGCGAGTTGGACTTTTAGCAAACTTAAAAACCGACTTTGCATCGGACATTGTCCTCGTGGGGAGACGAGTAAATAGGGACCACCCTCCGAGCAACAACGTATCGTCAATGCAGCCTGTGAGATATAAAATAAAGGCTTTTCTTCAACACTCGCATTGCCTACTTCCGACTAATCAGTCTCCATGTCTACTCAAATGTCAATGTCAGTGCGGCCTTGTAAAATAGAAATCAATCAAAAACAATTGCTGTTGTGTTTCTTTTATTTAGACTTACCTCATACGGAATCAAATTATTTGGAGGTTGAACCATTGAGTCGGTGAATCATTCTTTGAACGATTCTTCACCTGAGCTCGTGTTGTGATCCAAGGGGGAAAAAAATTGAGCTTGAGTTGTGATCTACGGGGGAGAAAAAAACCAGAGAATCTTTCGTCGTGTGCTCAGCGTTGATCTCTTTATATCACGCCACATATAAAGACACTCTTAGGGGAAAATATAAGCTTTCTCTCGTTGCTGTCCTGTGTGTGAGTTTGTGATGGGGGAGGGGGGAAATAATGTGCAGAGACAATTCGTGTTAATCTGTAAAGTAGATGAGGATATTTTGTCTATTTTGTCAATGTTATATATTTACTTTATATGTACACTAGCAAGGCTCGTTGCCTGTGGGTATGGATAACAAAATAGTAGAGGTGTTGTTTTTTTTTTTAAAGGTAGCATGTGCAAAATCTTTCTTTTAAAGTTCCCTCTCCCCCTATGCTCCGCCTCCTCCTCCTCTCTCTTCTCTCTCTCTCTCTCTCTCGTTCAGTATAATGAGTAGAAGAAAGAAAGCAAGAAAGAGGAAAGAAAACAAGAGAAAGAAGAAAGAAAGCAGACTGATTGACTCTTTGATCTAGTTTCAGTATTGTTTTTAAAACAACTACCTGTGTGATTGAAAATAAAAGTATTTTAACAACCAAACCTCTTTCCTTGCACTTTTTTGGTTCTCCTTGACATCAAGGCTCCTTGCCTGAGCCTTAATCTACAATACATAAAATTATTCATGCATAAAACTTTATGTTATAGTAAAATGAAAACAATCACTGAATTAAAAAACAACAATAAAAACGATAAAGTTTAGATGAGATGTCCTTTTGCAAAGCCATATGCAAATCAGTTAATTTTTATAATGGAGATTTTAGACACATGCCCAGTATATCAGAAAGCCACGGATCTTCTATTGTAAATATGAATTTGGTGTTTTAATTTCACCTTCAGTACTATAAATGACCCAACTTTATAAAATATCAGCCTGTCATCTAGACGATTGAGGTTTCATTCTGACTTCAAGCACCTGCTTGTCTAGCCACACTTAAAAGCTGTGGTACAGCGAAACAGTCTGTCTGTCTGTGGCGGACGAGCTATGCTCCCCTTCTTGGGTTGAGCTCTCTGCTAAATGATATCACTGATTATCATGCAAAGCTTTTTGTGTAAAAAAAAAAATGGGGTACTCTTCGGCAATAGGCAGTGTTAATATGAACATTGTGATTCTGCTTACTCAGAGCAAGTGACTGATAACCTAGTGATTAGGAACAATAACTGTTGACTAAACAGTTGAATTTTGGTCCCCACTTGAAGAACTTGCTTGTTCAGCCGCACTTTCTCCACATCTGAGTTTTCATCTGTCTCCATTCTCTTACACTTCTGCACACAAACTGGTTATCATTTCTGAACCTATCAGCAATTGCACTGCACTTCTTGTGTAGTCAATGCTAATAAGTACCACACAAAATTAAACTGCATCCGATTTCCTTTTCAGTAAACTGCGCAGCTTTTCTGAGTATTTCCAATACTACGACCACTTATCACCACTTTGGTCTTATCACCCAGGGTCCTGGATATGACCGTAAACTATATCCAGTGGTGAGGCACCAACTTGCTAGCTTTGGGGAGCGTGTAGCCACCCTTTGTCATTGCTCCCAGGTCCACTCTGACCCGGAGTGGTAGTATCTGTTAGGGTCTCAACTATGGGTTAAATAGAAACCGACTTGAAAACAACAAATATATTCTATAAGAAAATTTTTCTTCAAAATCTTTGGATTTGGCATTAAATAACCTGAAAAGGGTTGATATGCCGTAAAACAAAAACAACCAATTATCACCAAGGTAACAAAACTTCTGAACCAACCTCAATAACTTCACCATCCAAGTATACTTTGTCCCCATCTGAGTTCTCATCCATCTCTGTTGTCTTACACTTTTTGCACAAAAACTGCTTATCCTCGTTCAACTTACCAGTAATTCCACATTTCTTGTGTACACAATGCTTACAAGTACCATAAAAGATTGAATTGCACCCAGTTTTATTTCCAAAAATCAGATCAGGGGGAACTTTCTTTCTATTAGAGATTTCTACAACCACTGATCATCACTTTGGTCTTCTAACATTCACTCTTAGACCTTTACTTTCTATAGCATTTTCTCCAAGTATCCAAATTAATAAGTAGATATTCCATTGTTTCACAGAAAAGCACAAAATCATTAGCATCGGGCGGGTTGTCCAGACCAAATTAACTCTTTCCCTCTACAGTTCTCTATCTCCCATGGCTTTAGGAAGATCTCCAAGTTGTAAGCCAGTGTCTTCTGTCAATAATTTTGTGTACGTATTGACAGGTCTTTCTATTTTAGTGGTTCCGTGTTAAAGATCTCACAGTACCACATCATTGATGACCTCACCTTCCCTTCTGTAGCAATGTCCGGCATATTGTGTTCTTCTTTCTCTTATTACTGAAGAGGTCCTTGGCAGCTGACCATACAGACGGCTAATGGTTGAGTGTGTTTTCCAATTTAAGTTTAATACTATGCGGAACATTCTAGTGTAAGTTCCATCTAACTTACTTTTTATTTTTATTTTTTTTTATGTAGAGTCCATGCTGGTGAACCATAAAGCAGCATATTCTCCACTGCAGCTCTAAAAAAGTTTTTCTTGATCTGTTCTGAGAGTATAGATTTCCATATAACTTTCAGTTATCAGCATCAACCTATATGAAAGTCCATGAACAATGCTTCTAGGACAGAAATAAAAAGCAACGGACCCAATACAGACTAATGATGTATTCCTGCTTTAACATTAAAGCCGCCACTAAATGTGCTGTTAAGTCTAACACGCATGTGAGTATTTCTGTATATTAGTTGAACTATCGTCACCAACCACTCGTCTGCCACTAGCTTATGTAAAACCTGTCAGACTACATTTCTTCTGTTAAATGCTTTCTTCAGATCCACAAAAGCAAAATGCAGGTTCGTTTTCTTACCAAGGTACTTCTTTTGCATTTGTGTCAGGTTAAATATAGCATCAGTGCCAAGGAATAAGCAAAAAATTACCATGCTATGTTTAATCCGATATTCTCAAAAACAAGTTAAATTTAAACTTAAATTTAAATTTTATATTGCAAGACCAACTACATTTAAAAAAAAAAGGATGAAAAGAAAAAGAAATATGTTGGATTCTGCATGTATACATTCAATGTACGTACATTGGTTTTATGTGGATGTGTAGGAGGGAGCAAAAGTGGTGACGCTGATGTGTGTGATAGTAATATTAATTTAATATGTGTGTTTATTTTATGCATGTATGTGTTAAGCCGTGGGACATTGAAAGTGTCAGTATGAGCAGAGGTTGCATATAACAATAATGGTGGGTTGGTCTATATGTTAAACTGATGATACTGACGACGACGACGACGACGACGACGACGACGACGACGACGACGACGATGACGATGACGACGATGACGACGACGATGACGACGACGACGACGACGATGACGATGACGACAACGCTTTTCGTCTTTGATACTGAAAAAAAATCAATAAAATGCTTCATTGCAAGGATGTGAGAGCCGCATCTACAACAACATGGTTACCACTGAATCTTTTGTTACATTTTCAATAACAAAATAAAAGTCTTTATACGTATGTGTTTGGTGTTTATACATGCTTGTATATGTGCATCTCCTCATCATTGCTGTTTTGTTAGTTGGTTGCTCTACTAAAAGCTTCTTATTATATTCAGAAAGTAATACAAGGAGATGTTCGCTGAGAGTTTTCTTCAAGGTTTTATTTTGGTAAAAATTGACTCAGGAGAGAGAGAGATGGATAGATAGATAGATAGATAGATAGATAGACAGATAGATAGACAGACAGACAGAGAGAAAGAGAGAGAGAGAGAGGGGGGAGACTAATGTTCCCTTAGCTAATTATTTACTTTTTAACTTAACTGAAATGAGTGATGCACACGGACAGAGATATTGAGGTAACATTTTGTTTGGATTATCAAGTTCCTACATCAGTGGCCAACTGCCTCGTGCAATCCATGGCAGACTTGCATTATTCGATGTTTTGCCATTGACTTCCACTCCCGCTCAAAAAAATGTAATGTCATTCATTATCTCCTCATATCTCTGTTTTGTCTACCGTTTGATCTGCTGCTCCCTGCATCAACTTTACGTCACCCATCTCTTGGAACAATTCTGTGTACAGATCTGAGTTATGATGACATGCACTAAATGTGATCCTAATAATAGATCGATATGGTGAATACTATCTAACGTTTGTACTTTGTGCAGAGGTTAAATTTTGAAGGTAACATTTTTTTTGGGGGGGGGGGATTGGCTAAGTATACTTATACATGAATAATAATCACGTTAGGTTGAAATGTAGGCATAAACGTGTGGCAGCTGAATCGCAAAGTGATTCTTATGAATGCTAAAAAGCAAATGGCTCTCATTGCTACATTCTTTCTGTCTCTGCTACGTTGGAATTTGCTTTCCTCCTCCAAGTTAGTCAATGCATGCACATACACAATGCCACACTGCCAAATACTCACATATATATATATATATATATATATATATATATATATATATATATATATATATATATATATATATATATATATATATATATATATTACTTACACACACAGATTATTCACACTATGAACATTTTGACTTGCGACTATTAACCTAACTTTCCTTCATTAAATACGAGTTTGTACAAATGAACATTTTCATGATATAAAAAAACTTTGTATAAAAATGTTTTGCTATAAAATTTCGTTTTTCTCAATTTTTTACATTTACAGTGTTCTTGTTCATGTTTTTAGTTAACAGTTGCTGACTGACAAACCTATTATTTCAATTCTTCATTTATTTCTAGTTTTATATGCATGCATACCCGTGGGTATTCTTCATTTTCTTCCTATGCTAAAACATAACATTTATACCGAATTCATATTAAATGTTGATGCGGTTCTTGGCAATACCAAAGACACTATTGTCATCCAAAAAATGGCCCTATCAAAGCCAGGGACCACGCCACCGATGAAAGAACATCAAGTAATTCTTAAGTTTTCTTGGTTTCAGAAATAACATTAACCTGTACAAATGGAGGGTTGACTTACACACAAAATAAAAGTGCACATCTATATAATAAAGATAAGTATACTTTTAATAAAAAAAGGTATACTTTAATGTCACAGAAAAAAACTTGAAGTGTAAATATAATAAAAAAAACTACAGAAATAGTGCTACACTGTTTAAACATATATGAGAACAAACAATTAAAAAATATTAATACAAATTGGAAATCTTACAATTAGATTCTCCTTGCAATATAGAAATAGTAGAAACCGTAAATAATGCTCAGATCAATTGGAAAATATCAAATCATGAACTTTAAAAACCAAATTAATTTATTAAACAAAAGCAAGAATGTATAACTTAAATGCGGACACATAAATAAATATTTGCTTAAATAAAAAGTGTAGAATAAAAATAATCAATAACATAATAGTTAACAATTAGTACTGATATAAAACAACAAAAATTAACTTAAATGAATAACAATTAATAAATAAAAGAAATATAAATAAAGATTGAAGAATAGATAAAATTGTTGGTTGAATAATTAAAAAGAAAAAAAGTAAATAAGAATACACACACACACATATATATATATATATATATATATATATATATATATATATATATATATATATAGATATAGATATAGATATAGATATATATAGATATAGATATATTATAAATATATATTATATACATATTACAAATATATATTATATATATATATTACAAGTATATATTATATATACTATATGTGTATATTATAAATATATATATATTATATATATTATATATTATATATATTATACATTATATATATATTATAAATATATATATACATTATAAATATATATATAAATATATATATATTATAAATATATATATATATATTATAAATATATATATACTATAAATATATGCTATAAATATATCCAATATAAATATATATATGTTATAAATATATATATTATAAATATATATGTATAGATATTATAAGTATATATATATATAGATATTATATATATATATATATATATATACAGATATTATAAATATATATATTATAAATATATATTATAAATATATACATATTATAAATATATATATATTATAAATATATATATATATTATAATATATATTATAAATATATATATATATTATAATATATAGATATATTATAAATATATATATTATAAATATATATATATTATAAATATATATATATATATTATAAATATATATATATTATAAATATATATATATTATAAATATATATATTATAAATATATATATAATATATATATATATATTATAAATATATATATATACATATTTATAGATATATATATTATAAATATACATATATATTATAAATATATATATAATATATATATGTAAATATATATATATATATATATATATATATATATATATATATATATATATAAAAATAAAATATGGGTTCGAGCCTGCCTTCCTACTCCCACTTGTTTTTTTTTGTTTTTTTTGCTCAACATACACATATTAAAACCCGGACAAAGCCAGACTGAAATGCTAGTATATATATATATATATATATATATATATATATATATATATATATATATATATATATATATATATATATATACTAGCATTTAAGCCAGGCGTTGCCCAGGTGTTTGGATGTGTATGTTGAGCAAAAAAAAAAAAAAGAAGTGGTAGCAGGAAGACAGGCTCGACCCGTACCACAAAGGAGGAAAAGAACGGGGTAAAACCTAACGATTATGCTGTTACGACCACCGCCAAACCGGAAGCGACATTTTTTAAAATTAAGGCTAGACAATCTAAAGGTGAGGATAATTTAAAAAAATATCGGCGAAAAAAGTGACCCTCCCCCCCCCGTATAACAGTTCCTAGTTTAAGGGGAAGATATTAATGTTTTTAGACAATATTTTGATATTTGCATATGAAAGATCGAACTTTAAAACGATACTGATCTTGGTAAAATCTGTCGCCTCTATTGAAAATTTAAGGCAGACATGCAAACAGACATACATACATACATTTATATGTTGGTAACTAAAACATTTCGACCCAAACTGATGAAAAAGCTTGCCCTGTTTCTGAATACCCTTTATGTAAAATTTCAAATATTTAGACCAGAAATTGTCTGAGTAATTTGGAAGAGACAGCAGAGGTCAATTTTTTTTTAACTTTGACCCCTATTATGACCCCTTAAAATTTATTGTTTTGGGCTCAAATCAAGCTATTAAGTTAGATCCATGTCCAAGGAACCTATATCTAAAATTTCAAGTGCATAGACCTAAAATTGTCGGAGGAGTTTGGTAGAGTTCTCTAAGGTCAAATCGTTGAACTTTGACCCCTTAATCGCCAAATTTCTGGCCAAAAACCAATCACATCTCAAGTACCCAAATCTCAGTACCCTGTATATGAAATTTCGAGTCTGTAGACTAAAAATTGACAGAGTTATTGCGTAGGGAAATGTACACAGACACAGACACACACACACACGCTCACTTTTATATATATATATATATATATATATATATATATACTTTCGAATAGATTTATCCAACAATCAGCTGGTAAGGAAACCTGTGATTATAAGATTTACAAAATATTACTGGTCGTAATATTCTATGTATTATCCCATCTAAATAGGAGTTGCTTAATATACAGGGTAGAGCAAATAAAGCAACTTAAGTGATTCACTGAAATTAAAAAAACTTTTATTCAAATCAAGGATGTTTTATTATTCCAAGTAATAGAAAGAATACTTTAGAAATTTTATCTCCTTATCATATAGAGTTTCGATGCCTACCATCTCTTCAGAGGAGAAAATATTAGCAAATAGCCCAATTTCCCCAGCTTTGTGACTTCTATTTAATCAATTTTTGATTATGATTTTCCATGTCTAACTGACTTTAGCAAATAGGGTGAATACCGTTATATCTATCTGCTAATATTTTCTCCTCTGAAGAGATGGTAGGCATCGAAACTCTATAGGATAAGGAGATAAAATTTCGAAAGTATTCTTTGTCTTGCTTGGAATAATAAAAAATCCTTGATTTAAATAAAAGCTTTTTTAATTTTATTGAATCACTATAATCTCTCTCTCTCTCTCTCTCTCTCTCTCTCTCTCTCTATATATATATATATATATATATATATATATATATATATATATATATATATATATATAATATATGCCCTGACACACTACCAATCCTTGCCCTACTGTCTTGTGGGTGCCCTTGGTTGGGCGAAGACTAGAGGAACCAACCCACAAAATCAAACACCACTGCCTTGTAGGCCTTATCACAGCAAAAGGCTAAGAGATGGGAACTCTGACTTCAAATCCTACTGCTGCCTTGCAGTTTTCCTTAAAAGGCTAAGGAACCAGAAAGAAAAGGCGCAGTAGCGGACACGATAGGGCGACTGTTTATCTCTCGGAGATTACTTTCGGCCAGAAGCTGCTGCCTCCTCTGCTGCCAGTCATCGCGGGTTCGCTCAACTGGAAATCAGTATTAGAGGTTCATAGGGTGTTTATCAGATGTGCAACAAATACTACATCTAAACAGCGCAAGCATGTTAGGAGCCAAGGTAGCAAGTCCTGTATTGAAGGATAAAGCACTGAGGCCCCAACTAGTCATCATCAAGGCTGACGGACTGCATGATGATCATGATATATATATATATATATATATATATATATATATATATATATACTAGCAAAAGTACTCGTTGTTGACTGGGTTCAAAAACAGCCTACAGAAAATGGACTCTGATTTATGAAAGTATGATAGGTTATGAAAAGGAAGGGTTGTAAAGAGATAGCTTCGAATTTGGGGGTATCAAAACCAAAGCAAAATATGATGAAAGTAAAAGTAAAATAAATAAACCCCATAATTTATTATACCATACCTGTTCACACTGAAACACTTATCACAATATTCTGTGGATCTATATTAAAAAACCTTGTTAAACTTTGTGACATATTTCCATTCTATGGAGGGCAGGTGTGAACGAACACCCCATAATTTTTTTATACTGTATTTCTTCAAACTGAAACATAATTATCAAAGTATACTTACGCAGGTAGATATGAAAAGTCTTTATTAAAGTTTGTCCCTACTTCCATTCTATGGAGGCCAGGCGCGAACACAAACCCCACAATTTTATTATACCATCCCTATTTAAGTTAAAACATACTTACCAAAGTATTCTTATGTACATCTATATCAAAAACACTTGTAAACGTTTTTTTTTAATTTTTAAATTTTTTATTTCCATACATTGTGGACCAGGAGCGTACGTAGACCCCACAATTTTAATGAATCATCATTATGCCAGATCAAACATACCCATTCCTGTGTCTCGATACATCTTCTATCATTATATGTGATCAGTTTTCTATAATAGTCAACCATATAGGAGCCTATTGGTGAGCACACACACACACACACACACACACACACACACACACACACACACACACATTCAGCTTTATAGTATAGGTATATATATATATATATACATATATATATATTAGCAAGTTGCCTAACGATGATATTTTAATTTGTCCCGATTTCGTATATATTATAATCGAGTCATGATTTCAAAAAATAAAGAAAGATATTTGGATGCCAGCAGCTAGAATCAAAACCGAAACATATAGCTGTTCCATCTTAGTTTATTTTTATTTTTAATTTTTAATCGGTTCAGATGCGTGTCACATTGGTACAGTGGTAACGTCACCAGCTTTGAATGCTACAGTTTTGCTTTCGGTTTCGATTCTAGCCGACGGTATCCAAATACTTTTTTTTTTTACTTTTGAAATCACGACTATAAAATAATATATGTATCAGCGTTCGCTGCAGTCTTTTTAAGTCAAACTTTTGCTGAGGGAGCCTCCATACCCTACCCTTCCACTGTCGGGAAATAATGCAAATCGTGACTCATCAGAGAAAATGACATTGGTCTGAAGGGACATGGGTCTCTCCACCATATTATAAGCCCAATCTTTTCTGAGCTTGATATTGGCAGGACGAAGAAGAGATATCCTTCTCGAAGCTCTGCCCTAGTAGCTTTTGAAGATACTTGTGTTGCAACGTCATCGGCTTTGCACCGAGGATCCTCTTCAACATTTCTTTTCATATGATGCAAGGTTCTTTCAGAGGGCCATGGGTGACCTGGATGAGGTTTTGTGCACTCTTTGTCCTCTCTTGTGAATTGTACAATTACTCTCTTAACAGTAGAAAGGTGTATTGAAAGATGTCCTGCTATTTTGTCTTGACGAAGACTACCTTCATGTTGACCCACGATTCGTTCTCACAGAAATTCTGATAGGACTGATACCCCTTTGGTTTGTGACATGCTGCAATTTTAATGAGATACTCATTAAAGTTATTGCAGCACTATTTTTATCTGTAAATATAAATAAGCATATATTAATCTTAAGAAAAAATATTTATCTTAGTGTCTATTCTTTTCTGTCACAAGGACTCAAGTTTGCCCAGCTGGGCAAACTTGAGTCCTTGTACTGGAAAAATATCCAGTAAATAAAACGTTGTTTAGTAAATCGTTATGTTTTTGCATTTCCATATACCAAACATGGATATAAATTTCACTAAAACATTCGCTGGGTCATAAGCTTCATTTCGGTACCTTACTTGCCTGTAGACTGAGATAAACCGTGTCACACACACGCGCGCGCGCACACACACACACACACACTAGGAAAATTTATAATAAGATGTCTGTATATATGATGTTTAGTATCGCTGACTGTCAACTAAATTGTTGTAGATTCGATCACAGCTTGTGATGCGTGGTAGTATTTTTGTGAACTTAACCATGTAGGGGGGTTGGAGGTTTTCACCAACGCCAATCCTCCAAAGAAAGGAAAAACATTAAAATTTACCACTGATGTAATATTTATTACTTGTCTAGTATAATTATAGAAATGTGTAAATATGCACACTATGTAAATGTGTAAATATACACACTCTGATTCTGTTTGATATTCATCTAGACCTAATAGTAAGTACAGCGATATATACACATATATGTAAGGTGTTGCAGCAAAATCCGACACTTGAATCACCACCAATATCTACCAGGAGTTAGTAAGGAACATAGTGATAGACTAGATTGCTGTCAAACGCCTTTAAATCTTCGTGCAGGACTCAGCTCCTACGCACAAAGCCAAGATGACTATTCAACACTGATCGCTGGAATTGTAACCACCCTCCTCATCTGACTGCCACCTTCCTAACTATTCCTTCTAAGGCATGATTAAAGCCAAGACCAACATGCATGTCCATAACACAGTCAATTCTCTGCAGGCTGCCATCGTGGAGGCGTTCACCACTACAGACAAGGATATGGTCACCAAAGCCTGTGACTTGTCTTGAGATTGTTATCTCTGCCAGCAGCGATTTCATTGAAGTATAATAAACTATGTAAGTCTAATTGCTGTAAAATAAACTGTCGGGTCTCTGCATATACAACTCTTGTTTTTATTGCCTATTTTTTTTTTTATGCGTCAAATGTTAGATTTTGCTGCCACACCCTGGCATTTTAAGTAGCGTATCAATATAAGTATTTCGACATCATTTTTTTTTTTATGCTGCAGGTTCACTAATAATAAAGTTGTTCTATATTGATAATATTAATAATTAATACAATATGGAATATGGACTTCCCCCCCCACACACACACACACAAGAATATACACCCCCACCTAAAAAGTTTTTAAAATGTCTTTGTTAAAATTTGATTTGTGGGCGATCAGGGAGTTGAGCCAAAGAATCTCCCTGACGTAATCCTTCACTGTGTGGTCCTCGATCCAGCAATGAAAGGAGTGCCTTGGCTGTTGAATCACGATCCAGATTGCTCGATTGACATTGACCATAAACCTAGAATAAAGCAGAAAAAAATACTAGGATCAAGTATTCTTTCAAAAATGGCCAGTGCAAAAAAAAAAAAAGAAAAAAGAAAAATAAAGAAAAAGAAAAAAAATTATAAAAAATCATGGTAAGCTAAATTAAATGCGATCCGATGGAATCATTAATAAAATTCACGGTCTTTTCTGCAATTTGGCCATAATTAGTACAAATAAACTTCGGTTTATGCCTGACTTGTCCATTAAGTCGTAGTCATAAATGTCCAACAGCCTTTGTTTTTCCACTATTCAATAAACAGCACACCTGGATACGACATGCGAAATCTATATATCTATAAAAGAATGTGTGTGTGTGAGGACACTTCTCAACCTATATACTCGACAGATTTTTGATTTATGGAGTTGAAATTCGGTATATAGGGTATTCAGACATGTGTAAAATTTTTTAATTGATTTTCATCCGGAAAAATTGGTACATGCGGGGTGGGGGGGGGGGTGATCAGATTTTTATCTGTTTGTCAACGGTTTCACGACTGCACATGCGCGAATCGTTCACATTTCTTAAGAATAAGTAGGTTTGAAAACACTTTTTAAAGATCTTGTCAAACTGACCTAATGTTTTTTTTGTTTTGTTTTTTAATCAATTTTCACCCCAAACAAGGCACAGTGCCACTTTGAAGTAGGGGGTTACTATTGGGGACATAATTTGCGAGGGCATTATGAAAAGAGATGAGCAGCAAGATATTTGTTCACATTACACTTGAACTTCTGCATGTCAGTACAGTTGGGAAAGCAGAATCCCGGAAGTGAGTTCCAAAGACCTGCAGTTCTGGTGAAGAAACTATTGGATTAAAAGGCTTTCTTACACCTAGGGATCTCTACTGTAAAGGGGTGGGACTTAGTTGCTTGTCAGGTTTGTCGGGGGTAGTCACATCGAGGAGGTACAAGTGCTTGTAGTTCGTCAGAGCATTCACCGTTAAAGTATTTGTAGAACAGGCAGAAGGCTGCAACATTTTGTCGATGGGACAGAGGCTGAAGCCTAGATGACAGTTCAGGACCTATCAGGTTGGTGACTCTCTTTTGAACCCTGTCCAGGAGTGAGAGGCAAGCAGCAGATGCACCATCCCAAATGTGACAACAGTACTCCATACATGGGCGAATAGTGGCCTTATAGAGGTACAGGATATTTTCAGGCATAAGTAATTTTCTAGCACGGTAGAGAGAGCCCACCTTCTTTGCAGCAGGCTTGGCAATGCTCTCAATGTATCTATTCCAGTTCATGTTCCCTGTAAACGTTAGGCCGAGGAGTTTAAAAGAAGTACTTTCAGGTAATGTGTTCTTGGCCATTGCTATTGGTCGTAGAGAAGTTTTGTTGTAGTTCTTGAAGGAAACAAGCTTAGCCTTGGCAGCATTGAATGTGACCATCCATTTATGTCCCCATTCCACTACAGATTGGAGGTCATCCTTTAGTGTTTCTGCCATTTCCTTAGATATGTGTTCATTTGTTTTTCCCTCATGCCTGTTATAGAGAATGGTGTCATCGGCAAATATACCCATCTCCGAAACAATTTTATCAGAGAGGTCATTTATGAATATCAGGAATAATAAAAGTCCAAGGATAGACCCCTGAGGTACTCCCGCATTTATATCATATTGTTTAGATGTACGACTGTCGAGGACAACTTGGATTTTTCTCTTACTTAAGAAGGATTTAATTACATTATGTATTCTTCCAGTGGTACCATATGATCTAATTTTCCTTAGAAGATCATCGTGCCATACCCTGTCAAAAGCCTTAGATATATCAAGGGCTACCGCTCTAGCCTCCCCTGTTTTGTCCAGTGAGCGGTATATACGTTCAGAGACTACAGTTAATATATCTGCTGTTGAATGGGCTTGCCTAAATCCATATTGTTTGTCCGTCAGCTGTTAGGTGTTGGACTAGATCTTGATTAACTAAGGACTCGCATATTTTGGCGTCAAGCGGAAGGAGGCTAAATGGGGCGATAATTTAGTGGGTCAGTTCTTTCACCAGAATTCTTGAAGACTGGTACCACAGAAGCGGTTTTCCAGCAGTCAGGAAAGCAAGATTCGTTAAGGCATTTATTGTAAAGTTTGGTGAGAACTGAAGCAACCTTAGCAGAGCATTTTTTTAATAGCCCAGCCGGGATGAGATGGGTCCACATGCTTTTGAGGTGTCTAGGTTTTTTATGATACCATGTACCTGAGAAGGGGTGATTTTCAAATCGTCTAGTGTGGCGTCTGTCCGCAAAGGAAAGTCGGGGAGGGAGTAGTGTGCCGAGTCCAGTGTGGAGTTTTATCGTACTTAACTCAATATCTTTAGGTTTTGGTTTTGACTCAGCTCAAGTATGATTTTTTTTTATTTACAAGAAGTGAATCGTTTAAAAAATAACATAATACTCGCATGCCTATGTCTCAGTTTCTTTCCATTTTTTTTTTTTTTTTACACTTCACTTTTTATTTTTAAGAAATTTAACGTTACGTTTAATACCACGGTATTTTCTTTTCGTTGTTTTTCTACTTCATTTTTTTAAGAAATTTAACGTTACGTTTAATACCCACGGTATTTCCTTTTCGTTGTTTTTCTACTTCATTTTTTAAATAAATTTAATGTTACGTTTAATACCCACGGTATTTTCTTTTCGTTGTTTTTCTACTTCATTTTTTAAATAAATTTAATGTTACGTTTAATACCCACGGTATTTCCTTTTCATTGTTTTTCTACTTCATTTTTTAAATAAATTTAATGTTACGTTTAATACCCACGGTATTTTCTTTTCGTTGTTTTTCTACTTCATTTTTTAAATAAATTTAATGTTACGTTTAATACCCACGGTATTTTCTTTTCGTTGTTTTTCTACTTCATTTTTTAAATAAATTTAATGTTACGTTTAATACCCACGGTATTTTCTTTTCGTTGTTTTTCTACTTCATTTTTTAAATAAATTTAATGTTACGTTTAATACCCACAGTATTTTCTTTTCGTTGTTTTTCTACTTCATTTTTTAAATAAATTTAACGTTACGTTTAATACCCACAGTATTTTCTTTTCGTTGTTTTTCTACTTCATTTTTTAAATAAATTTAACGTTACGTTTAATACCTACGGTATTTTCTTTTCGTTGTTTTTCTACTTCATTTTTTAAATAAATTTAACGTTACGTTAGTATTTCTGTTCATAATAAGTAAGAATTCTGCATTAATTAAAATATAATATTTATGCATATTTTATGACCGAGCAACGCCAGGCAGCCTGCTAGTTGTCTATAAACTCTGACACATTCGTCTTTTGTTATTGCCCTGATTTTTATTGTGATAACCATAATCAGTTCGGGAATAGTTAGAGGACTTAGTATTATTTGTATTATTCGGACTATTGTACTCATTGTTATGTAGCGGGATGAGTATGTATAAACAATGTGACGGCTAGTTGATTGATTCTCCTTTAATGTTATGATATATACAGTGTTTGACGTCTAGTGGTTAAAATGTTCTTCTATTGTTGTATGTATGTAAAATGTTCATTGTGCATCTGTGTGCTTTTTCACAAATACATGTAGTTACATGTAGTGACACAAATTTTTATAGACAGCGTTTTTTTACAATCAAACGATAACAATATTGCTGCTTGTTTCAGACCAAAATAACCACATGCCTTCTTATTTGTCCAAACCACAAAAAAAAAAAAAAAAATACGCCATAACAACGAGTTATATTTTACATGGATTTTATTCATCTTATGGAATCCATTATCAGAGTTTGGCACGCTGAGTCTCTTTCTACATTTTACTTCCGCTTCCGATGGGGTCGTCTACACGTCTGCTCACTAACACATTTCTTGCCAAACCTTCTCGCTTGATCTCTGATGACTAACTATTACGTCAGCAAAACAGACCAATGTATTCCCTATTGTTTTTGCTGGTCGCAATGTTTGTTTTTGTGTGAGCATGCATTCAATTTTTTTTTTTGCGCGCGCAAAATTACATATTGTTTTCACTGGTTACCACGTTTGTTTTTGCGTGTGTGTGCATTCAATTTTTGCACGTTTATACATTAATTCTGTATATTCGCTATTCCATAACTAGCTATAACATATACTGACCCAACGGGTAACATATATATATATATATATATATATATATACATATATATATATAAAGTGAAGGTCAATACTAGCCACATTATTTCAAATAAGTTTCACCATTTCAAATGGAACCGGGTAAAAAATACTTGCTCACCTCATCATTTTCACGTTGCAAATCATGTATTTTCCAAATTTCAACTTTATCAATTTTGAACTCCTGTTTCCCTGACAACCGTGGACTGTTGAAAGTAAAACATGGCCCATGACTTTGACCGGTCAAAAAATCTTCATTAAGCCACCAACCGAAATGCTTCAGTTGACCGCCCATTCCCTACAAGAGAAGACACCATAGAAAATGACAACAACAAAAATAAAAAAAAAAACAAAAAAAAAACAAAAAAAAAACAAAAAGCAAAAAACGACTGAAGCAATAGAATGATAATTGAAGAAATAGATTAACTCTATCCCAACCGAAATTGTGCAAAGATACGGCTGCAGTGAATATTGTTATTACATATCAGCTCTTGATATGACAAAGCTCAAATCTGTAGTTTCACTTCGATCAATGCAAGAGATATTCATACTGGATTTCAGCTCATACTATATATATATATATATATATATATATATATATATATATATATATATATATATATATATATATATATATATATATATATAAAATGGGGAAAGCAGAGATGAAAATGGTGAAAAGCTACTCATAGATAGATTATGAAGGGAACTTTATAATATAGGGCAACACAAAGAAATTTTTTTTGACATGTCTCGTTAACGAATTATGCAATGAAAGAAAAAAAATTAAAAAGATCAACAGAAAACTAATAAGGGAGATAATTTTAATAAAAAAAAAATTGTAATAGTAGGAAACGTTCAAGTAAATAATTGTTTTCACTTTTTGGTTCACTTTGCTTTAGTCAAAATTTTCAGAAATCGAGGGCTTCGAATATCTATGTATCTCATATTTTTATTTATTTATTATTTTTAAAACAGTAATCTACGTACACGCGTGTTTCAAGGTCATTACCTCTCATCAGCGTAGTTCAACTGTTTCTAGGGATCGAACCTCAGACCATGTTTTACCACAGTCCGGTGCCTTAACCGTTAGGCCATACTCCCTAGATTAATTATACTGTTTATTTTTATCGCTTATAAATTTAGATTTTTGTTATTGTTGTTTTTTCAAGCGATACATACGGTTAATATTGGCTCCGCCTCGGAGCTCATTTTTTTTTATTTACTTAGAAAGGCGCCCTTTTTAATTTGGACGTATATAACATTTATTTATTATTTTTAAAGCAGTAATCTACGTACACGCGTGTTTCAAGGTCATTACCTCTCATCAGCGTAGTTCAACTGTTTCTAGGGATCGAACCTCAGACCATGTTAAGGCACCGGACTGTGGTAAAACATGGTCTGAGGTTCGATCCCTAGAAACAGTTGAACTACGCTGATGAGAGGTAATGACCTTGAAACACGCGTGTACGTAGATTACTGTTTTAAAAATAATAAATAAATAAAAATATGAGATACATAGATATTCGAATAGTCTATTAAAGTTTCCTTCACCTCTCAAATACTGAGTAAAGAAGTTGAGAACATTGTTTCTCTCTCCCCGTTTGACTATTTGAATATGTTATAGTATATATTTCTTGTGGTCTCTTAGTCTTACGGGATTCAAGGAGAAGTATTCATCTATTCTGCTGAAGCATCGAGCTACGTGCTGTTATTTGAGGTAACATCATTTGGAGAAGGTGTACCATTCCTTGTAAAAGCCAGTGTGGGTTAACCATACCGAGGAGATCTTATTTGCGTTATGAATACTATGTTATTTTGAATATTTAGTCAGGGTTTACTTGTAGTGAAAAGTATCCTCGTGCCAGGTTATTCTATCAAATTCCTATACAGAAAGCCTTTAGACATTAGAGGATATTGTTATATATAGGGTCTTATGTGATGCTAGAATTTCATGATATTTCGAGAATATCATCCCTTTCTCAAGTGTTTCTATTCTTTGTATCAAGGTCATGTAAATAAATAGAAACACTTAAGAAAGAGGTGATATCGTCCAAACACAACATCTTTCTCCTTATTTCTTCTTTTTATTTCAGAGACAAATACCTGTGTGTACATCACAATCTAACATAACTCCTTTTTTTTTTCTTTTTAGGGGGGGGGGACTCAGCAAGCAACACATACACACACGCACACACACAACAAAAGTTTTCCCTGGACTTCTAAACACAACGCCCAGTGAAGCTTGCACATGCTGCTCAACGAACACACACATATACAAGTTTATAAATGCACACACTCTCTCACTATCCAAACATAGACAGACTGTTTACATACACATAAATGTACGTGGTGCCAACTGAAATCAACACACATACAGTCTTGAAAAAATTGAAAAAAAAAAGAAGCAGGCATACTATTAAACACACACATATGTCTTCAGGTATATTCATTTACACACACGTCTCTCTTTCTATTGGACAGGATTAAAAAAAAGTCTCCAATCTAATAGGTCCCGCACTATTAACCGAACTCCAACCCCTGTCCCATCACTGCAATGTCACATCCCTATGCTTGTTTTACAAGTACTTTAATGGAATGTGTTCCAACGAACTTGTAATACTGATGTCTTCTCAACATAAATACGCATGGCTAATTCGCCAAGCAACAAAATTCCACGCCTTCTCTGTAGAATCTTCTATTCTGAAAGTTTCTTCCTTTGAACTACTAAACTTTGGAACTCCTTCCCTGTATCCTGATTCTCCGATTGTACTAACATGTAGAAATTTAAATATAATGTGAACTGACATCTCGCGGCTCAACTCCCTACACAGAGTGTACCTGTAAGCACGGTCCCTAATTTATAGTAGCCCCTTACATTTCAGTGGCAATTTGCCTTGTTTGAGGTGAATATGAGTACAAAATTTTTAAGTGCCAGAACAAACCTGTATACTTAATTTTTTCTTGCTGACAAACATCTTTCTTTCTCCAGAACGTTCTTGTACTCTTTGAACTCTCGTGCTTTGCGAATACGTTTTAAATAAGGTGTCAAGAAAAAGTAATTATTTTGTATGGAAAGATTTTGGCATCTTTATTCCATTTGATAATATCCTATTCTAACTGGTTACGTTGAGTGCGATATCTTCAAAAGAAGTCCCGTTTCACACAAAAGATGTGTTACTAGACACTCTTTACTGCATCGTGATGTTTATAGTAGATGCTTGACTGAGCTTCAATCCCTGGTCCACTCTATAAAACATTCACAGCAAGAACTCATTTATCTACAACTACAGCAACACACACACACACTCTCTCTCTCTCTCTCTCTCTCTCTCTCTCTCTCTCTCTCTCTCTCTCTCTCTCTCTCTCTCTCTCTCTCTCTCTCCATACTAAAAAAGCAGCACTTTCATAAAAATGAGCATAAGAGAAATGAAATGTTTAAGAACTATCTTTGGAGTAATTCTACGAGATGGACAAAGAAATGTAGATATCAGAAAGAAGTTGAATATATATTAAGTGTTTAGAAAATATTAATATTCATGGAGGTGTTTCGAAAATATTAATATTCAAGAAAGTGGTTCGAGTCTCAAAAATATTAATATTCATCAAAGTGGTTCGAAAATATTACTATTCATAGAAGTGGTTCGAAAATATTAATATTCATAGAAGTGGTTCGAAAATATTAATATTCAAAACATGGTTCGAAAATATTAATATTTAAGACGTGATTCGAAAATATTAATATTTAAGACGTGATTCGAAAATATTAATATTTAAGACGTGATTCGAAAATAGTAATATTCAAGACGTGGTTCGAAAATATTAATATTCAAAACATGGTTCGAAAATATTAATATTTAAGACGTGATTCGAAAATATTAATATTCAAGACGTGGTTCGAAAATATTAATATTCAAAACATGGTTCGAAAATATTAATATTTAAGACGTGATTCGAAAATATTAATATTCAAGACGTGGTTCGAAAATATTAATATTCATAGAAGTTGTTTGAAAATATTAATATTCCAGACTTGGTTCAAAAATATTAATATTCATAGAAGTGGTTTGAAAATATTAATATTCAAAACATGGCTCGAAAAAAAAAGGGGGGGGGAAGAGATTAACATGGTTTGAACATGATCCCTAGTTTCCAGATTCCAACTTTGTAAAGAAATCATAGCAAGAAAATTTTATTAAAGAAAAATCAAGAGGACACCAACAAATGTGATGGGGGATGGGCAGACAAGCGTTTGATGTGCTGTGTGCTGCGGCGCAGCACACAGCACTGCTGAGTGCTGCGCCTGACAACTGAAAGACTGACCCAGGACCATTAAAAAAAAAAAAACGGCTATGGTACTTATGCAGAATAAGAACCGTGCTATCGTAAGAATTTTCCGGACAGTTAGCATAAAACGCCAGAAAGGCGCTGAATGTACATTTCGTTATTTTTTATTTATTTATTTATTTATTTTTGTGACACTAGCCAATTTTTTTTTCTTATGAACATAATATCCTATTATTATGACAATAATTAAATGGAAAATTAGTTGAAAAAAAAAAATGAAAACAATATTCTTTTTGTTGCTATGAAGAAAATACAACGAATAATTATTGAACAACTTTTACGAAACTTTAAGAAAATTTAAATTCAAATAAAAAAAAAACACTCACTGTAAAGTAAGTTTCAGTAATAAATATTTAATTTTTGAATAATAAGCAACTGATAGCAAAAAATATTTTTTTTTTTAGTTTTATATAATTGTTCAAATCAAAATAAATATTTAGTTTTCTTTTTATAATAAAACGATGATAGCATATAAATGTTTTCTTAAATGACGTTGGTTATTGCGATTTCATTGACTCAGCGTTTCGGCACCTTTCGGCGTTGAAAATAATCTGATTGGAAAATTTCGACGATAGTACGGTCCTTATTCCTCATAAGTTGTTAAGTGTTGAGACATTATGTTGAACAGAGTGTAGTACGATCCTGAGTGTAATTGCGTGTAACAAAGATGGCGGCAAACTGATTGAATCCAAAATTCGACCATTTTTATAGTAACTTTATAAGCTTTTCACTGGTTGATCACCATGACTTGTGGTTATAAAAACGATCGTCGAAATCATTAGTCTCATACCCCCCCCCATCCGTCGTGATAGGGGATGTGTCTCCTAGCAGCTTCGGCTGCAGGGAGACAGGGTAGAAGTACTCGTCAAGGATCCGTTCTTGACACTCAGCCCGACAGGTGAGAGGCCGGGAACCGGCCCAGGCCCCAGCACCTGTCGGACTGAGGTACACTGCTTGGGTACTACCTAGGAGGTCCACCCTCCCAGGCCTTGCCACCGGGCTTTCTGGTGGGGCAAGTTAATTGCTTGTCGCCTGAGGCGCTCCTAACGGGGAATGCTGACGGGGTGCCCAGGCAATTTTTGTTGAGGCAAGAGTGCCCCTTCTTTAGGAGAGCTTGCCTGTTCTGCACTTTCCGGCCTTGTGCCACATTTTGTTGCGGTGCACAGCAATTAAATATCTACCCCCCCCCATCCGTCATGATGTGTCTCCTAGTCCCATCACAGGAGTCAAAAACATTTCACATAAGTACTAAAAATCTATATAATTTTTTTGTTAAAAAAATACTAAAAATTTTATTAAAAGCAGAAAAACAGAAATAAGTAATAGATAAGGATAACGCAAAAAAAAAAAAAAAAAAATAAGCATAAGTTTAGCATTATAAAAAAAAAAGCATCAATTGAAACGTTCCTACTAACCATTCCACAGGGCAAAGTACGTAAACCAGAGTTGAAATACATAAAATTCTTGTTGTGTCCAGTTGGAATATAAATATTAAACTCCGGGGCCAATGTAAACAAAAAACTTTCTTCATCACCTTAAAAATACAAACGAAGAAATAAATTTATAATAATTATTATCAAATTATCATTAACAAGTCCCTTTAAGAATACTTAAGGATGGGCACTGTCTGGGAAATCTAATATATAAAAGGCTAGATGGCTGTCTGTCTGTCTCCATATTTTCAAACTCTATCTCCTCGGGAACTAAAAGTCACAAAGTGGCACTAGGGGCCTCAAATGATTGGATTTTCATGGACCGTTCTTTTATGGGTCTCTAGCCGGTTCAAATTGTTTTTAAGGGGTCAAAAATGGGTCAAAATTAAAAAAATAGTTATAAATTTTGTACATTAATCTTAGTTTATTTTTAATTTTTAATCAGTTCATATGCGGGTCACGTTGGTACAGTGGTAACGTCACCAGCTTTGAATGCTACGGTTTTGCTTTCGGTTTCAATTCTAGCTGATAACGCCGAAATACTTTTTTTTGACTTTTGAAATCACGACTCTATAATAATATATACGAAATCTGAACAAATTAATATATCATATTTGAGCGTATTTTACACCCAGGCAAAGCTGGGCATTGCCCACTAGTATAAACTAAGAGGTAGTCAACTAGCGTTTATGCAACATTCCCAACTTCGAACACTTTGGATTGTCTAATGTCTGTCTGCACCCAAATTGTGCGTTTATTAGTTATTAATTCCTTTCATTCTCATGGCACTTGATTGGTGACTCAGAGGTAAAAGACTCAGCAAATGTAGTCAAAAGGTGGCTTCATGGCTGTGTTCAAATCTCCCAACCAGGCGGAATTGTCACCTCCTACACTGATGATTGCGTAAGCATGAAGCACTAGTAGAATTATTATTTAATTATAATATATATATATATATACATATATACATATATATATATATATATATATATATATATATATATATATATATATATATATATATATATATATGTTGTAATATTTTTGTTGTTATTTTTAGTGATAACTGTACTACTGGTATTATTGGGCTCCCCTGAGCCTTGGAGAGTTGCCTCCCATTACATACGAACAAGTTGCCTTTCCTACATACACATACGTTCGAATCTTGTTATAGTCAGCCGTGTTGTAGTATGGCAAAATTACTGTTTATAAATTAAAAATTGTTTTAAGAGGAGTTAATCATAAAGAAAAAAAATGAATAATAGCCAATGAAATAATTTTAACAAACAGAATTACAACTTGACTACTTTTTTTGCTATCAGTAATTACGAAGTTAGAATGATATCCCATAGTAGTATCATAATGAATCAGCTGTCTTTGCTGTCATCAGTGAGATGCAATTGGTACTACTTGCTCATTTTAACTGTCTTTATTATCTATCATCAGTTACTTATTATTTAAAAATGTGTGTGCATTTGGATTCTTAATCCGGCAAGGTGATGTGATGCATCTAGTGTGCTAGGTATAAGTTAGTGTTAAGTTCATGCTTGCATGCCTTCTTGCTTGCAGCTAACACTGCTGGCTAACCTCGTGGTGAAAAGGGAGCAGCTATGCATAAGTCTTCCCTGCCAGTACATAGCCTCTCCAACATCAAGACTCCTACAGTACTTCCATGTTGGCGACACACGGTAACTCGGTGCCTTGCAGCTCCAGGCTAAACTTGTAGGAGATCTTGGAGTAGTAGGGGACCCCAGAGGTAGTGCGTTATGGCCCACTGATGTGTGGACATGCCCTGGCACACTACCAACCTCTACCCCACTGTCTTATGGGTACCCTTGGTTGGGCGAAGACTAGGGGAACCAACCCCAAAATCAAACACCACTGCCTTGTGGGCCTTATCACAAGGAAAGGCTAAGAAATGGGAACAAATCCTACTCCTGTCTTGCAGTTTTCCTTAAAAGGCTATGGAACCTCATCCAGAAAGAAAAGGCGTAGTAGCGGACACGATAGAGCAACTGTTTACCCCACTGAGATTACTTTTGGCCAGAAGCTGTGACCTCCTCTGCTGCCCGTCGTTGCAGGTTCGCTCCACTTGACATAAGCATTGGAGGTTCAGAGGGTGTCTATTTGATGTGCAACAGATATTGCACCTAAACTGCACAAGCAAGTTAGGAGCCAAGGTGGAAAGTCCTGAGGTGGTGAGACTACGCCAACACCGAGGGATAAAGTACTGAGACCCGACTAGTCATCATCAAGACTGATGGACTGCATGATGATGATGATGATGATGATGATGATGATGATGATTTCAAAATAGAGTTCATTGGAAAATCATTTTTGTTGATTATCCGAAATTTCACAGTGTATAAGGCTTATTTGGTACTGGATATATTCATAATCGTACCTTATTTCCAGAAGAGGGAGATATAACATATGAGAAATATTTGGAATCAAGTCTCCCCCTGCTACTATTTCAGATTATTTGAAACCATAGCAGCAAGTTTTAGTCTCTTCTTCATCAAGGTCAGAGGTTTGTGGGAAATTTATATATATATATATATATATATATAAGTAAAATGCGAGAGTTATATAAAGTTATACTCGAATCCAGTTCTATGTAAAAACCGTTTAATATCTTATATTCAAGCATTCGGGAAATTATTCAAACGAGTCTTTATCAAATCAAATTCTTGTAAACTTTTTTTTACCAATGAAATCCGGTGATGCATTCCAAGGGTGGGAGGCAAATCCTCCAAAAGTGTGTTTCTCTGAATCTTTGATGATGACGACAGTTGGGCCTTTGTTCTCCACAAGAAGAACGAGTCTTTGAAAGCTGAAACCATCGACACTGCTGCAGAATATTGGACTCCAGGTTGACATTTGTAATCGGCGGGGAATGACGCTGTTGATCATCAGGATGGAAGACAAATTAAGCAGTTCTGACTGACGATATTTGCACGACATGTGAACGTGTGGAATAAGCGACAAAATGTACTGAACATCCTCTTTCTGAAAATTAAATTTATCAAAAAAAAGAAAGCTTAAATATAATTAATAATTCATATATTAATTTCTTTCATACTTTCAAATGTTTAAATAGTAGTAGTAGTAGTAGTAGTAGTTGTTGTTGTTTTTGTTGTAATAATAATAATAATAATAATAATAATAATAATAATAATAACTAGTAGAATTCGTGGAAATTCCACGGTATTTAAAAATTTTTAAAACACATTGTAAATAAAATGAATAAAAAATAAAATAAAAAAAATAACAATGAATTTAAAACAATTTTTTAGCAAATTCTTTTTAACCTTTTAAAGTTAAAAAGAATTGATCTTAAAAATTAAAATTTTTTCAATGAAAATTTAACACACAAACATAGTTTTGTTTTGTTTTTCTGAATAATTTTTAATATAAATTATAAAGGAACAGATGTCAATTCACTTGCACATTTTTTTAATTTTAAAAAGAAACTATAATAAAAAAAAACAACTTAGTTTCCTCTTATCATGAATTTTTTTTTTAATTATAAAATAAAATTTGAAACCGTAAACAGACAGCCATATTCTTTTTTTAATTTTTGAAGGGGAAATGGTTTTAATGATTTTTAACTGATAAAGAGCAATAGAAATGAAACTAAGGAAACTGAAAACTGAAACTGCAAGACATCTCATCTTATATATATATATATATATATATATATATATATATATATATATATATATATATATATATATATACTAGCAGAAGTACCCGTCGTTGACTGGGTTCAAAAACAGCCTACAGAAAATGGACTGTGATTGATGAAAGTATGATAGGTTATGAAAAGGAGAAGGTTGTAAAGAGATAGGTTTTGATCCTCAAAAATTTTACCCTAAGCAAAATATGATGAAAGTAAAGATAATTTTCATGAAAATATACTTTTTTATATCAACTTTGTTTCCATTCGTAGCCAAGAGTGACCAAAAAAATGATGTTTCCTTACAAAGAGAAAATGTTATATATATAATAATATAAATGTACACGAAATAAATGTTACCATAGTCAATAAATTTACTTTTATATTAGAAAAGTTCATTGGTTTGTATTTTTAAGTAGTTTAAAAAAAATTTTTTTTTTAATTCACGAACCGGTTTTAAAAAAATCAAAATGGCAGCGACTTTGAAATAGAGAGCCCCATTCTCAATTTGAAGGCGGGGCACCTGAGCATTCTGTGTTAACAATTTAAGAGAGTTCCGTCAACGTAAGGAATATTTATAAACATATTTTAATGTTTTCCGTTATTTTGTGCTTGAGGAATATTCGATTATGGCATGTGTAGTTTATATAAAAATTCATTTAAGTAGTTATCGCCTCAAATTTCGTTTTAATTTCGGTTCGCTGAAATTATTTCAAGTAAAGAGCATTAAAAACTATTTCCAAACAAAAAAAAAACATGAACTTAACTTTTATTGACTACGGTAACATTTATTTCTTGTATATTTATTTTTTCGGGTAGTCGTCTGTTGGATTTTCTGCTAAACACTCTTACTAAATAATATTGACGAAATATCGAAAAACAAAGAAACAAAACAGTTTTGAAAAATAATGAAGCTTTACTTACTTTCGTAAAATAATCCGAAACAGCAAAATGGGATATTAAAAAAGTAAACACGTAATTACGTTAGTTTTTTAAAGCAAATTATAATTTTAAATAAATAATAATAATAAAATAAATGAAAAAATAAATGGAATAAAAATGTAAAATATATAAATGACTATATAACTACTTCATTTACTCACATAAATTAATATACGAAAGTATAAATTTATGCGTAAACTTTAAGTATTTACTTCAACAGTGTTTAATACATAGGTAGAGCTAGTTAGTAACTTATGCCTGAAGAATCCTAGAGTAGATGAAACGCGGAATATTCAGTGTAGCTTAATCGCCATATATATTTTATAACTTACTAAATAACTATATATATATATATATATATATATATATATATATATAGTAATTTATAAAATATATATGGCGATTAAGCTACATTGAATATTCCGCGTTTCATCCACTCTAGTACTCCTCAGGCTTATGTGAGAATTCTGTGGTTGTTTATCGTTTTTATATGCTCCTCTTCTATTGAGATTTTAGTTAGCCAATCAGCTTTCTAGTATCCACCGCGCCCTTCCTATCAGCCAATGGGCATACACTTTACCGGACAAAGGATCTGTTTTAAAACTAAGTTAGTTTTTTTTTTTTTTTGTTAGTTTATATATAAATATATATATGTGTACATACATATATGCACATATACATATATATATATATATATATATATATATATATATATATATGTGTGTGTGTGTGTGTGTGTGTGATCGTTTATGTATATTCATGTTTATTTAATTTATTTATTTGTTTTTGTTTATTTTCTATTGCTTTTGTTAGTTTTAAAACTATTTAGTATCGCTATCCTAGAGCATAGCCCGGTTGTAAAGTACACTTAAATGTGATATTTTAATTCTTGCAAATTCCGTATATATAATTATAGAGTTAATGTTCTATCCATTTTTATATATCATAAAGTTGCGATTTCAAAAATAAAAAAAATATATCCATATGACTTGGGTGCATCAGCTTGAATCGAAACTAAAACCAAAACTTATAAAAAAATATATGTTTATATATATATAACTTCACCATATATATAGTTGCTTCAGCTATAATCGAAACCGAAACCAAAACTTATGCAGAATTCTTGGTAAAATTATTTATAAAAAAAAGATAGATGACTTAAGTGCCATCAGTTATAGTTGAAACCGAAACCAAAACTTATGAAGAATTCTTGGTGTAATTATTTATTACAAGAAATGGAAGTTCATAACAATTAAACAACAGTCACTTGGATGTATGCATGACACACAAAATAAATAACACACATGCTATCCTATAAATATATATATAATAATAATAATAATAACCGAGGAGTGAAAGCACTTACCAGACCTCCACTGGATTAGTGCAGAGGGGACTGGGACAGACGTTGGGGAGGCTTATTCTCATGCAAATTCCAGTGAAGACCAATGGTCATTGTCAGCAAGAAATCAGCAGCAAGTGACTGTTGCAATGGCGCAAATTTATTTACAAAGGTTGTCAAAAGAAATGAAGATTACTGGAAATCTGGAGAGACTTGTTGTCACTCAGACTCCAGGGAACACCACCAGTCTTTGTCAGTGAATAATAATGGTTGCAGGATACTATTTTGGAGTGTATCACAGATTTTGACAAACAATCGCTTCAAGCCATGATTAGATTTTACTATTTTGGGGGGACAGACGGTGCTTCTGACCATTAGGAAATCAGCAATAGGTCATAAGTAAATGAAATCTTAATGTTTATATTAACATTATTAGCCACCGAACAGTGCTTGTTTCGCTTTGAGAGACAAAATGTACTGAGCATCCTCTTTCTGAAAAGGAATTTTTAAAAATAGTTTATAACAAAAAAATAGTTTCTGACATGAATTCTTTTGTAATTTTTCTCAAAGAGAAATCTTTGACAAGGGCCTGTGTGACTACTTCTAGTGAGTAAATAATAATAACATGGCACCTACAAATATTTGGGGGTTTTAGAATCAAGATAAATGAAAGAGAAAATTGGAAAAGAATATCTAAGATGAACAAGAAACTAAATTATATAGTAGAAACCTAATAAAAGGTATCAGGACATTGACAGAATCACTAATAAGATACTCTGGACCGTTTATAGGCTGGACCAAAGAAAACCCGGAAACTTATGACCATGCACAATACACTATCCTCAAAGGATGATGTTGACTGATGAAAAGGAAAGATGGAGGATAAGAAGACTGTATGGATGTCCTGCCTTGATAGAGTTCAAAATAGACTTCGTAGCCACGTAGGAGATGTCCTTTTCTCTTCCTTGCAACCTCTATCTCACAGAAGAGATGTTGCGAGTTTGTCTCTGATGTATCGTTATTTTCATGGAAGGTGTTCAACTGAGCTTCAATCTATGGTCCCCCCTCACCAAACTTTCACAAGAAACACTCGTCTAGCTGTACACACTATCAATAATTTCCCCCACTCTTTATCTGTGCCTAAACCTAAACGTAGATTCCATGAACAAAGCTTCTTTCTTAGAACTGCACGCCTGTGGAATTGTCTTCAGTTTTCCTGCTTTCCGGCTGACTACAATATGGTTGTGTTCAAGTCTAAAGTAAATAAGTTCTTGATGAGCCATTCTATATAAGTTATCAAATTTACCAAATTTTCATTACTAATGATTACTATATTGTCCAATGTCTACTGTACACTCTTTAACCCTTATCCTTGAGTGGCCTCTTGGCCTTGATAAGTGGTGATGCCTATGTAAAAAAAAAAAAAAAAAATGAATGACAGAAAAAAAAAATCAGAAAAATACATAACCAAGAACATAGAAAGACTAATCACCGTACCAAGAGAACCGTAAAAATGAGCAAGACACAGAATAGAGAGGCAAGTGATGAGACGAGAACAGAAAATTGGAACAAAAACACCTACACAGATGCTTCATAAGAATTAAAAAAGCTGAGACTCACGAAAACACCTGTACATGACTATGGAAAGAAACTGAATCACTACTACCAGTCACACAAGAGAACGCAATTAGAACCAACTACATCAAAGTTAAGATAGACTAAACACAATAAAACAGCAAAGACAGACTCTGTTGACAAAGAGACAAAACAATAAACCACATCATAAGAGAATTCAGCAAACTAGCCCAAAAAGATTATTAGAATAGACATGACCAGATGGGGAAAGCAGTACGCTGGGAACTATGCAAACAATTACATCTTGAATACTCAGACAAATGGTACAAACACAAACCGGTAACAGTGGTTAAAAATGGAAATCATAAAATGCTATTGGATATGGAAGTACAAACGGATATAACCATCCAAGCAAGGAGACCGGATGTAATAATAATTAACAAAAAGAAAAAACTTACCAGATCGTAGACTTTGCCATCCCAACAGCCCTCAGGGTGAATATCAATAAGACAGAGAAGCAAAGCAAATGCGCTAAATTGGCCAGAGAGATGAAAGGAATATGGAACATGAAGAAAGTTAAGATAACACCAATAATAGTAAGAGTACTAGGAGCAATTCCGAAAAACTTCGAAAAAAGAATGGGAGAAATTGGAATCATGGGAAGGCTGAGAAGATACAGCAGATAAATGTAATGAAAATGGTTGAAATATTACGGTAAACTCTCAAATACAGAGATTAATACACTCTCTCTCTCTCTCTCTCTCTCTCTCTCTCTCTCTCTCTCTCTCTTTCTCTCATGTGTGAGCCATTTCTCACCAAAATAAACTTAAAACTAAAAATCCAAACGATCATTTTAGTTTCCTTTCCTGTACATGTATAAAAGCATTTAAGTAATGAAAACATTACGATGATGATGATGATGATGATGATGATGATGATGATGATGATGATGATGATGATGATCTTACATTTTGAATAGGAAAGCAGGTACTGGCAACAAAGTGGTAAATGTGGAGAAGCAGCGGACTTTGCGGGAGCCAGGTTTCCATATCAGCTGCGGTGAACATTTGTTTAGTTAAAGGAATATCCTCTTTTTTCCCTTCTGCTCCATGACATGTCTTTTGCACTTCAAAAAGAAAAAAAAAACATAGAAAAATAATATATATATAAAATAAAATAAATCAAAGGTGCATTTATTTACAACTAGCAGAGCTATCCGCCATTGCCCAGGGTAAAAGTGTAATATATTTTTTATTAAAACCCTTTTTCCCCCGTCTCCCGTTGTCCTCCTCCCTTTCCCCATCTTTCTTTCTCTGCCCATCTAATTCCTCTCTTTCAGCATACACACAGACAAGTTGAAGAATGAGTCGCGGTAAGGAAATCAAATCCTTGAAAAATAAATCAGAGTTACTTCCCTTCCATTAGTGGTTGGAAAACAGACTCCCTGACGAAATCTATGCCGGTGTAGGGTCAACAAATTTTTTAAAAAAATTTTGATATTATTTATTCCGGTCAACCTTGATCAAGAAAATAACAACTTTGCACTAATTTACAATGGTCCCAGAACATGGAGATTGTCTTATGATTTCTTAAGGATGCCATTTTTTTTTTTAGAGAAAACTTCAATATTCAGTTGTGTTATTTATCTCCCTCCCATGACAAAAGATGAGACACAAGGTCAGAAAAATGGGATTTGTAAAGCAAACGCCTTGGAAGAAGAGGAGTACTTTGGCTATACAAAAATTGCTTGAACAGTGCCAGCATCAAAGAGCAGGAAGATAAAGACTGGAAAGGTAAACCTCCTAGAGCTGCAAAGGGTCATATCTTAAACCAGCAGAGAACATGGCCACACAAGCCACAGCGTGCCAAAGGATCTATCAACCTGATTTTGGTATGAAATATCCAACATTCAGGTGTTTCTTGCTCAAGACATACATGTACAATGTTTCTTCATTTACATAAATTATTCCTTTTATTGACAGATTTTTTTTTTTTTTCAAATAGATAAGATTGAAGGATATTAAGGGATTTCTGTGCTTCTTCATTATCAGAGCGAAATTTTAAAATCGAAATATTGAATTTCAAGAAAAGCTAATGGTATCTACTTAATTTTTGTGTCACAGTAACGGACATATCCAAAAATTACAAAAAAAAACGATAAGGTAGAAAATTGATTATTAATGAAAATAGTTTTTGAAGACAATTAGCAAAAATTGAGTTTTGCTAAACTGGCCTAAGATTTCAGAAAATAATTACCTTCCTTTTACGATTTGAACTCCTTGGTTTATTTTTTTTTTTAGTAAAACTCAATTTTTTTCATAATTTTTGGATATGTTCATTACTGTGACATGACAATTAAGTAGATACCTTTTTAGTTTTAGTTGAAATTAAATGTTTCGATTCTCAAGTTCGGCTCTTATAACAAAGAAGCACGGGGCTTTCTGAAGATCACAAGATAGTCCTTATTAAATCCAACGTACGATTACTTAAGAAGTCGGTTTTATGAGTATTTTTTGACATTGAACTTGAAAACAACCATATTGTAGTCTGCGGGGAATCAGTCCCGAGATAATGTGTTCCACAAACGGGAAATTTTTGGTAAGAAACTCTGTTCATGGTAATTCCATTTATTGAGAAAGATGAAACATGAGAAAAAAGAGAAGAAAGGGAGGGGAAGAGAGTGCAGAAAGAGAGAGAGAGAGAGAAAGAGAGAGAGAGAGAGAGGGAGAGAGAGAGAGATGCTTCTATTATAATATCATCAACTATTCTGAGTTTTCTGAAAACATGATTCTGACCTTCATGATCCAAAACAAATATGTGAAGCTCATTTAAGATCATATTTTCTACTGATGAGACGATCACCAAATTTTCTCCCACAGTCATTCCGACGAGTCATTTGAAGTGTGGGAAGTTGCAATCCTACCAGAAGATTGTTTGAAAAGGCCACAGTACCCCATCAAGTGCAGTGCATGGGTTTCAATATCAAAACATTGGATCATTGGTCTGTACTAGTTTGGAGATAAGTTTTAAGGGCAGGTGAACCTTGATGAACAATCACCAAGAGATGGTATCTCAATTTAAAACACTCCACTTTCAAAATTTGGTATTTATGCAGAATAAAGACAGCGCTATTGACGGAATTTTCTTGGCAGCTGACGTTAATGACCGAAAAGTGGCGAAACCCTGAGCCAATGAAATCGCAGTAGCAAACATCCTTTAAGAAAACATTTATTTGCTAAAATATTTAACTTGATTTAAACAAAAAATCATAAAAATGAAAAACTTCTATCAGTTGTTTGTTACTCAAAAAATAAATATATATTCGTGTAACTTACCTTACAATGACTGTTTTTTTTTTTTTTCTTGATTTGAATTTTTATTTTCTTAAAGTTTCATAAAAATTGTCTAATAATTATTCATTACATTTTCTTTATAATAACTAAAAAGAGTATTGTTTTCATTTTTTTTCAATTAATTTTTTCTTTAATTATCTTCGTAGTAATAGAAATAATTTTGTTCTGTTGAAAAAATCGGGCAGCGTGAAAAAAAAAAAAAAAAATCATGAAATTTTCGTTTAGCAGCTTCAGGTGTTTTATATAAACTGCCCGAAAAATGCCGACGACAGCACGGTCCTTATTCCAAAAACCTTGCTTCAGTTAAGGAAATGATAACCAAAGAAACCTGACCAGAAATAAGTTAGGAGGTCAATTTCTAAAAGCCATCCAACACATGCCAGTTCATAAAATGGATGTTAAACCGAATTTGAATCTCTTCCTTGAGCACAGTGCGTGAGTTGTGATATCAAATTGTGGAATCATTGGTTTTTACAAGTTTGAAGACGAGAATTTACAGTCAACCTTGAGCGATACTCAGCGCCACCTGGTAGTTGCTAATAAGTTTGGAGCAGACGAAAAGATGTTGTGAGGGATGAACAATGATTTCAATAGGATAGGACAACAAACCTATAAACTGTTCAAGGACTTATATTTTTTGTCTACTACACGAATAAAAACTATAGCAAGTAAGTAAGCAAAATCGACTGCACCTCCTCATTTATTTTCATCACGCACACATACGCGCATATGTGGACTCAATACGTTGAAATTTAATTAAAGAAAAGCAAGATTTAGTGGTGCCATTATTTGCCTCCATTGCATATCGGAAGTTGAGAGACTAGCGACATGCAAATTTGAAATACCAGAAATAAACAGAGCACCCAGTGGAGAACAAAGGCAGTTTTTATCTTAGCCAGTGGTGTAACTAGAGCAAACGTCACCAGAGCCGGTCTGCTTAAATGTCACTCCACTGACATTGTGTCACCCCTCCTCTCCTGTTATCCAAAAACCGCCCCCTCAGATATGACACTTTATATATATATATATATATATATATATATATATATATATATATATATATATATATATATATATATATATATATATATATATATATATAAACAGTTAATCCTGTTTTCAATTATTTTTCACAGTTAAGAGAGAATGAAATGCGTGTCATCAAATGATTTCAAATGTACTATTAAAAACTACAATAAATACAGGGTTTAGAGTTTTCAATAAACATCGGCAAAAATATTCTTCAGTTACTAATTTGAAAAAAATGTAAAATATTTTAGAAAAGATTGAAACCTTAAAAACCTCACATAATATATGATAAATAAATCCTATTTTCAGACGATTTTCGCACCTTAGCCTGGCTGAAAAATTTTGCTGGCGTGACATTGTGTCACCTGTCTTTTGCTGTCCCCCCCGGGGCGGACCGTCCCTCCACCCGCAAGCCTCTAGCTACGCCACTGATCTTAGCACCGATTGAAAACATAAGTTTATCTCTTTGTCTTTTTTATTTCTTTCTTTTGACTTTTGCTTCAGCCTAGTATGCTGTGTTTACATGTTATATTCCTATGAGCTTGCAACGCAATGATGTGCCTTTGAATCAAATCACTGAACAACGATAAAAACAAAGACTGTTGAATATTCATGACTGAAACTTGGTGGACAAGTCACGCACAGAATGAAGTTTATTTGTATCGAATATGTTTGGATTGCAGAAAGGGTTGTGAATTTTATTAGCAGTTCCATGGATGGCATTTTTATTGAGCCACTCTATAATCTAAGCATATGCAACAAGCAGCCCAAGGGAGACAATTCACTTTATTGTTATATGCTCTTCTGTAATTAAGATAAATAAGCTACTACAACTCCTGTCAGATTTTTGCCTAATCATGTGTTCCTGCATTGTTATTTTGTGAAGAATATTTAAATGAATAAAATGGCAGCAATGATAAAGGGCAAGCCATAACATGAATTGAAATAATGAGAATAAATGAATGCGTCCATATTTGTCAAGTGAAAAAATTGTGAAAAGGTGAAATAGTTATCTGACAGCTAATAGCTAACAAAAGTTCTGAATAAAAGTGTTGTTTTTTTTTTAATTACTAATCGGGTCACCGCTTATCAAGGTCAAGGAGCCACTTGAGGATAAGGGTTAAAAGATTACTACTTGGATGATAAACATCAACATGAGAGGATTGGAATTGATGTGTATTGAAATAGGAAGAATTTGATTATTTCAGAGAATGGCTAAGCAAGTATTTGTTCACATTGGACTTGAATCCGTTCTAGTCAGTTAGGAAGCAACTCCATGATATTTTGTTCCACAAATGGGAAGTTTTAAGAAAGCAACTTTTTTTTTTTTGGAAGTTACATTTGATTTTAGATACAGAGAGAAACAGATATATATATATATATATATATATATATATATATATATATATATATATATATAGAGAGAGAGAGAGAGAGAGAGAGAGAGAGAGAGACAGACGGACAGACAGACAGACAGACAGACAGACAGATAGGTAGGCAGAGACAGACAGACAGAGGCAGAAGGAGTTCATTTTTGTGGTTGTAAGTAAACGAGTTCTTGTTGTGAAGGTTTAAAAGGGAGGCGATCCGGAAGTTGGAGCTCAGTCGAGCACCTACCACGAGCATATTGATACAGTAGAGAAAGAATAGCAACATCTCTTCTGTGAGGAAGGGACGGTAGGAAAAAGAAGAGATCATCCTTTCACTAGATTGAAAAGTCAATTTATATTCCGTCAAGTATTATATTTTCGTGATTCAAAAGATTTTTTTCCTTATGAGATTCATTCAGGAAAAATTCTTGGAGGATAATCCAACGGGAAATAGGTGTACTACAATTTCCTTTCTCCCGTTTAATTTAAGTTGGTTTACATGTTAACTTTCTTATCTTCTCTCTCTTTTTTTTTTTTTTTTTTTTTGCTTTCTCTTATAATTTCTGTACTGAATTTGTTCGATTTTATTTCTATTTCATAATATATAATATTTTTCGCAGTTTTTTTAAAAGATTTTTTTAAGATTTAAAAATTTTTAAATATTTTTTAACTGTTTTAAAATTTTTGAAATTGTTTTGAAGAAAAAATTTGCTTTAAAATTAAATTGTTTTTTATTATCTTAATTTTTTCTTTTAAATTTTAAAAACGAAAAAAAAAATTTTCTATTTTTTCTTTTATTTATATCGTTTCTTTCGTGCTCTTCTCTCTTTTGTCTCCATCATATTATTCCCCTCCCCAATTTTTTTTTTCATTTTTAATGTGAATGCTTTTAAAGTCGGTGTTGTATTTTCACCATTATCATTGTATACTGCTGGCTTTTTCTCTTTTTGATGATAGCTTTGATATACCATGGCCTAAAGCGATTTCTCTTTTATTTCTCTTCCTGTAACCCTTATTGATTTGATAATGTAATAAAGTTCCTATGTAATTTTACTCTTTATCCTTTTAACTTATTCTCTCTGTCTCTCTGTCAATCTGTCTGTCTGTCTGTCTGTCTGTCTTTCTCTCTCTCTCTCTCTCTCTCTCTCTCTCTCTATATATATATATATATATATATATATATAGGGTCGCTGAAGGGTTGAAAATCTTGCTCATTTTACTATTAATGATAATTTGTTTCTTTATTTCAGCTATTTTACAGGTAATATTTTGAAAATAAAGTATGGAAAAGTATAGCATTGAGCAATGTACGCAAGTTGTGAAATTGTTTTATCAAAATCAGGGGTCAATTGTTTTGACTCAAAGAACTTATCAAAGAGCAATGTCAAATGGTCACCACGTTCCTCAGACTTGACTAGCCCCAACTTTTTCTTGTGGGGATATCTTAAAGAAAGAGTCTATGTTTAACAAACCCCCAAACACTGCAAGAATTGAAGGAAAACATCAATAACGAAATAAGGGAGTTAAATCGCAATCCAGAAATTCTGCAATCTGTCATGAATAAAGAGCACAAATATGCGAACATTTTAAAGACATTATATTTCAGAAATAAAGATAGTTTAAATTTTGTATTTATGCTTTAAAATACTTCCCAATGTCTTAGTCAGATTGTGTTAAAATTACAGAAGGGTATCATCAAAAATAAATAATCTATTCAAGTTTAAAACACTACAGTGACTTTTTGGACACGCTGTGTGTGTGTGTGTGTGTGTGTATATATATATATATATATATATATATATATATATATATATATATATATATATATATATATATATATATATATATATATATATATATATATACACACACACACACACACACATGTTTTATTTTTTATTACCGTATCTTTCTGTTAAGTTACATTATTGTTTCGGCTACACGGCCGTTTTTTTGGCCGTCTGTAGCGTCCTCAGACTTTTACAGAAACCCTTATTGACTTGATAATGTAATAACGTTCCTATCTAATTTTACTCTTTATCCTTTTAACTTATTCTCTCTGTCTCTCTGTCAATCTGTCTGTCTGTATTTCTCTCTCTCTCTCTCTCTCTCTATATATATATATATATATATATATATATATATATATATATATATAGGGTCACTGAAGGGTTTCTGTAAAAGTCTGAGGACGCTACAGACGGCAAAAAAAACGGTAAAAAATAAAACGCATATTTGCTCTACAACAGTATTGAGCACTTTCTTCAGTTTTTATTAATTACCATCTCCACTATATATATATATATATATATATATATATATATATATATATATATATATAAAGAAATACATTTTACATAAAAAATTTATGAAAAATTTTGAGTCAAAGTAAACACAAAGAAAAGAAGGAAAGAATTTCTTTCTAATTCTCGACTCTCACCTGTTTTATAAAAGTCCTTCAAGAAGAGATGTGCCAATTTTGACGTATCAGACTCTTTCGGTAAATTCTTCTCCCAACTTTGGCATTCTTCAGTTTTGGAAATATACTTCAAGTAATAATTTAGGAACAATTCAAACACCTAACAATACAAATAGATAATACATCAAAATATGGTACACCATTATAATGTGCATGTATATGTTGCAATGTGTGTGCATGTGCATATGTGCTATGAGATATCTGTGCAGTGTGAGTGCATAAGCAATGAGAATGGGATTATAATATTGCTCCGCCCCTCCCCTCAATGCCACCCCATGGAATCGTTGATAACATGGAATCTCTACTATTATATAAAAGAAACTTTGTCTGTGTGTGTCTGTGAGTTCGTTCCCTATTGACTTGAAATCATCTTAGTCGATTTTTATGAAATTGCACACAAAGGTACTTTATGTACCTGGCAGTGTTCTTAGATAGGTTTTTTTTGTTGGAATGTCTATGATAAGTATCAGTAATCGATAATCGAAATAATCTGATGAAAGAAGGAACAGGCGATTTTGACCAAAGTAAACACCTTTCACAGCCTAACATCACAAGTGCATTTGAGAAGTCTTATTACCAAATAAGCCGAAAAGCCCAACATATAAAATTAGCAGTAGGTTTTTTGATGTGACAGTGGCGCGTTCGAAATGAATGCTCCCGTTTAAAGCACAATTTCACAGTCATACTTGATTTTTTTTCATTTTAAACTTAAATTCAACCCATTATCACCACACAACCAGTAATGCCAAGGGCATATTTGAAATGAATATTTCTCTTTGAAGCACAATTTAAGCATGATACTTGACTTTTGCATTTTAAACTTTAATGCAAGCCATCTATAAATATAAAAGCGAAAATGTGTGTATGTATGTATGTATGTATGTATGTATGTATGTATGTATGTATGTATGTTCACTTTTTGTGTATGTCTGCAAAAGGCTTTTTTCCGAGAAGTGGTCGGTCGGCTCAAAACTTCTTAAAACTTTTTATATCACATATAAATCATAATATCTACAATGGAGGTCGCCTATCTATTTAATTGCTCGACTTCGAAAAGATAAATATTCAACATTTTTCACTCGCCACATGTGGATTAGGCTTTTTCGTATAATGAAAGCGACACTAATTCTGGCGGTATTTTTCCGGTCGCGATCGCCGGAAATGTCCGAAAGCAATCAGATTTGATCAATGTGGAAATATTTTCCTTATATCAGGCAATTGCTATTCAATTTGGACAATCCCCTTTTTATGGGGAGCTGGTCCCTCCCCCCTCCCCCAACATCTTGGGAAAATAAAAATAAAAAAATGTGTTCCTGCAGTAAATGAAATACTACCCCGCAGTCAAAGTTGACCTCATTAAGTCATTAAAACATGCACCTGCCAATTCTAAATAGCTAAATAAATTCAAACGTGTTTTTGTGAGTATGTCGCGGTGGCCCAATTGTTAATGTTGCACGTTTTTTTTCACACTTTAATTTTCAACTTTGCCTCAAGGGTTCAGGTTCGATCCTCATACTTACCTACCTAAACTTTTTTTTTATTTTACCCCCCTCCCCCGGAGTTTTGATTTACCCAAAACCACACACACCTCCAAACACCCAGGCAACGCCGGGTACCCCCCCCCCGCTAGTTATATATAAAAATAATTTTATAAAATTAACAGTAGGTTCTCTACAGTGCAATGTAGACTACAATATATTGTGAACTTAGTCACTGCAAGAGACATGTGAAGCTTCCTCTAGGTGTATCGCGATGGGCCCCCAATTAGAGCAGGCAATCGATCGATTTGATAAAAAAATAGTCTATTTCATTGATTTTGATAACAATAAAAATACGGAACTGTGAAACATCCGTTGACCATCATTCAATCATGGGCAACGTTGGATTTACCTTGCTAATCGTTAATAGATTCACAATTCTTTTAACAGACTTTCTATGACTCCTCTGTGTTGATATTTTATTTGCAGAGTCTAAGGATAGCCAAATCCAAAATGGAACAATGCTATGACTTGATTTTAATCTAATGAAAAGTGTGATAATGACTATGATGGCCACGATTGTAGAATTAAAATGGCACTTACCAATATAAAGGGCTTCAAATAGTTGATAGGAAAATTCTGGTTTGAATGAAACAATATTTATATGCAATAGATTATTCACTCATGGACGAATAACTTACCAGATTACAGAGAATGAACTTGGCCATCTAAAGCATAATGGACTATCTCAGCCTACTTACAAACCAACTTTCTGGGCTTCTATTTCAATTTATTTAGTTCTGTTTAGTTATATTTAAGTTATTTAGTTGTCAAATATCTGAGCACTGACAACTAAATTTAATATAGCACTACAAACAGGATCCCTGATGATCATGATGATGATGATGATGATGATGATGATGATAATGATCCTCCTCCTCCTCCTCCTCCTCCTCCTCCTCCTCCTCCTCCTCCAGTAGTAGTAATCTGATTCTTCCAGTCTGCTATGTTGGATTAAAATAGCATATGGTTGTTGACTTGGGAAGAAATGCTCTCAAAGAAACAAATAAACCTGTTATGGTTCACTCTTTTATTAAAGTTTCCAGAAAAATTAAGCAGTGAACCAAGCACCCTAGCAAAGAAGGATATACCCACCCCCAACAGTCCCAACAGACGCCGGCTATCAGAAAAGACAACTGTCACTACAAAGATTTATGAGAAAAGAAGTAAACAGAAGCGAAGTCATTTCACACTCTACCAGCTCTGATGTTGGTCTTGTTACTCAGTCATGTGAAGGGCAGACAACTCGTTCTCCTACTTACAGTATCTAACAGTTTACACAACTAATGTTTCTGTATTTTTTCGACCTTATTAACATCGATTGTTTGTATTTTGTTTTCATTTCAAATAATAAAGGATTTAGAATTTTCATTCATTGTTTCAACATTTTAGTTAGTAAAGTATTTCAGTTAGTATTTCATATTTAAAAACAAGATAAATTAAATTGTAATGAGATTAACCTTGGGAGAGTTAAAGAAAGTCATAGCAATAATTACATTAATCATAATAGTAATAATAATAACTCATAATAACTTCATAAGATTCCAGTTTCTTTTCATGTCGTGCATGATAACGAGAGAGCTAAGGTTATAAACATGGGATGATAAAATATAGGTTAAGATTGGAATGTAATTCTAAAGGCGCTTTTGGAATTCAGGCATTAGTTCAAAATGTATGAGTTGTATTGAAAAATGAATATTTGTCATGTGCTATTAGGAGGAGGAATGCATGAAAATAAAAACAATTTAAATAAATACTATCCTAAATAAAAAATGTCAGAGCAAAGATTGTCAACCAAATCACAAGAACATCATCCCCACAGGCCTAGTGGAGCCCAGCAGGACACCCACAATGAATAAAGAAACAAGTGTCTGGGTAAGATAAAAGCTAAAGTTTACAGGTACTGGCCTGAAAACAAAATAGCCGACAGATCTAGTTTTATGTAAAAACGGAAACTGAATGAAACTGAAACGAACTGAATGAAACTGAATGATATTCTCATCATTTTGTTTTTCATGGGGATGGGGCATCCAACCGGATGCCAGACATTCACCAACAATTTCAGTCACTCCAACCGAAAGACTTTTTAAGATTCTAGTCGTTCCTTTGTGCAATTGTTTATATTCCACTTGCACCTGGTTCACCGGGTATATTCAACAGGTAGTTTTTTAAATTCTTTTTCATGAGTCCGGTTGCAACTATAATTACTGGAATCATAGAGATCTTCATAAGATTCCAGTTTCTTTTCATGTCGTGCATAAGGTCTTGGTATTTTTTTATCTTCTCCTGTTCAGCTCTGTTAAGGCCAGCATCGTTAGGGACACTTACTTCAATTAGGGTTGCTGCTTTCTCTCTTTTGTCCTGTATCACTATATCAGGCTTAACAACGCTGTTTTCTATATACGTAACTATAGAAATTTCATAGAAAATGTAGAATTATCTCATATTTTTTTTTTTTTTTTTTTTTTTTACATAGGCATCACCACATTATCAAGGCCCAGAGGCCACTCAAGGATAAGGGTTAAAGAGTGTACAGTAGAAATTGGTCAATATAGTAATCATTAGTAATGAAAATTTGGTAAATTTAATAACTTATATGGAACGGCTCATCAAGAACTTATTTACTTTAGACTTGAACACAACCATATTGTAGTCAGCCGGAAAGCAGGAAAACGGAAGACAATTCCACAGGCGTGCAGTTCTAAGAAAGAAGCTTTGTTCATGGAATCTACGTTTAGGTTTAGGCACAGATAAAGAGTGGGAGGAATTATTGATAGTGTTTACAGCTAGACGAGTGTTTCTTGTGAAAGTTTGGCGAGGGGGGACCATAGATTGAAGCTCAGTTGAACACTTTCCATGAAAATAACGATACATCAGAGACAAACTCGCAACATCTCTTCTGTGAGATAGAGGTTGCAAGGAGGAGAAAAGGACATCTCCTACGAGGCTACGAAGTCTATTTTGAACTCTATCAAGGCAGGACAAGTCCTTTCTAGCAGCTCCTGCCCAGATGTGGCAACAGTATTCCATCCTTGGACGTACCTGGCTCTTATATAGGTAGAGAATAGCATCAGCAGTGAGATCTCTACTGGATCGATAGAAAGATCCCACCATTTTTCCAGCGGCCTTGGCAACAGATTTGATATACGTGTTCCATTTAAGATCAGGAGTAATGGTCAAGCCCAGAAGCTTGTCAAAACTTGAGGCCTCCTGAAGACGAGAGCCATTCATTTCAATTGATGACAAATGTGGATTAGAATGTTGATGATGTAAAGAGAGAAGCTTGGTTTTAGATGCATTAAAAGTAACCAGCCACTTCTTTCCCCATTGTACTACGTGCTCAAGATCAGAGGAGAGAGAATTGGAGAGAACTTGGTCGTTTACTGTCTTAGATGTGGTACCATAAATGGTAGTGTCGTCAGCATAAATGTCTACAAATGATGTAAGGATATGATTTGGAAGATCATTAATGTAGATCAGGAAAAGAGTTGGGCCCAGGATGGATCCCTGAGGGACACCGGCATTAATACTGTGAGCTTCTGATTTTTGCCCCTCAACTACTACTCTTATGAACCTATCAGAAAGAAATGATTTAATAATTGAGAAGACTTTTCCAGCTATACCATAGCTAGCGATCTTATGAAGTAAACCTTTATGCCATACCCTATCAAAGGCTTTAGATATGTCAAGAGCAATTGCCCTAGAAAGATTGCCACCGTCGAGAGATTTGCTAATCCTATGCGATATAACTGTAAGGACATCTGCTGTAGATCTAGCAGAACGGAAACCATATTGAGTGTCACTAAGAAGGTTATTTTTGTTGAGATGTTTGATTACTTCTGTATTTAACACAGATTCTAGCAACTTACTCATGACGCACAGGAGACTTATTGGCCTGTACTGAGAGGGGGATGAGCGATCACCTGAATTCTTAAATACAGGGCATACTGATGAGATTTTCCAGGGAGATGGGAAACTATTCTCCTTAAGACAACGTTTAAACAGTTTTGTAAGTATGGGCGCTAATTCAGTTTGAAGTTTTTTGAGTACTATAATTGGAATACCATCAGGGCCAGTTGCTTTACTCGAATCAAGGTTTTTGATTAGCTTCGCAACATCACGTACAGATATACGTATATCACATAGCGTGTTTTCTGATACAGGAGGAAATATTGGGGGTTGGCGGTCTTGGTCGCAAAGGGTAGAATTAGCTGCAAAGTTCTTGACAAAGAGTTTGGCTTTGTCTGATGCTGACGAGATTACCTCAGGTCCATTGATAATAGTTGGGATGGAGCACACGCTTCTGTTCAGGATTCTGTTTGCTATTTGCCAAAACTGGTGGGAACCAAGCCGCTGCTCAGCTACTTTGGACTTAACAGATTGAGCATACAACACTCTTGCGTTCCTTATTACTTTCTTACAATGGTTGCTGGCAGTCCTGAAAACGGCTTTAGTTTCCATACATCTATTACGTTGGAAGCAGTGGAAAAAGTGATTTCTGTGCGCAATGGCAGCAGCACATTCTGGAGAGAACCATGGCTGGCTGTTAGGTTTTTGCTGAAACTTTTTCGAGGGTATGAAACGGTCTATACCTACAATTAACCATTCAGTTAGGTCTAATACTATAGAGGACACATCCTTTTTAAACATGGAATGCAGAGGTAGATCAGATATAAATGTACGGAAGCTATCCCAGTCAGCCTTAGTGTATCGATATACTGTACGATGAAGAGGTACGTCTGGGGACTTATTACATTTCATTTTTATCTTAATTGATACAACAGAGTGGTCGGAAGATCCAAGAGGCGACAGAACAGAAACTGAACATAGTTCAGGGCAAGTTGTGAGAAAAAGGTCTAGTAGGCTCGCATACTGGCCGTCATTATCGGGCACACGGGTAGGTTCCTGAACAATCTGAGTGAGGTCATAGGCAATGGAGAAATCATGACAGAACCTCCTCTCATCATCGGTCTTGTTTGAGTGGGTCAACCATTCGACGTTGTGAACATTGAAGTCTCCACATACGTGAATGTTAGCTGAAGGATAAGTAGAAAGGACTTGGTCAATTTTCTCAGATATGCTTTGAAAGATAGTAACTCCGCTGTTGTGGGGGCGATAGAGAGTAAATATAAATGCAGTAGTGTGAGCTAAAGCAACCCGGAAGCACATATAGGGTAAGTTAGGATCTTCCCTGGAGATGTCCCTCCCACATGGAAAGCTATCTTTAATATAGGCACATATTCCATGCCCATGGCGATCTTGGGGGTCAGATTTAGAAGTTAAGTTAGAGTATCCTGAAATTGCAAACTCATCTAGGGAAATAGCCTGTCCAATGCCAGTTTCACTTAAAAACAAAAGGTCTGGTTTAGTCTCCTGTAATTGGGTTTCAACCTCTGGAAGGTTAGAACGAAGACCCCTGATGTTGGAGAAGGAGACATGGTAGTAGGGGTCTACGTTGGAAGTTGGAGAACCGGGTTTAATCGTGTATTTTTTCTTGAAACTTGTCATGATGAAATTTTGGAATTTGTGGACTAGGTCGACAGATTTACTTAGAGCAGGACAGAGAGGGGAAATTAAGAGAGAAAAAGAAACGAAGAATTTTTTTTTTTTTATATATATATATATATTTTTAGAAATATTTTTATGCTCCAATTAAAGACAAATAAAAAATCTTTTGAATAAAATAGCTTGTTAAATAATTACGTAAAGCTTTAATTTTTTATTATGCTTCAGTTTCATTCAGTTTTTATTATTATTATTATTATTATTATTATTATTATTATTAGTGTGTTGGTTTTGTATTTCGTTTCAGTTTCATCCAGTTTCCGTTTTTACATAAAACTCGATCTCAGCCAGCCATTTTGTTTCCAGGCAAGAATTTGTAAACGTTACCAGATAAAGTTAATTTTTTTTTTTTTTTTTTACATAAGCATCACCACTTATCAAGACCAAGAGACCACTCGAGGATAAGGGTTAAAGAGTGTACAGTAGAAATTGGACAATATAGTAATCGTTAGTAATGGAAATTCGGTAAATTTGTTAACAAGTGGAACGCCTAATCAAGAACTTGTTTACGTTAGACTTGAAGACAACCATATTGTAGTCAGCTGGAAAGCAGGAAAACGGAAGACAATTCCACAGGCGTGCAGTTCTAAGAAAGAAGCTCTGTTCATGGAATCTACATTTAGGTTTAGGCACAGATAATGAGTGGGAGGAATTATTGATAGTGTTTTCAGCTAGACGAGTGTTTCTTGTGAAAGTTTGGTAAGGGGGGACCATAGACTGGAGCTCAGTCGAACACTTTCCATGAAAATAACGATACAGCAGAGACAAACTCGCAACATCTCTTCTGTAAGATAGAGGTTGCAGGGAAGAGAAAAGGACATCTCCTACGAGGCTACAAAGTCTATTTTGAACTCTATTAAGGCAGGATAAGTCCTTTCTAGCAGCTCCTGCCCAGATGTGGCAATAGTATTCCATCCTTGGACGTACCTGGCTCTTATATAGATAGAGAATTGCATCAGCAGTGAGATCTCTACTGGATCGATAGAAGGATCCGACCATTTTTCCAGCGGCCTTAGCAACAGATTTGATGTACGTGTTCCATTTAAGATCAGGAGTAAAGGTCAAGCCCAGAAGCTTGTCAAAACTTGAGGCCTCCTCAAGACGAGTGCCATTCACTTCAAGTGATGCCAGATGTGGATCAGAACGTTGATGATGTAAAAAGAGAAGCTTGGTTTTAGATGCATTAAAAGTAACCACCAGCCACTCCTTTCCCCATTGTACCATGTGCTCAAGATCAGAGGAGAGAGAATTGGAGAGAACTTGGCCATTTACTGTCTTAGATGTGCTACCATAAATGGTAGTGTCATCAGCATAAATGTCTACAAATGATGTAAGGATGTGATTTGGAAGATCATTAATGTAGATCAGGAAAAGAGTTGGACCCAGGATGGACCCCTGAGGGACTCCAGCATTAATACTGTGAGCTTCTGATTTTTGCCCATCAACTACTACTCTTATGAACCTATCAGAAAGAAATGATTTAATAATTGAGAAGACATTTCCAGCTATACCATAGCTAGAGATATTGTGAAGTAAACCTTTATGCCATACCCTATCAAAGGCCTTAGATATGTCAAGAGCAATTGCCCTAGAAAGGTTGCCTCCATCGAGAGATTTGCTAATCCTATGAGATATAACTATAAGCACATCTGCTGTAGATTTAGTAGAACGGAAACCATGTTGTGTGTCACTAAGAAGGTTATTTTTGCTGAGATGGTTGATTACTTCTGTATTTAACACAGATTCCAGCAACTTACTCATGACGCACAGGAGACTTATTGGCCTGTACTGAGAGGGGAATGAGCGATCACCTGAATTCTTAAATACAGGGCATACTGATGAGATTTTCCAGAGTGATGGGAAGCAATTCTCCTTAAGACAACGTCTATATATATATATATACAAACAATAAAAGTAGGCCGCCTAAAATACGATTTTATGTTTTAAGTCCTCATTTGTGTAAAGTCAAGTAGCAACCACTATTAGTTGACGCACCAGTCAAGGATCCGTCTTTGACAAACAGTCCAGCAGAGGCTGTGCCATTTAGTTGTGGTGTTAGTACTGAGTATTATTTGGATTATTCAGACTACTGTTCTCATCTTGAATGTTATTCGCACAACATTTGAGTCAATGTAACCTTCAACCTTCTTCAGGTGTATCTTGTCAAACTCAGGAATTTGCATGGAATTTTGAATGGAACCCTTTATTTACTCCACAAGGATAGTATGCTCTCGTTGTCAGCCATGACCGGGTAGAAGTTTTAAATAATTTGAAATTGTATTTTGAGTATCGCCCACACTGAACCTCCAGAAAATAACCCATTATGACTGAATTACCAGGTATTTTATTCATTACGCCACAGGTCCTTAAAAAAAATTCAAAAACATAGTACTGAGTAGTCTGAGGGAGCCCATCCTCTCAGGCTGTTTTCCCTCTTTAGCCTATTGCTGTCTAAGGCGTCCCACACCAAGCTATTCAGGCATTTTTAAGGGATTAGAGTGCTCCATATTTGGGGTGCTGGTTTCCAGCCTTGTGTTACATCTTCCTGCGGTGTAAAGGATGTAAATACCATAAATAAAGTCTCCATTTGTCAACAAACCTGTTGAATAAAGGATGCGTCAGAAAAGTCTAGGAGAATTCACTAACAAAAGTCTTTCTATTCAGTCTCCTGTAACAAGGTATCCTCAACGAAGATATTGGCTTCATGACACATGATTATAGAAAGCAATGTCACACTTAAACATTAAAAGAACTTTATAGACTTTCACATGTGCCCTCGTCCTAACGAAGTAAAATAGGGGCCAATACTATTCTAATCTTAAGGTTATTTTCACTACGTTTCAGTTTCTCTAACCATTAGGTGTATCTTGTTGAACTTGAGAAGCTTTCTATCAAACTCCAGAATCCGCACAGAATTTCAAACGGAACCCTTTATTTAATCCATGGCCGTAGCATGCTCTTGTTCCATCTATATTAGTCAACAGAAAGGGCGCAATTCTTCTCCATGGCAATGCCCGACCACATGTTGCTAAACTGAACCTGCAGAAGTTGAAATAATTGGGCTACAAAACTCTGCCTCATACGCCATACTCTCCAGACCTCTCACCTACCGACTACCACTTTTTCAAGCATCTTGATAACTTTCTGCATGAGAAATGCTTCAAAAACCTAAGCGATATCAAAAGCACCTCCAGTGACTTCATCGCCACCAGAATGCAAGATTTTTACGTTACTTGCATAAATGAACTTGTTTTACATTGGCAAAAGTGTGTTAATTCTTATGGTTCTTATTTTGATCAATATTTACTGCTTAAGCCGAAATATATTCATCTAAATTTAAAAGTTAAAAACCGCAAGAACTTTCTTGTCAAGCTGATACAATTGAACATTTTTTCTGCTATCTCATGGGTCATTGCAGACAACTACAAATTATCAATTTTCATGTAAAAAAAAACCTAGTTACTAACCTTCATCAGATTATGTCCACTGACAGCTCTGTCTCCAAGATTTTTACAGCTTAATGCAATCAGAAGATGACTTTTCGCAACAATATCACCTTTTAGAAAGTACCTAATCCAAGATGAGAATCCGTCTATTGTAACTCCTTCAACTTTTGGAGATGATCCTTTGGCACCTGTTGGGCTGCTGAAGATTCCGGTCACAAATGTCCAAAGAGCCTTCTGTGAGTTAAATGAATGGTCAGCTCTGTTACTGATTGCGACTAAAATTTGGAAAATCCGTTGGATTATGTGGAATTCAGGTAAAACTGTTTCCATATATTCCTGTAATAAGAAAAAATAAAAGAGAAACGGACATGATAATTAGCCATTAGTGAAGAAATAATTAATAAAAAATATTATATACAAAAGATAAATAAATAAATTAAAACATGAAATGTACGGTTATGTGAGTACTCCTTTTTCTTCTGGCTTCGTTTTATGAATGATAACAGCTATAAGTAAACTTCCGATGATCGGTGATATCGTATATATATATATATATATATATATATATATATATATATATATATATATATATATATATATACTTAGTTATAGTTTTTTGGGAAAAGAATTCCAGCAGAGTGCTCTATTATAAGGAAAAATTCCAAAAACAAGAGCGTATTAGATGAGTATCAGATGAGGAGAGCTTGATATGGGTATCTAAAACGGCCCTTTACTATCAGGTTTGAAACCGACAGTACTGATGCCTTATATAAAATTTCTGTAAATAATAAATATATATATACATATATATAATTATTTACTCTAATAATTATCAAATACCTAGTGACACTAGTGTTTCATCCTTTCGGGAATCATCAGTGCAGGGTGTCATGTCACGATTAACACCAGTCGATAGATTCGAACCCGGTGACAGAAGCCATCTCTGGCTTCATTAGCAAGGACCTAATCCATTCGGCTACCGTTAACCGCAAGAAATGCTGTTGAATTTTAAATTTATTCTTTAAATGCTTTTTAACATCGTTGCACACATGAGCCATGACAGCCATGTGTGTGTGTGTGTGTGTGTGTGTGTGTGTGTGTGTGTGTGTGTGTGTGTGTGTGTGTAAAAGGGAAAGGTAGTTTGCTTGAAGCATTGCTGATAAATAAATATGGAGGTGTATAAGACGGCTATAGCAATGAAGGGAACTGGGTGTTGAAGTAATGTGATGTATGAACAAAAACGAACAAACGAAAGGAGGTCTTGTAGTGTTTTTTTTTTTTTTTTTCATATCTTCGTATAGCCATTTATTTAAAAAAAAAAACAATCACAAATACAAATCAGTAAACATGGACTTAGTGTTTGAGATAACCGAGATGGTGGAAATCTTTAATATTTGGAGAAATTCATCTCTTTTTCAAAGAGAAAGAGCTCGAATAATGTCCTGAAATTTTTTTTAAAAATGGGAAATCTCGTAAAAATGGAACCGAAAGTGAAATTAGTTGAGCAGTCAAGCAGAAATAGAACTTATTTTTTTAAATTAGTTTGGTATTTTAATCGTTGTGTTCCCTTACTTATCATTATTTTTATCGTCGCTTTCATTCTTATTTTTATTTATTTTTATTTTTATTTATTTATTTATTTATTTATTTATTTTGTTGTTGTTGTTGTCGTCGTCGTCGTCGTCGTTGTTGTTGTTGTTGTTGTTGTTGTTGTTGTTAATTTATTATTTGGTTTAATTTTAGCGAATGAGAAATCAATTATTGCTTTAATTCAAGCTGGAAGACGCAGTGTATGACGGCGCTCATTAAATCCACCGCGTGTCGTCATGGAAACAAAATTTAATATTAAATTTATTTGGCTTTGTCTATTAAAAATTTGTATTGCTATTAAATTTGCTTATATTTTCATATAATATTAATATATGTTTTCTCATTTAATTAATTTCCTTTTATTTATTATTATTCACTTAATAATCAATATTTATTCAATAAGGGACTAGTTTTCCTACCTAGCAAAAAGGAACGAGTTTCCCGGGTACGAGTTTTCCGGGTATGAGTTTTCCAGGCACCAAAAATAAAAAAGATGACTTACGTTTAAAAAGTTTCAGCAAAAACCTAACAGCCAGCCATGGTTCTCTCCAGAATGTGCTGCTGCCATTGCGCACAGAAATCACTTTTTCCACTGCTTCAAACGTAATAGATGTATGGAAACTAAAGCCGTTTTCAGGACTGCCAGCAACCATTGTAAGAAAGTAATAAGGAACGCAAGAGTGTTGTATGCTCAATCTGTTAAGTCCAAAGTAGCTGAGCAGCGGCTTGGTTCCCACCAGTTTTGGCAAATAGCAAACAGAATCCTGAACAGAAGCGTGTACTCCATCCCAACTATTATCAATGGACCTGAGGTAATCTCGTCAGCATCTGACAAAGCCAAACTCTTTGTCAAGAACTTTGCAGCTAATTCTACCCTTTGTGACCAAGACCGCCAACCCCCAATATTTCCTCCTGTATCAGAAAACACGCTATGTGATATACGTATATCTGTATGTGATGTTGCGAAGCTAATCAAAAACCTTGATTCGAGTAAAGCAACTGGCCCTGACGGTATTCCAATTATAGTACTCAAAAAACTTCAACCTGAATTAGCGCCCATACTTACAAAACTGTTTAAACGTTGTCTTAAGGAGAATAGTTTCCCATCTCCCTGGAAAATCTCATCAGTATGCCCTGTATTTAAGAATTCAGGTGATCGCTCATCCCCCTCTCAGTACAGGCCAATAAGTCTCCTGTGCGTCATGAGTAAGTTGCTAGAATCTGTGTTAAATACAGAAGTAATCAAACATCTCAACAAAAATGACCTTCTTAGTGACACTCAATATGGTTTCCGTTCTGCTAGATCTACAGCAGATGTCCTTACAGTTATATCGCATAGGATTAGCAAATCTCTCGACGGTGGCAATCTTTCTAGGACAATTGCTCTTGACATATCTAAAGCCTTTGATAGGGTATGGCATAAAGGTTTACTTCATAAGATCGCTAGCTATGGTATAGCTGGAAAAGTCTTCTCAATTATTAAATCATTTCTCTCTGATAGGTTCATAAGAGTAGTAGTTGATGGGCAAAAATCAGAAGCTCACAGTATTAATGCCGGTGTCCCTCAGGGATCCATCCTGGGCCCAACTCTTTTCCTGATCTACATTAATGATCTTCCAAATCATATCCTTACATCATTTGTAGACATTTATGCTGACGACACTACCATTTATGGTAGCACATCTAAGACAGTAAACGACCAAGTTCTCTCCAATTCTCTCTCCTCTGATCTTGAGCACGTAGTACAATGGGGAAAGGAGTGGCTGGTTACTTTTAATGCATCTAAAACCAAGCTTCTCTCTTTACATCATCAACATTCTAATTCACATTTGTCATCAATTGAAATGAATGGCTCTCGTCTTCAGGAGGCCTCAAGTTTTGACAAGCTTCTGGGCTTGACCATTACTCCTGATCTTAAATGGAACACGTATATCAAATCTGTTGCCAAGGCCGCTGGAAAAATGGTTGGATCTTTCTATCGATCCAGTAGATATCTCACTGCTGATGCTATTCTCTACCTATATAAGAGCCAGGTACGTCCAAGGATGGAATACTGTTGCCACATCTGGGCAGGAGCTGCTAGAAAGGACTTGTCCTGCCTTGATAGAGTTCAAAATAGACTTCGTAGCCTCGTAGGAGATGTCCTTTTCTCCTCCTTACAACCTCTATCTCACAGAAGAGATGTTGCGAGTTTGTCTCTGATGTATCGTTATTTTCATGGAAAGTGTTCAACTGAGCTTCAATCTATGGTCCCCCCTCGCCAAACTTTCACAAGAAACACTCGTCTAGCTGTAAACACTATCAATAATTTCCCCCACTCTTTATCTGTGCCTAAACCTAAACGTAGATTCCATGAACAAAGCTTCTTTCTTAGAACTGCACGCCTGTGGAATTGTCTTCCGTTTTCCTGCTTTCCGGCTGACTACAATATGGTTGTGTTCAAGTCTAAAGTAAATAAGTTCTTGATGAACCGTTCCATATAAGTTATCAAATTTACCAAATTTTCATTACTAATGATTACTATATTGACCAATTTCTACTGTACACTCTTTAACCCTTATCCTTGAGTGGCCTCTGGGCCTTGATAATGTGGTGACGCCTTTGTAAAAAAAAAAAAAAAAAAAAAAAAAAAACGTGCCATCAGCTATAATTTAAACCGAAACCAAAACTTATGAAGAATTCTTGGTAAAATTATTTATAAAAAAATAAATGACTTGAGTGTCAGCAGAGCAGCTATAATCGAAACCAAAACCAAAACTTATGAAGACTTCTTGGTAAAATTATTTATTATAAGAAACGGGAATCTATAATTAAACACCAGTCACTCGCGACACACAAAATAAATAACACACACGCTATCGTATTAATATATAGTATTGTTAAAAGTCATAAAAACCACACTCCTTTCCTACTACTAACCGTAAGTACGGATGGCAATACAAAAAATATAGCAATTACATGTGATTTTATGATTTTGCTGATCGGCCTTAGAATTCCTGGTAAAAATTACTTAACCGTTTAAAAAGTTATAATGTACCAAAACGGAATCAGTTTACATTATATTTATATGCACAACTGAAGCCCCATTCTAAATTCTAAAATAGAATCTCATATGGTTTGGGTATTTTAAATGTAAATGAAAGTTTGTTTTTTTAAGTTAACAAACTTCTCAATGTTTGCCCTTCGCAAGTTTTGATAAACTTGTGAAATTTTCATCTATATTTTCACTTGTGCCAAAACCAAACAAAAAATAAGGAAACATGAAATATTTCAAAGAATGTGGTGATCAGATAAAATGCCAAGCACGTTAAATCTTGATATAAAAATGCAAAGTCTCTAACAAACACCATATGGCCATTAATCAAATAGATGCGAAAAGCTTCTCAAAATCTGTGATATTGAATAGTCAAGTGAACTTTAGAGTATTTACTTTGGTACAATAAAAGTTAATAAAAACAAATTAAATTAGCTTTGGAGAGTTTGAGGATTTCCTTGTGTCAAAAAAGGTGCCATAAAACTTTAATTATTTCAGAAGAAGCCATTGACAACCACCCCAATTTAGAGCTGGCGCCAACGAAATTTACCCCCACCCTACCCAGAGCATTTAAAACTTGTTAATGTTCATATGAACTCCCTCCTATGAGGGCACATAGACATTTTAGCAAATAGATGGAAAGATTCCAAAGGCAGTGGGCAAGTTAACAATGACCAATAAATAAAATAAATTAAACTCTGCCAATCAAGGTTAAATCCGTAAAGAAGATTTTTAACTCATTCTGTGGCCCTTCTCAGTCTTATGTTGTAAAGAAACAATTTCTAAAAACCAAAAAAAAACAAAACAATTTTGCTTGCTTCATTTTTTATTTAAAAATTTCAAAGAATCCCTTTGGAATCGGAAATTAGACTATAATTTTCCGATTCCAATACCTTAAATGTTCCGATTTTTCCACTTCCCGATTCCGAGTAATCGTCCCAACACTAAATGAAGTAATCATATATATATAACATAGAAAAATGCGAGCATGAAAAGTGATATGGTTAAGATTAAGCTTAGAAAAGGAAAAGTACTAGTTGTTAAAATTGGAAAAGAAAAAGATAAGATATTCTAGTAAAAGATATATATATAATTTATAACTTAAAATATTGCAGCATTAAGAATTTTTTTTTAAATTCAATTTAACATTATATATAAATTCTTAATGCTGCAATATTTTATGTTATAAATTTATTATCTTTTTCTTTTCCAGTTTTAACAACTAGTTCTTTTACTTTTCTATGCTTAATCTTAACCATATTACTTTTCATGCCCGCATTTTTCTATGGAATCCATGATTTTTGCAGGCTTTGCTTAGAAATAATATTTTCTTTTCTGTGTTCCATATCATATGCATTGTCAACAATCCATGAAAAAATTATTGACTAAATAAAAAAATCAAATAAAAGACGTATTTAAATTAATAAACAGGAAGAAAGGACAAAAAAAGAGAGAGAAACAGAATTAACAGGCTATGTCGTGAGTGAAATCAACCAAACGACGGCAAAGTGCATCACTTTTGTTAACTCTCTCTATATAACCCAAATAAGATGGCATGCAAGCAACACTCCCGCTATGATTTATGGAGGTGCCGACAGCAAACAAGTTGCTGTGGTAATCAACAACCAATCAGAAGAAGTTGTCTCTAAAACGTCAGTGTTGAAAAAGTTGCTATGGTAACCAACAACCAATCAGAAGAAACCATCTCTCATGTTCGTTACTAATTCTGAGGACTTTTGAACACCAGTAATTTTATTATAACTTTTGTTTTAATGAACGAAAATTGAAAATTTTTATTTCAAAATATAGCTGAGAAGGTGATTGTTGAACCGTAAAAATTGTTTAAAATTTGGTCACAAAATGAGTGAGTGGTGAAACTTTAAACAGTTTTAAATGAGTAAAACTAACACTTAACTAAATATTCAAACATTACTATGTATGAATTATATATATATATATATATATATATATATATATATATATATATATATATATATATACATTAGGGCTTAGTTTATATATTATCATTTATTTTATTCATTTTTTTTATTTTCCTTTCTCGTTTTATCTTTATGTTATATTAATTTATTTATTTTTATTATATATCATTTTATATCACAATATGCAATAACACCTCTATACAGCCTAACATCACGTTGCCTGGTGTTCCCGACATTGTCTGCTCATAAAAATATGCTTAAATATGATATTTTAATTCATGCAGATTTTGTATTTATTATGATAGAACCAACTCCTCATTGATTATCCTATTGTACCCAATATATAGTAGTGATTTCAAAAGTTAAAAAAAAAAAAATTTTTTAATATGACTCAGGTGTCCTCAGCTAAAATAGAAATCAAAACATTTAGCTCTCCAGTGATATTCACTACCATCTGACCTAATGACACATGGATATCAAAACTTTACAAATTAATTCAGTTTAACATATAAATGTATATTTGCACATGCGTAAAGGATACACATTAAGTCGACTTATGCCTGCCAAGTTCCAATTTTTCAATTTTGACTCCTTACCAGCTATTTTTACCGGCTAAAACCAAATCAAATTTGTTCTACAGGTCCGAATACCCTATGTATTAAGTTTCAAGTCTGTAAACCAAAAATTGAGTAGAAAACATTCTGCACACACACACACACACACACACACACACACACACACACACACACACACACAGAGAAAGTTAACTTTTATAATATACTAGCTGGCTGCCCGGTGTTGCCCAGTTGTAAAATATGCTTAAATATGATATTTTAATTAATGCAAATTTCATAATTATTATTAAGGAGTCAATTCTCTATTGATTATTATATTGTACCCAATACATAGAAGTGATTTTAAAATTTCAAAAAATAAAAATATGACTTGTGTGGCGTCAGCTAGAATCGAAACCAAAACATATAGTTCTCCAGCATTATTCATTACCATCTAAGTCCATACACATATAAAAACTTAAAACATAACGTTGTTAGAGGTATAAATGTATACTTGCGCATGCATAGAAGTAACACGTTTAGTCAACTTACTTCTGCATATTCCAATTTTTTTTTAAGTTTGACCCCTTAGCAATTATTTTTACAGGTTAAAAACCAAATCCGATTTGTTCTGTAGGCTCAAATTCTTTATATATCAAATTTCAAGTTCATAGACCAAAAATTGACAGAGTAGTTTGGTAGAGACCGTTTTGCATACAGACAAACAGACAAACAAGGTCACTTTTATATATATATACTAGCAGGCCGCCCTGTGTTGCCCATTCGTAAAATGCACTTAAATATATATTCATGCAGATTACTATTTATTATTATAGAGACAATTCTCTATTGGACCTAATATATAGTAGGGAGATCAAAACTATATATATATATATATATATATATATATATATATATATATATATATATATATATGACTTGGGTGCCATCAGCTAGAATCAAACCAAAACATACAACTCTCCACTCTCATTCATTAGCCTCTGAGCCGCACCCATTGCACTGCACCCTGCACTAATGATTCCTGAAAGGATGAAATACTAGTTCAATATTTAAAAATTATTATAGTAATTTATATATATATATACTTATATATATATATATATATATATATATATATATATATATATATATATATATATATATATAATAAAAATAAAATAAAAATTACAATTAAATTAATACAATTAATCTTAACACGAAACTGATAGCCCCTATCATAAACCCAACCTTACGCTTTTATAAGTCCATAAATCTTCTAACCACCCCAACTCAATTATAAAAGCTATAGTACCATCCGTCTCTAGAAGAATTTCTGCTCTTTCTACTGATAAAAAAAAAACTTTTAATCAAAATGCTACTTTCTTCAATAATGCCTTAAGGAACTCAGGACACAAGGAAAAGATTAAATGCAACCATTATGCTCCTCCTGCTGGCCGCCTTAAATCTGTAATCAGACACAATATGATTCGCAAGAAACCAGTTCAAATAACAAGTTGGTTGGTTGGTTGTTTTGGTTTTACAGCATATCAACCCTTTTCAGGTTATTTAATGCCGAATCCAAAGATTTTGAAGAAAATTTTTTTAATAGAATATATTTGTTGTTTTCAAGTCGGTTTCTATTTAACCCTTAGTTTGGACCCTAACAGGTACTACCACTCCGGGTCAGAGTGGACCTGGGAACAATGGCAATTAAAGGGTGGCTCCACACTCCCCAAAGCCCGCAAGCTGGGGCCTCACCACTGGATATAGTTTAAGGTCATATCCAGGACCTCAAATAACAAGATCTGCCGCTATCAATGACAATGAACCAGTCTACATATATAATCCAAACCAAAATACTAAGCGTAATACCTCTAACCCACACAGTCGCATCAGGAGAAAGAAAAATATTTGGTTTAATCCTCCATTTAGCGTAAATGTCAAAACTAATATACCTAAGGAATTCTTTAACATTGTACAAAACTCTTTCAAACACCCACACACATATAGTTCTATTTTCAATAAAAACTCAATCAGGATTTCTTATTCAACAATGCCTAATTTAGCACAAAGAATCTTAACATCTAATAGCAAAAAAATTAAATCAGCCCAAAAAATCCCTTTCCCAATTAAACCCAAAAACTAACTGTAATTGTAATAACAAACATCTTTGCCCACTCAATAATGACTGCATCCATAAAGATGTTATATATTCATGCACAATTACTGAGCTCCCACGCAATCCTCCCATAACAGACATTAATATTTCGTCTTCAAGTTATCCTTCTTCCCATCCTCCATCTGATATAGTTACTAATCCAATATACCACTCGAGCAGCCCCTTCATCTACAATCATACAACTAGCAATAATAATAATAATAATAATAATAATAATAATAATAATGATAACAATAATGAGAATAATTATATTTCTCCTAACAGCCATCCTAACACTAACAACACTCATTATCCTCTCCAAAACAGTTGTTGCACTATCATTGTCCCACCATTTGTTGAACACAATGAACAAAATTCAAGCTATTTAACTATTACAAATATCAGACCTCGAGCTTTTAAGAAAGTACATACATATATCGGCGCTACTTCAACATTAATTAAGAAAAGAATATCAAGCCATATTTCTTCTTTTAACAACCATAATTCTAATAATAATAAAAGAACTTCTCTAACTACTTTAATTAAAAACTTAACTCTAACAATACCCTCTTCTCAATCAAATGGACTATCATAAAAAAGTTAAGTCTTATACTCCAGGCTCTAAGTCATGTCGTCTCTGCACAACCGAAGCTATAACTATAATTACTTCCCCTCAAAGTAACAATATAATAAATTCTAAAAACGAATTGATCTCTTTCTGTAAACATAAGCCCAAATTTAATTATGGTAATTTTGAAATTACATAGCTATTACTTTAACCTTTCAGATATATATAATTTTTCTTTAACATTGTCGGGTTTTTTTTTATACATAATTTCTTAATACTTTATAACTTAATAATCCTTTATTTTAATTCTTTATTTCTTCTTTGTTTGGCCGGTTTTTTATCTGCAATTTCCGTTTTTGTCTTTAAATATTCCTATATATCAAATATATCAATCTACCTTCACATTCATATCCTGTATGTATATTTACTTATATTTTACTATATGCATTTACTTACACACTTACTTGCTTTATCCGGAATTTGCAGATATCGGCCATCCTCTCCCCTTAAAATTTTTTAATTTTTTTATTTTATATCTTATTTTTTATTTATTTATTTATTAATTTATTCATTTATTTATTTTTTCCATTTAGTGTCTTTTAATAACTCTTGCTGACATTTTCTTAAGTAATAACCTGTACATTTCAGTTGACCTCTTTTTTTTTTACCTATATTTTTCGCGCCTTTTAACGTCATCCTGTCTGGGTCATTTTGACATTTGCTTTTCTATTTTATATTTAATTCTATCACCATTTAATCTTTTTTTCTCTTCTTCTTCATTGATTTTTCTTAATTACACATTGTCTCAGCAGCCGTGTTAAATGCATATCTTATTTTTCTTTTATTAATATTATTGGCATTTTTTCCCTTTTTCCTTGTACATATTTGTGAATTATTCCATGGATTTCGGCCTTTTGGATTATTTTGGACCATCTTCCAATTACGCGATTTCCTTGGATTTTACTTGTGTGAATGAAAATTTAATTAACTTTCTTGGATTTACGTTTTTGGATTTTACCGTCATTGGATACTTTACCTTTCACCAGACTATCCATTCACGTGAAATCACCTTTTTCTTCATCATATTCTCTCTGCTTCACTTTTTGTTATCAAGTAAGATCTTTGACTTATTTGCAGTTTCATCAAATACTTTTGTATGCAAAATCCAATCCCGCATTTTGCTATTTCCTATCCTCTGATGAGAAGGAAAGTATTTCTTCAAAACTCTGTAGATTAAGGACTATCCACTTATTAAGTGTTTCCTTTTCAGATTAAATATGTTTTTAAGTCTTTTTCAAAGTGCTTTTTAACATATTTTAACTATTTGCTCTTATATATATATATTATTGTTTTATTAACTATTTGCTCTTATATATATATATATATATATATATATATATATATATATATATATATATATATATATATAAGAGCAAATAGTTAATAAAACATGTTAAAAAGCACTTTGAAAAAGAGTTAAAAACATATTTAATCTTAATATATATATATATATATATATATATATATATATATCTTCTATAATATAAAGCTGAATGTGTGTGTGTGTGTGTGTGTGTGTGTGTGTGTGTGTGTGTGTGTGTGTGTGTGTGTGTGTGTGTGTGTGTGTGTGTGTGTCTGGTCACGAATAGGTTCCTATATGGTTGACTTTAAAAACTGATTACATATAATGATAGAAGATGTATCGAGACACAGGAATGGGTATGTTTAACTAAAAAAGACGAAAAATAAGCGTGGGGGGTTGTGCTGACATGTTTACGATCTTGAGTACTTCGCAATCACCCTTCATCTAAAAATTCTAGGAACTATTTTTATTAAGTCTTTGCGACCTTCTCTTTGCAAGCAAAAAGAAAAGCTTTTAGGACTTAATTTTGTTTCTATGTAATTCCCCCCCCCCCCGTTTATTTTTCGTTTTTTACCCCCCCCCCCGTCATATTTATGCCTATTTTTATTTTAATCGTATTTTCCTCGATTTAGCTGTTGAGCGAGGAACGAAACCTGGGTAGCTAACCTTTATTTTAATTTTTTTATTTTTTAATCATTCATATATATATATATATATATATATATATATATATATATATATATATATATATATATATATTAATAAATCGATCCATAGTGGTAAGTTGTAATATTGTACATTTAAAAACAGGATTAGGTTTTAGAATCCAGAAATTTATTGAAACAAATATTCATAGTCTAATGGATAAAGTACTTGGTAAAATTCCGTTTTAAGTGACGTTCTTCTGGAGGTTGAAGGTCGAAATGAATGGCAATCTCCTAAAAAAAAAAAAAAAGAAACGTGTTTTAATAAGATCCTAAAGCTGACTTTCACTCCAGATCTGAATTGAAAGACATTATATCAAATCTGTTGCTAAGGTCGCTAGAAAAATGATTGGATCATTCTTTTATTATAGCAAGTACCTGCTTCCATATGCAATCGTCAGGTACACAAGAGTCAAATACATCCAAAGATGGAGCACTATTGCTGCATCTGCACAGTACATTATTTCCTTAACAGAATACAAAATCTAGTGGGAGGGGGGGAGGAGTGATTTCCCCTTTTCCCTACAACCTATCAAAAGAGATATTGCTAGTCTCTTTCTACTCTATCATTATTTCCATGTAAGGTGCTCAACTGAACTCTAATCTATAGTTTCCTTCTGTAAGACATTCACATTTCTAATTTGTTGCTAACCAAGAGTGGAGCCAGGAAGGACCAAGGGAAGGGGAGTTCAAACTTTCGTAGCAAAAAATTTACAAAATATTATGTTTTGTTCATTTTGTTTTATTTTAGTAAAGTTTCATTTCGTTCGTTTTTTGTATTATAATTAAGGCAACCCATGACCTACTCTACATATTATTATAGTAGGCCATGGGCAACCTAAAAATTGCAATTAATGCTCATTAAATGTTTTTATAAAGTGAAATTTTAATTTTTTGATTGATTTATGAAATTTTTTTATATAATTACTTTGTCAAATTACTCAACCTGATTAATAAATACAATTTTTGAGCTGTCCTAATTATAACTTTTCATGTTTCATAGTTTTTTTTTTGTTTTTTTTTTAAGTTTTGATACCTTTTGGCACAGTCTGGTTGTAATTAAATACTTGTAGATGTGTGAAGCAAAATGAAAAATGAACGAAACAAAACGATACAGAACGTTTTGTTGCGTTTTCGTATAAAAAAATGAAAATAAATTAAATATTTTGAACAAAATGGAACGAAATGAGAAGAATACAACCCTGCAAAATTCAGAAAAAGTAGGTAAACTTTGAGACATTATTGAAATGGCAAGCAAAATCGATTCACAAGTTGTAAATAATTCCCCCATTTGCAGGCAAATTATTTACGACAAGGCAAATGCATGCCTGCCTATCTCTGGCTGCCCTACTGGTGCTTTCGACTTCTCCGAGAAAGGGTGGGAGTCCAAAAAGCACAGAAAGCATGGCTGGCTATGCTCTTGGTGCTATCGTTGCTGGAAAACTGGTTAAATCATTTTACCACTCCAAAAGGACCCAACTCTTGATGCAATCCTCTATCTCTATAAGAGTCAAATATCTACTAAGATGGAGTATTACTGTCACATCTGGGGAGGTGCTGCTGAGAGTACTCTTCCTTGCCTTAACAAAGTACAAAATCGACTTCACAATTTAGTGGAGAATGATCAATTCTTTTCTTTGCAGCCCGTTTCCCACAGAAGAGACGTTGCCAGCTTTGTCTATTGTATCATTATTTGTATGGAAGCTGCTCGACTGAGCACCAATCTCTTGTTCCTCCTTGTAAAACATCTGCATCAAGAACTCGTTTTTTAAATGTAGGTCACTTGGACATTGATCAAACTTTTTAATTTGATTTGAGCCTCAAAAAATAAATGTTAAGAGGTCAAAATTGGGGTCAAAGTTTTAAAATATTTGACCTCTGCAGTCTCTACCAAATTAGTCACCCAATTTCTGATCTAAACATTTGAAATTTTACATAATGGGTATTCAGACATAGGGCAAGCTTTTTAATCAGTTTGGGTCGAAAATTTGAGCTACCAAGGGGTCAAAATTCAACAGATTTGACCTTTGAGGTGTTTAGCAAACTACTTAGCCAATTTTGGGTCTAAACATTTTAAATTTATACATAATGGGTATTCAGACATGCGGCAAGCATTGTAATGAGTTTTGGAGGGGAAATTTGGCTGCCAAGATGTCAAAGTTGAAAGAATTGACCTTTGCAGATTCTACCAAATTTCTCCACCAAGTTTGGGTCTAAACACTTGAAATTTTAGATGTAGGTAACTTGGACATGGGTAAAACTTTTTTTTTATTTTGATTTGAGACCAAAATGATACATGTGAAGGGGTAAAAATTGGGGTCAAAGTTTTTTAAAATTTACCTCTGCGATCTCTATGAAATTACTCAGACAATTTTTGGTCTAAACATTTGAAATCTTACATAAAGTATATTCACATGTAGGGCAAGTTATGAACAGTACATAGGGCCCGAGCAAAGCCAGGCTGAACTGCTAGTCTATATATCTATAAAAGTGAAAATATCTCTGTGTGTGTCTGTGTACACTTCTCTACCAAATAACTCTGTCAATTTTCGGTCTACAGACTCGAGATTTGACATAAGGGGTATTGAGATTTGGGGAAAATATTTTTAATCGTTTTTTGGCCAGAAATTTGGCTGTTAAGAGGCCAAAGTTCAACGATTTAACCTTTGAGAACTCTACCGAACTCCTCTGCTAATTTTAGGGCTAAACACTTGAAATTTTAGATAGAGTTTATTTGGACATGGATCTAACTTTATAATTTGATTTGAACCCAAAGCAATTAATGTTAAGGGGGTCATAATTGGGGTCAAAGTTTTTTAAAAAAATTTGACCTCTGCGGTCTCTACTAAATGTCTCAGTCAATTTTTGGTCTAAACATTTGAAATTTTACATAAAGTGTATTTAGACATAGGGCAAGCTTTTTAATCGTTTTTTGGCTGAAAATTTTGCTTCCAAGAGGTCAAAGTTCAAAAGATTTTACCTTTGCAGTCTCTAGCAAACCAATTTTAAGCCAATTTTGGGTTTAAACATTTGAAATTTTACATAAAGGGTACTCATACATGCAACAAGCTTTTTAATCAGTTTTTGGGCGAAAATTTGGCTGGCATAAGGTCAAAGTTTACAGAGTTTACCTTTGCAGACTCTAACAAACTCCTCCACCAATTTTGGGTCTAAACACTTGAAATTTTAGATGTAGATTACCAAGACATGAGTCTAACTTTTTAATGCATATATACATATGCAGATAATGTTATGAACAGTACATAGGGCCCGAGCAAAGCTGGGCTGAACTGCAAGTATATAAATAAAAACATACAGCTTCTTGTGTCAGTCTTGCATGTGTCTTTATTAGAACCGGCTCCCAAAGACATTTGGCAAATCTCCCATAGGCACTAGCAGAAGACAGGTATGTCGTTATGTATATGTTGCTATATGTTCTGACACGCACGCACCCACACTAAGAGACTAGACGATCACAGACCATTAAAAAAGAGTTAAGTACAACCGTTAGACAAGCAGTTAAATAAAAGAAGTAAATATGCAACTAGATAATTAGGTAAAAGATAGTTCACATGATATGACATCTTGACACTACCCTAATTTTGGTTATAATGGCTCTCTACAGTTCAGTAATGGTCTATGGATTGTTTTAATAGATGTTATTTTCAGATAACCCCCCACCCCACCCCCACCCGACACCCCAGATAAAAACCTGGAGAATGTGAAGATCATTCAGACCACACGTTCTACTGATTTCATGATCAAACCAAAGACTGTTGGATATTCATAATTAAAAATTGGTGGACAAGTCAGGTATAGGCCACAATTTATTTGTACAAAATATGGTTGGATTCTAGAAAAGTTAGTGAAATTTAGTAATAATTCCATGGTTTATATTAGAAAGGAGGCTTTGCTAAGCATTTTAAAACCAGAAATCACTGTTGGGTCAGAGTTATCTCCCTTGAAAATGCTATTCCCCTTCCTCCACCCATAGATCTGAAGTTACAAACAAGCTATGTTTTATCAATGATGTCCAATAAACGTAACGTAAAGATGTTAAGCTGTTTTAACTTGGGATTACAAAATGTTGTGTGATAATTAAGGATTAAGGATTAAGTATTAAAGCTTAGTGTTTCTTAAGTCATTGGATTTGACCGCGTGTGCAAATGTGATGTAATGGCTACTGGTGATCAAGTTCTTACTGATTGAAAATTATATTTAAAAGTTAAGTTCAATTGACCAAAGAAAATGCTATTTCAAATTTAAGGGTAGCCCAAGTGTGGTTTAAAAATACAGATTCATCAGACTACTGTTCTCATCTTGAGTGTGATTTTCACAACGCTTCGATCGATATAACCTCCGACCTTCTTCAGGTGTATCTTGTTAAACTCAGGAATGCTTCTGTCAAACTCAGGAATTTGGACGTAATTTCGAACAGAACCCTTTATTTACTTCATGGGGATAGTATGTCAGCCATGACTGGATAGAAGTCCTAAGTAATTCGCAATTGTATTTTTCAGTCACCCACTGAAGATTGAACCTTCAAGCTTCAGGAGAATATCACTTTTTATAATTGATTTTTCCAAGTACTCTAACCACTGTCCTTGCAGACAATTCTAGTATGAATTTTAGGAGCCTTAAACCTATTTTTATTTCTAGTTGTTATTACTATATATATATATATATATATATATATATATATATATATATATATATATATATATATATATATATATATATATATTAATGTTTTTACTTATTACTTTTATATATTATCTATTGTTTATAATTAATGGTTCCCATATCGCATTGAATTCTATACTAGGTCTATTTAGTAGTTGCTTATTCCCCAGTATATGTGCTGCTTCTTTTGGTCGTCTTACTCTCCACCATTCTTCTCTGTCTATAATCTTTACTTCGTCCCATAATAGTAGATGGTTTCCCTTTTCCTTCCAGATATGGAAACATCAAAAATATATACTAATTTTCACATTAGAGGGTGGCTGCATTAGGAATAATAAGATGAGTGTCTGGTAGCTAAGAGGACATATCGAAGTTAAGATTTGGTATGAATTGCGGTGTCAGAGGAAAGGAAAACTGTAAATTATTATTTAGATTACAAGCCATTTCCATGTTTACAGTGAAACTTTTTGAGAATTTGAGTCGTCATGTGACAGAGAAGTGTAAATGAAGGACTTTAATTATAAACAATATTTGATCTGGTCGTGCAGTAAGGGCTAGTTGTCTGGCAGTGTAGTAAGGGATGGTTGAGTCATATAGTGAGGGCTAGTTGTGTCTGGCTGTGTATTAAAGGCTTGTAGTTCTGATCATGTAGTAGGGGCTAGTTGTCTGCATGTGTAGTAAGGTTTAATTGTAGTAATGGCTAGTGTCTGGCTATGTAAGAAGGGCTAGCTGTGTCTGGCTGTGTAGTAAGGGGTAGTTTTGTCTAGCCGTGTAAGAAGGGCTAGTTGTGTCTGACTATAGTAAACGCTAGTTGTGTCTGACAGTGTAGTAAGGGCTAGTTGTGCCTGGTCGTGCAGTAAGATTGTTGTGTTTGGCCATGTAGTAAGGGCTAGTTGTGTCTGGCAATGTAATAAAGGATGGTTGTGTCAGGTTGTGTAGTGAGGGAGATTTGTGTCTGGCCATTTAGTAATGGCTAGTTGTGTATGGTTGTGTAGCAAGGGCTAGTTATGCTGACAGTGTAGTAAGGACTAGTTGTGTCTGGCCATGTAGTAAGGGCTTCTTGTCCTAGCTGTGTAATAAGGGATAGTTTCTGGCCGTATAGTGAGGGCTAGTTGTGTCTGGACATGTAGTAAGGACTAGTTGTGTCAGGTTGTGTAGTGAGGACTAGTTGTGTCTGGCTGTGTAGTAAGGAGGAGTTTTGTCTGGCCATATGGCAAGAAATTGTTGTGTCTGGCCATGTAGTAAGAGATAGTTGTGTCTGGCCATGGTTATGTCAAGTTGTATAGTGAGGGCGTTGTGTCTAGTCATGTGGTAAGGGCTAGTTGTGTCTGGCTGCGTAGTAAGGGGGAGTTTTGTCTGGCCGTGTAGTAAGAGCCAGTTATATTTGGCTATGTAATAAAGGCTAGTTGTGTCTGGCTGTGTAGCAAGAGCTAGTTGTGTTTGGCGGTGTAGTAAGCAGAAGTTTTGTCTAGCTTTGTGGTAAGGGCCAGCTGTGTCTGGCTGCATAGTAAGGGCTAGTTGTGTCTGGCTGTGTAGTAGGCAAGAATTTTGCCTGGCTGTGCAGTAAGGGCCAGTTGTTTCTGGCTGTGTAGTAAGGGCTAGTAGTCTCTGGCTGCGGAGTAAGGACTAGTTGTGATTGGCTGTGTAGTAAGGGCTAGTAGTCTCTGGCTGCTGAGTAAGGACTAGTTGTGATTGGCTGTGTAGTAAGCAGGAGTTTTGTCTGGCTGTGTAGTAAAAGCTAGTAGTGTCTGGCCGTGTATTGTTGTTGTATCTGGCCTTGTATGAAACACTAGAGATTTAAGTGCCGATCAGTAGGTCTATATTTATGTGAGACGATCTTAAAAGATCATATGTGCTGTGTCGTTTTAAATATAAAGGCATTAATTTGCATATGAGAGGAGTGACTGCTTTAAAAACGACTAATTCTGGAAAACAATAAGTTGTGTGTTTGACAGCTAACTGAACACATTGAAGTTAAGAGTTGGTATTAATTGTGGCAGCACGGAAAAGGGGAGCTATCATTTTTATTTAGATTATGCAAAAAAAAATGTTATTTTAAATTTAAACATGACAGATCAAAATTATATTTCAAATTAAAATGTCACAAGCTGATCAACTGTTAACTGACAGACAGAGCCTCTAATAGGAATGCTTTGATGCATCAAAAAATAGTAATAATCAAAGGGGGAACCAAATAAAAAGAGAAATGGTAAAAGAAAGAAGAGAGAAGATAAGAGGAAAAAAGAAGCTAGAAGATAAGGCGTAAAAATAGGAAGAAGAGAGAAGTGGAAAAGGAAAAAAGGAAGAAAAGTAGAGGAATATGGGAAGAAGAGAAGGAAAAGAGAAAAAGCCAGAGAAGAGAAAAAGAAACAGAGAAAGAAACAGAATAATAAAATTCGAAGGAAAAAGGCCGGATGGAAGAAAGAAAATAAGGCAAGAACAAGCTGAAAAGAAAAAAAAAGAGGGAAAACTGGGAGAGAGAGAGAGAGAGAGAGAGGAAAAGAAAGAAAAACATTTTAAATTTTAAACAATAAAAAGATATACAAATAAAATATTTGAATGAAAATGAAAAGAAAAATGTCACCTACTTTAAACTGCTGAAAATTAAAAATACATTTTCCTCGCGAAATCTTTGTATGCAAATAATTGATTTGTATCTTTTCAGTTTGCGTTAGGGTAATGTCACCGGTGCCCCTGGCTTGAGTGGCTTGCTGTTGCTGGTGATTTTGGTAATTTTGATAAATATGGAGAAACCTGGTGTTGATGTGACCCATGTTGGTAACTGGGGCACGGAATGGACGATGGTCATAAATGTCGGACAGTTCCCTCTTCTACTTCAATCTCACGTCTGGGACAGTGTTTGCTTTCTTCTACCCACTCAGATTTACACTGACGACTCACCTCTTCCTTTCTCCTCTCACCTTCCTCCCTCTCGGTGGGTGAATTGGTTAACACACCTTCATTTACTTTTCTTACATACATAATTACCTACAAATACACAAGTCAATTAAAGGAAATTACACCCATTAATTCTTCATTCTCCAAAGTCTCGCAGAAGACAACACAATTATTATAAACAAAGAATAACAGTTTTATCTTTGTGAGTAGTAATATTCCTGTTATAGTTTAAAGTTAAAATTAAAGTAACCTTTGGGCATTTTTTAACAAATGCCAACAAAATCCCTGCCCCCCCCCAAAAAAAAAAACTGGGGGTGACAAGCCGTTCCCCTTAAGTAATCCAATTTACCAAATTTACACTTCTAACGATTACTATGATATTGTCCTTTTGACCACTGTACACTCTTTAACCTTTATCCTCGAGTGGCCTCTGGGCCTTGATAAGTGGTGATTCCCTTGTAAAAAAAAAAGAACAAACATATCACAAATAAATGTTACTAAAGGCAAGATAAGTTACTCTTCTGCCTACTTTGATAAGTTCTTTTTTTTTAACTTATTTAGAAGCGTTTTTTTAATTTTTTTTAGTTCAATACAAACTGCGTGTGCACTCTGTTCGGTTAGAACTGTTCGGAAACCAACACACGTTGTATGCCTCAGTCGCAAAATAGACAAAGAATAAAAAAGATCTTCAACTCGCTTTTTCTTTAGAACAATAATATTTATTTCCTCATTGTTATGGCTGTGACGTCACCTATATGATCTTGAACATTATTTCGTTCCATTCCCCATGTCTCTCACAAGATCTCGAACGTTCTTTTTGTCTCTAACGTGATTTTTTTAAAGTCTTTATTTTTCTCTGCCGATGATGTCATTTCGCTTGCATTTCCATATACATGTCTGTACTGTATTACATATAGTTAAATATGGTTAAATTTGTGCTCATTTTTGCATTAATATTAATCCCTAACGGATACTTAGTTTGCTGCACCTTAACATAAAAAAGATCCATACAAAATTTCAACCAGATCAGCTCAGTATTTTCTGGGGAAACTTCTAGAGTTTTATTGTAGTAACAATCCCTATTAAACTCTGACTGTGCATCAAACGAATACTATGATACTTAGTTCGCTGCACCTTATCATAGCAAAGGCCCATACAAAATTTTATCCAGATCACCAGCAGTTTTGGAGAAAAAAGTGGAACGGGCAGAGAAACTAACAAATTTAGACAAATATATAGATTGGCAAAAAATGTTTAGGCATATAAAAAATACTAGACTTTTTAGTCCGTTAAAAACGGGTAAAAGGCAAAGTTTGTTGACTTAGAATGAGTATTTTATACCAAATTGATGTGTAACGTTGTCCAGAAACCAACACGTTGTATGCCTCAGTCGCAAAGTGGACAAAGAATAGAAAACAACTTCAACTCGCTTTTTCTTTGTGACAATAACATTTATTCTTTCATTTTTCCAGCCGTACGGTCACCCACATGATCGTCTTCTTGAGCTTTATTAAGGTCTCTAACGTGATCTCCTTTTTAAAGTCTTTTTTCTTTACTGGTGACATCATTTCGCATGCTTTTGCATATAGCCGCCCACATTATGTTAAAGAACGAAAAACATGCCAAAAGCATTGCATAAGCACCCTTGATAATCGCTCAAAATTCGAAAATTAAACAAAAATACAGGTAGAAACACATCCAATAAATGTCACCAATCGCGCAAAAATTTAATTTTCTACAAGATTATAGATTTAACATATTTGGTAAAAAAAAAAAAAATTAATATAAATAATTATTATAGTTTTTATGTTCGTTAACAATGCTTTGTCCATCATATTAATCTCTCAAGTACACATTTTAACATCTAATATATAAAGTTATCTTGTCAGATTTTCAAAGCCAGACCTTTGTTATAATTTATTTAAAAAATAATTCTGTCTGCCCAGACGACTTCTTATATGAAACATTTTTTAAATAATCACCTAAAAATAACAATCAACAAGGGAGATAATCTAATATATAAAAGGCAAAATGTGTGTGTCTGCATGTCCTGCAAAAACTTTTTATACACATGATGGATTCTCACAAGTAAAACCTCGATCCTTCGGATGACAAATATAAAAAAATTGGCCCAAAAAATTAATTCCTTTACCCTCAACTGGGCAGTTTTCTACAAGGAGGGGTCGGTTTTTGTGCCGCCATTTTCGCAAGTCATTGTATTGGTTGGATTGACTTCACTTAATTTTAACCGATGGAGACATCAGCTAAGATTTCACTCTTTTTTAAAACTTTATTTTTCTCCTTCACGTTACGGGTTTGAGTCTGTCTGCCTGCCAACTACCATTTTTTTTTTTTGACACCTCTGCCTACTGTTGTTTTGATTCTCCCCACTCCCACTACTGCCACCTTTTTTTTCTTTTACCCCCCTCCCTTCCCCCGGGGGTTCCTTACTACACACACCCAGGCAATGGGCACCCTCACTACTGTTATTTTGATCCCCACCCCCCAGGGTTCCTTACTACACCACTTCCACACACCCTGGTAACGCCAGGCACCCCTGCTAGTTAATTTTAAATCAGAGAAAATAATAGCAGTTGTTTATGTCAAGTTTAAAAACATGCAAGCAAATAAAAATTAACAGACTAAAATGACTTTACAGCGTAGGTACAATCGGTGGTTTTATATATATAAAAAAAATCATGGTACGTAAATACAAAAAATTGATGTCCAAAGTTGTCTTTACCATTTATTGATTACTAACACCCATTACATCTGGTTTGTCTTTGAGCTAACAACAAACCTATCTAGATGGTTAGAGAACAGGACAGAGTTGACAAAAGTTCAGAAGAAAAAAACAAAAACCTTAAGAAAGAACAATACATTACTGGAGAGGGGGGGGATAATAATTAAAACGAATCGGTCCAGTTCCTATAACCACTTATGACCACTTCTGATTAGCGGACTTGGCAACTTCTTGTTACAGAGGACTAATTGCAGCATATTTTAAAACAATGACCATACAGACACCCATATTGCTTCTTTTGGAAGAGTTAATAAATTGATACTTTTGCCAAATGCGTTCTTATGTAATGCATGCATACATATATATATATATATATATATATATATATATATATATATATATATATATAGAAAGAGAGAGAGAGAGAGAGAGAGAGAGAGAGAGAGATTAGCAAGCTACTCATTGAGTCATAACAACTACCACTATTTATTTTGCAGGCTGATTGGAAAGTAACTCCTTATACTTGAAAATTATAAATAAAACAGTAGATGTAAGTGTGTGTATGTATCTGTCTGTCTGTGTGTAAATATTTAACCGATAAACTCTTAAACTATTGGTCACATAACACTGAAATTAACAGGAACCAAGAATGGTTTATAACAAGTAAAATCTTTATTTGGATGGATGAATAACACGTACAGAAATATGTTGGCAAGTTGAAATGCAAAATGTTCATTTTAACTTGCCGACATATTTTTACTTCTTTCTGCGCATGCTCAAATTCAATTAATTTCTCCAATATTAAATCTTTCTCGCCTTTCTCTTGATAGCTATATGAATAGGAGATGTGGCTGGAGTATTTAAATGTTTTGGTCTCGATTCTAGCTGATGGTACACAAGATGTTTTTTTTTTTTTAATTTTTGAAAATGGTATTATATATTAGGTACAATATAATATTCAATAAAGAATTGGCTCTAATGATAAATATGAATCTGCATGAATTAAAGTATATTTAAGCGTATTTTACGACCTGGCAAGGCCGAGCCCCCCCCCCCCCGCCGCTAGTTTAAGAATAAATTGTTGAAAAGAAAATGACCGCAATGAATAGTACTTCAAAATCATATAGCAATTTTATTTTTAGAGGAAAAAAATAAGTCGTTTAATATTAAAGCTTTCTTACCTATCTCTCAATAGCTATATCAGTAGAAGAATCAATACTATATATCAGGTACAATATAATATTCAATAGAGACTTGGCTCTGTAATAATAAATGCGAAATCTACATGAATTAAAATATATTTAAGCATATTTTATGACCCGTCAAGGCCAAAGGGACGAAGTTATACCTTTATTTTTTCCTTTAGTCCTCAATTTCCATGAACGATATTTTTTTAAAGGGTGGGAAAAAAAATGTTGTTTTCTGGGTCAGCTGTTACATTTTTTAGTTGTTCATACGTGGAGATTCTGAATCCATTCATAGTATTCATCTGTCAATCTATCCAGTTTTCAAATGGGTTTTTAACCTTGATAGGTGTTGACTCATTAGTAAATAAAAAAAAAAATGTTACTTATGAAATCAGCTTTGAGAAGAAATAATGCTTGGACCATACATCCATACCGTCGGGGGCGTTACATCAAAATAGGTTTTTCACACTCAGAATTTCGAAGTATTGGGATAACATGGTCTCTCAACAAGTTCTTGTATATTGTTCCATTAACTCTGGTGTTTAGACAGACCAGATCAGTCGTTCCTCCCCAAGAAATCATTCCAAACACCATTACGCTACCCTCACCAAACTTAACCGTTTTCTTTGTACATTTTTTAAAAATCTTTCGCCAGCAAACCTCCTTATAAATTTCTTCCCGTTAGATCCATATACATTAAACTTACTTTCATCAGAAAAAAGATACATTTCGCCACTGATCATCTGTCCACAACATATGCTCTTGAGCAAAGTTTAATCTGAGTTTCTTGTTATTCTTGTTTAGCAACGGTTTCTTAGCTGGTGATCTCGTAAACAGACCAATTTCATTCAGGCGTCTTGATACTGTTTTACGAGACGCTTTTATGTCATGATAAGCATGTAGTTCATGAGAAATGCTGGCAGCTGTCTGAAACCTATCGTTCAGTGCCATCTTCTTAATCAATCGATCTTGACTAGCAGAAGTTATTCGAGGTCTGCCATTTTTCTTTGGTGGTAGAATTTTTCCCAGTATTCTTGAAATCCTTTATGACTCTCCCAACGGTACTTTTCGACAGCTTCAAGTCATCAGCTATCTTCCATATTGAATGGTTTTCCCCATGAAGTTTAATAATTAATTTTTGGACGGAAGCATCAATTTTAGGTGTCATAATGATGGTGGAACCGGCTGCAATGATTACAAAGTGACGTAATCGACTTATTCGTCATTTTCGTACTTAAATAAGTGAAAAAACTGACTAATTAATTAATTAATTAATGCATCTAAAACCAAGCTTTTATCTTTACATCATCAACGCTCTGATCCCCATCTGGCATCAATTGAAATGAATAGCTCTCGTCTTAAGGGGGCTTCATGTTTTGACAAGCTTCTGGGCTTGACCTTTACTCCTGATCTGAAATGGAACACAAACATTAAATCCGTTGCCAAGGCCGCTGGAAAAATGGTGGGATCCTTCTATCGATCCAGTAGATATCTCACTGCTGATGCAATTCTCTATCTATATAAGAACCAGGTACATCAAAGGACTTCTTCCTATTACCACTTTTTTTTTTTTTTTTTTGCTTAACATACACATCCAAACACCCGGGCAACGCTGAGCTGAAATACTAGTATATATATATATATATATATATATATATATATATATATATATATATATGAAACTCAAGCAACTAATGAGGGAAGTTTACTGGTGAAGTGCCGTTGTAAGCTTCAGTCCAATATAAGTATTAATGTTTATATTTATCCCAAATGCTAAAAACCGACAAATCTTTAGTTCTGCTATCTTTGTGATCTGCTAACTAGTTTCTTTCCTCTGATGAAAAGAACCTTACATTCTTTGAAACTCTGCAGAATAAGGATATTTCACCACCCTTCTTTATTGGAGGTATTTTGTTGAAAAATAAATTTTTGCATGTAAATCTCCAGTAAATTTTTCATGTAAATCTTTCTTTATATATATTGATATGTCATAAGGTGGCCTATTATATGGGCCATCAAAGATAAAGTATTCTGTGAAAGGAATAAATAAATATACACTGTGGTTTGAATACTGAAATATAAGTTTATTTACATAGTTACATAGAGACAAATAAACCGTTTCAACGTTCAGGGAGAAGTCTCTGTTCAAAAAAAGTCCAGTGAATCTGGTGACTAGGTTCCATATGTAGAATGTTCCGGGTTGATTACCTATCTCCACATAAAACCTCTCCTTCCAAGCCAATTTCTCCTTGGAGAATTTTGCTTAATACCGTTTGTTTTTAGGGCTGGGACTCAGTCAGTTAACTTTTCTTTTCACTCTTGTACTTTTTCTCCTCAACACCATTTGAGGGGATGGAGCTAGTGGTGAAACTGGTACTCTCTGATCTGGAGTAGAAGATACTACTCTCGGAGTAGGTTGTGCTATATGGGTAGAGGAATATTAAAAGAGTCATACAATACCTCTAAGGGCAGTTCATTATCTTTTGCCTGTTTGTAGTCATCAGTGTGTCGAAGTCTTAGCTGATTCATATGCCTGCGACAATCAAATTTACTACTTCTTACCGAATATAGCATGTGTCCAATTCTTTTTATAATCACTTCTCCTCCCAAAAGCTTTTCCCAGTCCTATAATTCAAGAAGAATATTTTGTCACCAGGTTTGTAGAACCTTGTCGAATGATTTTCTCTTGTTGCTGTTGTCTTGGTTGCATTTGGTAAAATCCTGTCAAATACAGATCTGATTTTCCGTACGAACATTAGTTCAACTGGTGACAAACTGGCATTAATGTTTGGATTAGGAGTGATCCTGTATACAGACAAAAAATTTTCAAGACTTTTCTCATGAGTGTCCATGCCTTGGTGTTTTCTTAAAGCTCTTTTGAACGTGTCAACAAATCTCTCTGCGAGGCTGTTTGACCTTGAATGGTATATTCCAGTTGTTAAATGTTCAATGAATAGAGCATTGCAGAATTCTTCAAACTCTTTGCTGGTAAATTGAGTGCCGTTGTCACTGACAACAGTTTTAGGTACTCCAAAACGACTGAGGAGACGTCTTAAGGCATCTACAGTACTAGTTGATGTCGGATGTTTACACATAAACACTTCCGGCCATTTTGTAAAGCTGTCGACAACCACTAAGAAATAATGTCCATTCAACGGACCTGCATAGTCTATGTGTAACCGCATACATGGTGCACCCGTCTTCGGCCACGGTTATATCTGTACAGGTGGTGCCTTTGCTGCTAGCTGACACCCTCAACACTCTCTTACCATTTTTTTTATGTCCTGGTCCATATTAGGTCAATATGTATATCTGCGCATCAAGGCCTTCACGTTGACTTTATCCGCATATGTGACAATATCATCAGTTTCTCATTTTTGCATGTTCAAGCACTTATACCTTGTATGAAAAAGGCTGTCTCTTTCACCAAATATTGAGTACAAAATTCGAACAGTTTCCGAAAAAGAAATATCTTCTGGTTTCTTTGGTAAAATTAAATTTGCAAATTTTGTGTTTTCCTCCATACCCAATTTCTGAAGTAGAAGTATGATTCTTTCCTCGTCCGACCATTTCTCACATCTATTTGCAAAAATCGTCTTGAACCTACAATAATAGGCAGGGAACATATCACCTCGTTCTGGGTCGTATTTGAACTCCACTGGAGAGTTGGCTATATCCTCTGCCGAAAGAAATGTAGATGCGCCATCTTTAGATTTTTGTGACAACACAGTTTCACATAATAGACGATTCTCTGTAGTTTGCTGAATGACGAGTTTTTGAAATTCAATTTGAGTTTTTTGCTGAACGATCAAGCTCTCAGTTAACGTTTTTGTCAACTCTGTTATTTGTTCGGAAGACATTTTTTTTTTCAACGCACAAATACAAAATCAACGTACACACAATTTTGTTCCAAAAAATAAGATGTTCCACTTCAGGTCTCGTCACGAAAAAAAAATAAAAAAATTGTCAGCACTTGAAAAATGTTAGGAGAGAAAAGATATTCACCATACAAAATATCAATAGTTTACAAATTTTAAGAGATCCTTTCGTCTTTTTCAAATACACGTAAACTTCTTTTAAGAATTTCTTTATGACAGAAAAACAATTTCACAATACAATTCGTTTTATTGTATTAACCAAAAACAAAACACTTCTGAATCGCTTTTCAAAACGAGACGCTATGATGTCAATTTTTCAGAAAGTTCAAAGAAAAACGGCAAGAATATAAAAATTGTTTGTACTTGCGTGAATTCGCTTTCTAAGAAATATTTCCTAAATTGGATATAAACTTTTTGAGAAATATTTTTTTTTAATTTTCGCGCTCACCACATGCTCATTTTTTTTTTTACTGAGTTCGTATCTCAACTCTGTCGCCAATTTGATATGTCCTAAGGTGGCCTATTATACGGACCATCAAAGATAAAGTATTCTGTGAAAGGAATGAATAAATATACACTGTGGTTTGAATATTGAAAGAGAAGTTTATTTATGTATTTACATATAAACAAATAAAGTGTGTTAACGTTCAGGGAGAAGTCTCTGTTCAAAAAGGTCCGGTGAATCCAGTGACTCGGTTCTTTATGTAGAATGTTCCGGTTTGGTTACGTATCTCCACACACACACACATATATATATATATATATATATATATATATATATATATATATATATATATATATATATATATATATATATATATATATATATATATTATAGCCTCCATTTTCTCCTTTGGTTCTTCTACAATATAATAGCGAAATTCAAAAATCGAAATATTGAATTTCAAGTAAAATTAATGGTATCTATTTAAATGTCTTGTCACAGTAACCAACATATCACAAAATTATGAAAAACGATTAGGTAGAAAATTAATTATTAATGAAAATAATTTTCAAAGACAATTAGCGAAAATTAAGTTTGGCAAATAAAAAAGAAACCTAAGAGTTTGAAGTGTAACATTGCCAGGGCCGCTGCAAGAAAGGTGGGCTCTCTCTACCGTGCTAGACAACTACTAACACCCGAAAGTATCCTGTACCTCTATAAGGCCACCATTCGCCCATGTATGGAGTATTGCTGTCACATTTGGGCTGGTGCATCTGCTACTAGTCTCTCGCTCCTTGACAAGGTTCAAAAGAGAGTTGCAAACCTGATAGGCCCTGAACTCGCATCTAAGCTTCAGCCTCTGTCCCATCGACGAAATGTTGCATCCCTCTGCCTTTTCTACAAGTATTTTAGTGGTGAATGCTCTCACGAATTGCAATCACTTGTGCCCCCACGACGTGAGCACCCTCGACAAACCCGACAGGCTGCTAAATCCCACCCCCACAATGTAGAGATCCCTAGATGTAAAAGATCTTTTTACTCCAATAGTTTCTTCCCCAGAACCGCTAGACTCTGGAATTCCATTCCAGGTCCCTGCTTCCCCAACAGTACTGACATGCAGAAGTTCAAGTGTAACGTGAACCGATATCTTGCTGCCCAAATCCCTAAATAGTACCCCAGTAGTTGTTGCCCCTGATAGTAGCCCCCTACACCAAAGTGGCAATTTGCCTTGTTTGGGGTGAAAATGTAATAATAAAAAAAAAATTAAAAAAAACAAAAGGGAAGTAATTATTTTCTGAAAACTGAAAATCTTTGTACAATTCAGCAAAAATCTTTGTACAATTCAGCAAAAATCTTTGTACAATTCAGCAAAAATTTTCTCTAATTGTCTTTGAAAACTGTTTGATTAATAATTAATTGTCTCTCTTATCATTTTTTATAATTTTTGGATATTTTCAATTCTGCAACATTGGTTTTACTTGAAATTCAATATTTCAACTTTCGAATTCCACTATTATAATGAAAAAGCACCTTTTCGTTCATTAAAATATAAATTTTATAATTCAAATTAATTGTTCGTGTGGTTTTTGACTATATACAAAGACACTATCATCGTCAAAGATGACCTCTATTAAGGCTAGGGCCCATGCTATAAATTGACTATTTTGGCCCTCATGAATCTGTTATATTTGGGATGATAAATCTGTGTTTTTTTTTTTTTTTTTTTTTTTACAAGGTGGTAACCATTTATCAAGGACCAGAAGCCACTCGGAGATAAAGGTTATTGTATGTACAGTATGTTAATGTTGATATTTGATAAACTGTCTACTTAAGGGCGCGGTTCATCAGGAATTTGTTTATTTTGGACTTGAAAACATCCAAGTTGTAGTCAGGTGGGAAACAGGCAGACGGAACAGAGTTCCACAAGCGTGCACTTCTAAGAAAGAAGCTTTGTTCATGGAATCTACGTTTCGGTTTTGGTCCAGATAAAGAGTGGGGAAAATTTTTGACAGTGGTTTCAGCTAGACGGGTGTTTTTCGTGAAAGATCAGCGAGGGGGGGACCAGGGATTGGAGCTCAGACGATCACCTGCCATGGAAGTAACGATAAAACAAAGACAGGCTCACAACATCTCTCCTGTGGGAGAGAGGTTGCAGGAAAGAGAAAAGGGCATCCCCCACTCAGCCACGAAGCCTATTTTGTACTCTGTCAAGGCAGGATAGAGTGTTTTTAGCAGCTCCTGTCCAGATGTGGCAACAGTACTCCATCCTTGGACGTATTTGGCTTTTATATAAGTAGAGAATTGCAACCACAGTGAGATATCTTTTAGAGCAGTAGAAGGATCCTACCATTTTTCCAGCGACCTTGGCAATAGACTTGATGTACATGTTCCATTTCAGGTCAGGAGTAAAGCTAAATTCCAGAAGCTTATCAAAGCATTGAGTTTCCCCTAGTCGAGAGCCATCCATTTCAGTTGGTGCCAGTTGGGGATCAGAGCGTTGATGATGTAAAGATAGGAGCTTGGTTTGAGATGCATTAAAAGTAACCAGCCACCTCTTCCCCCACTATACCACGCGCTCAAGATCAAAGGAGAGAGAATCAGAGAGAACTTTGTTATTTACGGCTTTTGATGTGTTGCCATAGATGGTTGTGTCATCAGCATAGATGTCAACAAATGATTTAAGTATGTGTTTTGGGAGATCATTGATGTAGATCAGGAAGAGATTTGGGCCCAGGATGAACCCCTGAGGGACTCCAGCATTAATACTGTGGGCTTCTGATTTCTGCCCATCAACCATGAGAGAAATGATTTAATGATCGAGAAAACACTTCCAGTTATACCTTAGCTGGAAATCTTGTGAAGTAGGCCCTTATGCCATACTTTATCGAAAGCTTTTGATATGTCAAGAGCAATTGCCCTAGAGAGGAAGCCTTTGTCAAGAGATTCACTAATCCTATGAGATATAACTGTAAGCACATCTGCTGTAGATCGAGCAGAACGGAAACGATATTGCATGTCACTAAGAAGGCTATTTCTGTTGAGGTGGTTGACTACTTCTCTATTTAATATAGATTCCAGCAACTTACTCATGACACACAGGAGACCTATTGGTCTGTACTCAGAGAGGGACGACTTATCACCTGAATTCTTAAATACAGGGCATACTGATGAGGTTTTCCAGGGTGTTGGGAAGCACTTCTCTTTAAGGCAACACTTAAACAGTTTTGTAAGTATGGGGGCACATTTTGGTTGAAGCATTTTCAGCACTATAATTGGAATGCCATCGGGGCCAGTTGCTTTACTGGAATGAAGGTTCTTGATTAGCTTAGCAACCTCACACACAGATATTTGTATGTTGTTTGTTATAGGAGGAAATATGGGGAGATGATGGCCTTCGTCGTGTAGGGTAGAATTAGCTGCAAAGTTCTTGGCAAATAGTTTGGCCTTGTTTGATGCTGACGAGATGACCTCAGGTCTATTGATGATGGTTGGGATAGAACGCACGCTTCTGTTCAGGATTCTGTTTGCTATTTGCCAAAACTGGTGGGAACCAAGCCGCTGCTCAGCAACTTTGGATTTAACGAACTGAGTATATAGCTCTCTTGTATTTTTTTATTACTCTTTTACAGTGGTTGCTGGCAGTCTTGAAAGCAGCTCTAGTCACAGTGCATCTATTACATTGGTAACTGACTGTTAGGTTTTTGTTGGAATTTTTGGATGGTACGAATCGGTCTATGCCTACAATTAACCATTCGATCAGGTCTGATACTATGGAGGACACATCCTTTTTAAACATGGAATGTAGGGGTAGATCAGATATAAATCTACGGAAGCTATCTCAGTTAGCCGTAGAGTATCGATATACCGTACAGAGGAGAGGTACGTCTGAAGACTTATTACATTTCGTTTTTATCTTAACTGATACAACCAAGTGGTCAACCAAGTGGTCAGAAGATCCCAGAGGGGACAGAACGAAACATGAACATGAAACAGGGAAGTTGTGAGGAAAAGATCTAGAAGGCTAGCGTACTGACCGGAAGTATCGGGCACACAGGTGGGTTCGTGAACAATCTGGGTGAGGTCATAGGCAATGGTGAAATCATGACAGAACCTCCCCTCATCGTCTGTCTTGTTCGAGTGGGTCAGCCATTCCACATTGTGTACATTGAAGTCACCACAAGTGTGGATGTTAGCCGAAGGATGAGCAAACAGGATGTGGTCAATTTTCTCAGATATGCTCTTAAAGATAGTAACTCCTCTGTTGTGGGGGTAATAGAGGACAAATATAAATGCAGTGGTGTAAGCAAGTGTAAGCAAGTGCAACCCGGAAGCACATATAAGGTAAATTAGGGTCTTCACTGGATATATCCCTACCACATGGGAAGCCATCTTTAATGTAGGCACATATTCCATGCCCATGGCGATTTTGGGGGTCAGGTCGCTGGAGACAAGGCATGAAGACACTTGATATAAGGAGCTAACAAAAACAGAAGATGCCTATTGTCCGTAGGTAGAAGGAAAACTGATTAGGAAGAGAGTTCCACAACAGTACAGTTCATGGAAAGAAGCCCATTCGAAAGTTCTTGATGAATTACAGAAACGTATCTGTAATTTGATTGACTCCAACCTTTCTTCTTCACTCCAATCTCTTTCTCATAGTCTCAGTCCTTTCTATAAATACTATTATGGTATATGTTTTGATATTAGTAAGTGTGGATGGTTAGGGATTAGACGAGGATGCGAGGAGACTGATATAAAACATGTTTTATTTACTGAGTCTACAAACCAGAACTGCTTGACGGTGAGCCTGAAACCGGAAGAAGGGACATGGTAGAAGAGTGAGAGGAGGACTGGATGGGGCTGTTATGCGTTCTTCTAAATTGTCTGATCTATTCCCTGCTTCCTTTGTTCCAGCTTGTTCAACTCAATTTGCCTAGTGATCTCTATCAATTTGTGATTTTTATACCTTATTGTAATACGGCTTCCTATTCCAGTGGCTTCTTTCCATGAACTGCACGGTTTTGGAACTCTCTTCCTGATCACTGCTTTCCTTCTACCTACGGTCAATAGGCATCTTCTGTTTTTGTTAGCTCCATACATCAAGTGTTTTCATGCCTTGTCTCCAGCGATTTCCATTATATATATATATATATATATATATATAAAATAGAAAAATCTTATCGAAAATTAAATCAAATTTTCCAAACACACACACACACACACACACACACACACACACACACACACACACACACACACACACACACACACACACACACATATGTATAGGAGAACAATAGGAATGGAAAATGAAGTCACAAAACTATATATTGGTGGATATAGATTGGTTAATTTATTCAATAAGGGAATATAAACAATTACTTGGGGGATAGAAGGGACTTTATGCCAAGGCATTTCAAAGCCTAATGCTTCCTATCAGAAAAGTAGAGAAGATGCTAGGTAACATAGTGGGGATGCGGCGTCTAGCCACATATTACCTAGCATATATTGTAATCTGAAATCCAGTATTATAACCTTACAATTACCCACCCAGACCCACCCTTTTTGCCTTAAATCATCACCATAATACCCCTCCCAAAATTATGCACTTCTTAATAATGCTGTTGTCTCGACTGCATCTGTCAAAAAATGCCCCTCCATAAAATTTACAACCATCCACGCTATACCTCCACTTTAACCCTAAAACATATACTACATGCATTTAAGACTATGATAAAGACCCTATACACCTTTCTACAT
>NC_136483.1:102543399-102568399 GCF_053919585.1 Euprymna scolopes | reverse complement strand
GAGAGAAGATAGAAAAGTGTAAAACAGAAGGAGGATAAAAAAAGAAAAGGAAAGGAAGAAAATGGAAAAGAAAAAGAGTAAAAGAAAGAGAAAAAAAGGTATTATTATACAAACACCGTGACAGCGAATTAACCCTAACCCTAACCCTAACCCTAACCCTAACGCTGTCACGGTGTTTGTATAATAATACCGAAAAAAAAATAAAGAGTTCAACAGAAAGAACGAAAGAAAGAAAGAAAAAGAGAACAAAAGAAATGGGGAAAAAACGAGACAGAAGAAAGGGAAACAAATAGTTCAAAATAAAAAGATAAACAGAAAGGAAGAAAGAAAGAAAGAAAGAAAAAGCACAAGTGAACGTAAAATGAGAAAGAAAAAAGAAAGAGAAAAAGAAAAGAAAGAGGGAAAAGAAAAAGGGTAAAAGAAAAAGGTTACCAGAAAGATAGAAAAAAGAGGGCAAAAGAAAGAAAAAAGAAATGGCAAAACGAAAGAGGATTAAAGAAAGAGAAACTAAAAAAGAAGAAAAGAAAGGACCACAAGAAAAAGAGAAAAAGAAAGAGAGTAAAACTATAGAAAGAACCCAAAATAAAGACAGAAAAGAAAAGAGAGCTACATAAATATCACAAACGAAAGAGAAAAAGAAAGAGGGGAAAAAAGAAGATAAAAGAGAGAAAATGAAGGGAAAGAAAGAAAGAAAGAAAGGGAAAATGAGGGGAAGGAGAAAATAGAAAAAGGAGAGAAAGAACAAAATAAGAAAGAAGGAAAGAGAAAGAAGAAAAAGGGAAGAACAATAAAAAGAGAGAAAAAGAAAGGGAGAAGTAAAAAAGAAATAAAGAAAAAGAAAGAAAAGGGGAAGAGAGTAAAAGGAAAATATATTTAAAAATGTAAAAAAGAGAATAAAGAGTGAAGAAGAAAGAAAAGAAGCAGAAGAAAGAGAAAAAAGAGAAATAAAGAATGAGAAAAGAAAAAGAAAGAGATAATAAAAAGAAGCAGAAGAAAGTAAAAATAATAAGAAAGAAAACAAAATATATAATAAAAGAAAAAGAAAGAGAAATAATAAAGAATGAAAATAAAACAAAATGAAAAAGAAGAAAAAAAGAGACAGGAGAAAGAGAATAAAATAATAAGAAAGAGAACATATATAATGAAAGAAAAAGAAAGAGGAAAGAAAATGAAGCAAAAGAAAGAGAAAAAAAGAAATAAAGAATGAGAATAAAAGAAAATGAAAGAGAAAAGAAAAAAGCAGAAGAAAGAGAATAAAATATATAAAGAAAAAGAAAGAGAAAAGCAAAAAGCAAAAGAAAGAGAAATAAAAAAAAATGAAAATAAAAGAAAAAGAAAGAGAAAAGAAAAAAGCAGAAGAATGAGAATAAAATATATAAAGAAAAAGAAAGAGAAAATAAAAAAGCAGGAGAAAGAGAAAAAGAGAAATAATTAGAATAAAAGAAAATGAAAAAGCGAGGAAAATAGAAAGAAAAATAAAGAGATTAAAAGAAAGATGGTAAGAGAAATTATATAAACGAAACGAAGCCAACAAGGAGAGATAAGACGAGAATGAGAGAAGGAAAAAAGAAAGAAAAAAAGGAGATAATGAATGATTATGAAATAAAAGGGAGAAATAGCGATGGGAAATGGAAAGAAAAAAAAATAAATCAAAAGAAAGATGGGGGAAAAAAAAGAGATATACAAAACGAAAGGAAGCCAAAAACAGATGATATAAGGAAGAGGATGAGGAAAGAAAATAAAAGGAAGGAGAAAAAGGAAGAAGAGTCTGTGATTTTTGTCTGCACATGCGCACTGCATGACGCGGCCATTTTCGAAAGTCGAAGTGACAATTCTTTTGACAACGTGATGTTATTATCTCGGCCAATTGTTGACAAAACATCGGTGTGATTTTTAACATTTGATCATGGCGTTACCTTCCGAACAAGTCAATGAAATGAAGCAGCTTATTCAGCAACATCTTTCGCAGGCAAGAACCTCCTTCATCTTCCTTAAATCTGTACTCTTTTTAAATGACCAGTGAAGGAAGCATGAATCCCTATTAATTTCCACCGGAAAAAAAAACATGTCTGCACATGTTTCTCGGCAATTGCTCCCCCCCTTTTTTTTTGTTGATTTTGTTTTATTTCACTGCTGTAAAAATAATATTGACAATTGTTTTATTATTTTAGCTTAGTATATTAATAATATACGAACTGTACCTACCCAGCGTTGTCCGGGATTTTTTTTTTTTTTACTTTCAGTTTTGTTTGCTATTTTTGATTGAATAATTTTTTTTTTTTTTTTAGCCTATTAGATAACTTTTTAAAAAATAGTATTTCGAAAACTAAATTCGGGTTTGTATTACTGTACACATAGATTCGAAAAAGTTGTGAAAACAAATATATAACAAATAAATGATATCAAAGGCAAGATAAGTTACTTTTTCTGGATATATTTCTTGTGTTTATATTCAATGTAACATGTTTATTCAGCTCAATTATTGCAGTATCGTTTAGGCATTAAATTATTGATTAAAACCAAATTATTTTTATAAAAGTAATGTTTTAATCTCTATTAGGTGTAAATAACTTACAAAACGGGCCTCTTTCAGTGTAGACAACAAAACGTAAAAGGTGGTTAAAAAAAAACGTATATATAGAATAAAAAATTTTTACCAAAGGCAATATAAGTTATTGTTTTACCTACCTGTATAAAGTTTTTTCTTTTAAATCATTTTAGTTTGAAACAAAAGTAGTGTCTAGTCTTAAGTTTAAACAATTTGGACATTTGGTGCTTTGTGCACTTTTGCTACCGCGCTATTTTTAAATATTTTTTTCAGGTTAAATTCAAGCTTCACAATATCTTTTTTATATTAAATTGTTAGGTGGAAGCACGGAATAGTTACAAAACACCCTCCTCTCCCATGTTAAGAATGGCTTTCAAAATAATGTTATTTCAGCACGGTGGCAAAAGTGCCGTTTTTTTTTTTTTTTTTTTTTTCGGCCATTTTTTTTCACGTTCTAACATAAGACTCGGCACTACTTATGTTTCAAACTAAATAAACTCTTTAATATAAGTTAAGACAAAACTGTGTTCTTCTGCACTTATTGATCCGTGCTGAAATAACGTTATTTTAAAAGCCATTCTTAACATGGGGAGGGATGGTGTTTTGTACTTATTCTGTACTTTAACCTTACAATTGAATAAAAAAAAAACATAAAACTTTAATTAAACTTGGAAATATGATTTAAAAAATAGCGCGGATCACTCTCTGCACTAGCACCATATATATATATATATACTGTGACATACTACTGTTTCCTTTTTGTGTATACTAAACCCCCCCCCCCCCCGAAACTTACCTTTTTAATGCTTAAATGTTTGCTTAAAGCCGGTTTAAATGACTATTCGGCAGTTTAAATAATTCAGAACCCCTGTCAAATTGCGGAGGGTCACGAAGTAATACATTCGTTTTTAAACTATTAACAAACAATTACAATGGCTGACTTGTTTATGAAGAAACTGAAATCCGTTATCGTAGAGATTTAATTTCGTAATTAAATATATATTTTTTTATGTTTATTTTTTTATTTATTTTTTTTTTTTTTGTAATTAAATTATTACGGTATTGTTTCATCATGAAATTTATTAAACCAACTTATAAACTGATAAGTGTTAATATTTTTAATCTGTATTTATAAAATAGTTTAAATAGTTTCCAAAACTTCTCATATTTTGTTTGTTACTTACTGGTTTTAATGTTATTTTATTCATTTTGTTTTTATTTAAAATTCGGCTTAATTAAAAAAAATAAATAAATCTTTATGTACGTACCTATCACGGAACGAAGATGTCATATTTCCAAAATCACGTATATTGATCAAGTAGTTTTTTTAACTAAGAAAATCAAATTGTATTACGAAGCGGGGCGCTATTTTTGATCCGCCATTGTTTATAAATAAGGGGGGATTACTCAATTCGGACAGTCGATATTAAAATCAGCCTCGGGCGGACGTTTAGGAAATTGCCCCCTCCCCAACTTTGTATTGAATACAATTTACCTTTAAGATCGCTAAAATCGTAAAAAATGATTTATATAAATAAAAAAAACTATTGGATAAATTTATGTGATTTTTGGAATATGATATCTTCGTTACATGACGAGTACGTAGAGCATCAAGATTTTTTTCTTCTAATTTTAATTCTAAATAAGAACCTTTTATTTATTTATTTTATTTTGTTTTTTTGTTGTTAAAAAAAAAGCTTAATACATTTGTTTGGGAATAAAAACAAAACAAAAAACGTGTACGGCAAATTTCATTTTGGATAATAAACCACCATGAACAATATTAACCTAAGTTGTCATATTCCCTTTTGCAAAAAAGTGTTTTTTCAAGTGAAATTGTTGATTTATAAATTCAAATTCATATTAATAAATATAAATTGGATTTCTTTTAAAAGAAAAAAACTTTTTCGTGATCGCCATTTTTTAATAGGAAAAAAGAAAACAATTATTGTTAGTTACGGTTTGAATGTCAATTATTAAAAAAACAAAACAAAAAAAACTTAATGATAATAACTTACTAAATTTAGTTTTAAAAAAATGGGTATACCAAAAAATGTTATCAGAATGTCTCTTATTCAAAATCAGAGGTGACATAGAAATAAAAAAAATCGTGTTAAAACTTGTACACATGAGATTTTTTATGGGAAACTTTTTACACCCGAGAAAAAAACAAACGCATACAAAGATTTTTATTATTATTATTATTATTATTTAATATATATAAACATTTTTGGATACTACGGACCATGTTTTTGTTTTTTTAGATAGGACTTTCAAGTTAAGTTCACTTTTTACAGTATCTTTTTTATTAATTTGAAAGTATATCGTAGTTTAAAAAAAACAAACCCTCCTTGGAATTTTTTTTTTTTATAACCTTATTTCATCATTGTCTGCATTTTTTATTTTTTTAAAATTAAATAAAAACAATTAAAATTATTTGATAAATTTTTACTTATTTTTCATCTTAAATCGACCTTTTTAGAATGACAACTTAAAAAAAAAAGAAATATGCGCTCGGCTCGCTTGCTCGTACACCTTCGATCAACCCGACAATCAGCAAAATTTTACCCCTTTCACTCTCGAGGTCCTCAGACGCAGAGAGGATTTCTAATGTAATAGTTTCTTTTATCAAACTTCTATTCTTTGGAATTCACTCTCTGCTTCCTGTTTCCCTGACTGTGAACATGTTACATAATTTCTCATTTTGTTTGCCCCTATAAATCTGGCCCCTGGTTCAGTTCACGACTGCCTTTTGTCTCCGTGGCATTGTCTTGTCTGGGTTGAATTAAAATGAAATAAAAAGTACTAAACAAATTTGGAATCGCAAATCTTTTTTCATTTTAGCACTTTTAATGCTAATTTAAAAAAAAAATCGCTCGCCAAATGATTTTTACATGTGAATATGTGCAGGTTTTTATTTTTTTCATAGCACTAAATTCAGTATTATGTGGACTATTATTCTCATCCTCAGTGTTATTTTCATAACGTTTCGGTAGATATAATCTCTGACCTTCTTCCGGAGTATCTTGTTGAATTCGGAGAATCTTTCTGCCGAACTTTGAAATCTGTATGGAATTTTGAATGGAACCGTTTATTTAATCCAAAACGATAGCATGCTCTTGTTCCGTCAGCTATGACTGAGTAGAAGTCCCAAGTAATTCAGTTGCTTTTTGAGTGTCGTCCACACTAAAGATTGAACCTTTAATTCCCACCCCCCAGAACAAAGTAACTTACAACTAAATATTACCAAGTACTGGATCCATTACGCCACAGATCGTTGTGGATACACATGAAGGTCAGAGGTTACATTGACTAAAACGTGAAAATAACACTCAAGATGAGAACAGCTGGCCAAAGAATCCAAATAATACGAATAATCAATCCTCATCTCAAAAATTCAGAAATACGATCTACAGAATTCCGTGTTGATCTTGATGTTTTGTTATCAGACTAAAATGTCTTCATAATGTAAGATCAAATATATGTTCGTCTTATTGCAGTATTGATACTTTGTGTAACTAGGAAATAAACATTAACCCCCCCCCCATTAGTTTGGTCATCTCAAAATAATATATGAGAGTGCTTGAGTAGGTATAATTAGTAGGGTCAGTTATCAGGATGTGAATGCCAAGGAAAATGTGGGTGGAAGTGATAAAGATGGATTTGAGAGTAAGAGAGATAACCCTGACTAAAGTTAGCTTGGAAGTCAATTTTGAAAAGCTGTTCAACACATGCCAGCATGTAAAATGGATGTTAAACCAAGTATAATGAATACTTAGTATATCAATAAAACATTTTTAGAAATATTCTCTATGGTTTCCGTTAGATCACCAAAGTTATGTGATGTTGAGCCTGACCAATAATACTAAAATGGGTGACCACTTCATAATGCCAGGTGCTTTATGTGCTCAGCCTGGAGATGGATGGACACTGCCAGACTATACTTGCCCAAGACACACGTCATGAAATAATGCAGCACCCCCACAACCCTGGAGGGTTAAGGGGCATATTTTTTTTTTTTTTTTTTGTGTGTGTGTCTCATGTTGCAATGTCCATCAGTAGTCACTCATGTTAGGATTGAATTGATCCTGATACCAACTTTCAGTTTATAATGTCCATGAGTGGTTTTTAGATCTTGATGAATGAGGACTCATTAGTATACTTAAAAAAAAAAAAAAAAACGCAAACCATATGTGACTTCTATGTTTACCCATGTTCATTACTGATGTTTCCTAGATTACTATGGAAGAAATCCAGATATGAAAAGAAAAGTTTCAATGACATTTGTGAGCTCCAAATGCAATAATAATTTTGTATCATGATTTCAACAATTTCCTGACACTTGTCTGCACAGTGGTTTCCAAGAAAAGTAGTTCCATGTCACATTTGCAAGTGATTGCAATACCTCTATTTCTTTTTCTTTTCTTTTTTTTCCTAATCATTTCATTCATCTAGCTGGAGATGTGGTATCCTATTGGATGCCAGACATTCACTGGCTATCTCCTACATTCCAACTGAGAGATTTTTAACCGTTCCTTTAAATGGAATTGTTTGTATCTCACTTGCACTTGGTTCACTGGGTCTATTGCCAAGTAGTTTTTAAAATTCTTTTGCATGGGTCTGGTTGCTCCTATAATTACTGGAGTTACAGAAATCTTCCTAAGATTCCAATTTCTTTTCATGTCATACATAAGACATTTGTATTTCATTATCTTTTTCCTCTCAGCTTTGTTTACCCCAGCATCATTGAGGACAAACTTCTAAGGTTGTTTCTTCCTCCTTTTTGACCCATATTACTACGTCAGGTTTAATAGCTCCATTTTCTAGGTACGTAGCTGTAAAATTGGATAGTCATAGTGGATGTGTTTTTGGAAACTATAGCTAACAACATACAGATTGGTAAATCCTTCAAAGCCCCTTCTTGCATCAGATAGCACTCTATTCAGTTTCTTACACAACTACTGAAACCTGTATGATTCATGCTTTTAATAAAGTTATTGACCAAGCCTAATTTGAGATGTAATGAATGGACAAATACTTTTTCTGGATATATTAGAGGTTTGTACAGACACTTGAATATACTTGGTGCATAATTTGGTCTTAGCCAATCCATTATATAGTGCTTCATATCTGTTCTACTATTCGACAAACATACAGAATAATCATGTTGGCATGCTGATTCTCAGATCAGCAAAGTTAAGCAGCAATGAGCCTGACCTGTGCCAGATGGGTGATCATTTTGGAATACTCAGCACTGTAGGTATTCAGGTGAGCAGATATGTGTAATGCATAAGAAGGATGAATGCCCCTGCCTTGCACAGTTCTAGATCACCTTTAAGCAAGGTATAGCACCTGTTAGCCTCCCTCTTATATTTTGAAGGGTTACCATACAGGGGGGTAGATGGGTGAAGGCAATACATCTAGGAAAAGAAGGCTCTGTTAAAAAGCCAAGCCAAATAAAGAGCCCGTTGGCCCTGTACAGCAATCTTTGATAGTGTCTATCAAAACACCTGCTTCCAATTTGTCATGAGCCAGTACAGAAGTAGTAAGGCTAAGAAAACTGTCATGAGAATGCTCATGTAACTCCACTATGATCAGGAGAGAATTATAATGGCTGCCCAAGATCAAGGCTTGACGACCAATGCTTTTGAGAAAATGAGTGGTCTCTGCAATGGCGGTGGGTGCAGGTTCTGCCACACGGAGGTAGAGAATGTGAGCTGTCTGGCATTAAGCTGTGAAGTTCTGCTTGAGGATGGCTACTGTACAGTGCAACAGTGGAATGTATAAATGTCTTCACTTGATAATCTGTAAAAAAGTTGAATATTGAATGCAGTGGCGGGTCCTGGGAATATGTGCCAGAAAGAACTGTCAAAAATAGGGCAGGTACCGTCCACTGTGATTGTGCAGTCCCTGCAGCTGCATGCCTGGAAAACGAAGCCATAAAGCCTGACATCATGATGTGGGATCAGAGGAAGAGAGGCGTTTTTGATAGAGGTTGGTATCCTCAATGATGCTTGATTAAGCAGAACTCGGAGAGAAAAGATAACAAAATACCAAGGTCTTGTGTATATGAAAAAAAATTGGAATCTTGAAGATCTTTATCGTTTCACTAATTATAGAAGCAACTGGACTCCTGAAAAAGTATTTCAAAAACTTCCTGGCAAATGTGCCTGGTAGACAAGAGAGATTAAGGTAATTGCACCTAAAGAAACGATCGAAATCGGGGGGGGGGGTCTCTTGGTTGGTCTGTCTGAATTAGCAGGTGAATGTTTGGCATCCAGTGGGATGCCCCATCCCCAGCTTGGGCAGACTAAAAAAGGTAGGAAAGTTGGGGAAAAAGCCATATTCTTATAAAATGTGGACATTCTTGTTTTGTTCCAATCACATTTATTGAGACATATAAGAACTCACACTAGGTCTCACAAGGACAGCCACCAGTCCATGACCAAGATGGATCAAGCGTCCTTCCTCCATCTCGCTTGACAGACCCCAAAAGAAACATAAGGGGGATTAAAACCCAGTCATGGTCTGTCGAACAGAAGAAAGTCCTCCTGCACTGCTACCACTACTTATGGTTTGAGAAATGGGGGCGCAGTGCAAGAGAGATACTTACCAAGAGAGTAAGAGCCTCGAACCTTCCTAACCCGACATGGTGATATGGAAGAGAGGAGTGGCCTTGGTGGAGGTTGGTGTCCTCAGTGATGCTGAGTTAGACAGAGTTGGAAGGGTAAAGATGACAAAATACCAGTCATGTGTGACATAGGGGAGAGGGTGGAGTCTTGGGGAGGGATCTCTATCATTCCAGAGGTTGTGGGAGCAGCTGGACTCATAGGAGGGAATTTCAAGAACTACATGGCAGATTCGGGAAGTTGCACTTGGGAGGACAGTCAAAATCTTGGGATTTTTCGGTTGGAATATTTGAGTTAGCGGGTGAATGTGAGTCCCAGTATAAACAAACTGAAAATTTAAGGGGGGGGGCCAAGTCTAACCAGAGATAGCAAAACAGAAACTTCACAAATGTTAAAACACATGCTTTATTTTTTTATTTACTAATGGGTCACTACTCATCAAGTCCTAAAGGCAACTCAAGGATAGGGGTTAATGGTCTGTCAGATGGATAATATGACTGACACCATGGGGATTATCGATGATGGTTGGATCTAGGTAGAATTTGATTACTTAAGAGAACAGCTCAACAAAAACTTGTTGATATTGAACTTGTAAAGGATCATGCTGTAGTTGGCTGAGAAGCCGCCCTGAGGTATTGTATTCCACAAGCAGACAGTTCTTTAAAAACATTCTCCTCGTATGCGATACCCATTTTTTTTTTTTTTATCTTGGTCTCTGAATGAACATTTGAAGTTTATGTAAACTGTTTTTGTGATCAATTTCTTTGCTTTGTGGAAGGGAGAATCTATAAAAATATAGTAAAAATTGACCCAGGTCATTTGCATCTTTCTGGCATCCAATCTCTTCCACAAGTCAAAGTTGTAGTAAATAAACTTCAATATGCTGGTTCTCAACTAGACCAGGTACAGCTTAACCATTGCTACACTTAGTTCATACAACATAATCACATTTGCATACCAGTTTTCATTAGATCACTGAAGCAACATTGATCCCGGTCGGTACTAGATGAGTGAGCAGTTGGGAACACCAGGTGCTGTAGATATTGACACCTCTTCTACAAGAACTTCAAAAACCTAACATTGTCATCTTCCTTGTCCAGAATATACATGCAACTGGGAACCACTTGTAAACTGTGCTGGTTCAATCTGCCTAGGGTGAATACCAGTGGCGCTCTCTCTCTCGCTCTCTCTATCATATATATATATAACTACTTCATTTACTCACATAAACCTAATATACGAAAGTATAGATTTATGCGTAAACTTTAAGTATTTACTTCAAAAGTGCTCAATGCGTAGGTAGAGCTAGTTAGTAATTTATAAAATATATATGGCGATTAAGCTACACTGAATATTCTGCGTTTCATCCACTATAGGATTCGTCAGGCTTATGCGCATAAGCCTGACGAATCCTATAGTGGATGAAACGCAGAATATTCAGTGTAGCTTAATCGCCATATATATTTTATAAATTACTATATATATATATATATATATATATATACACACACCTACTTATGATTTTTTTTTTTTGTGTGTGTGTGTATTGATATTCGTATTAGAAACTTTTTTCTATTTATTTAAAAAGAACATAACAACTTTGTTATATATGGGTCGTTGAAAAGATTTAGCTAATTTGCATATTCTTTAAAATATTCATTTTAATTCTTAATTAGTTTTTTCGGTTTTCTTATGGGATGATCATCTTTAGTTAACTATTACATGTAATTATATTCATGCAGATATTCTATATGATTTATATTTGCGTAAAAAGGTTATAGTAAATACAAACCTCTTTCTATATATATTTATGTATGTGTATATATATTTGTTTGAAAAAAATTGCCTACCAAACTCCTTTGTCAATTTTTGGTCTACAGACATGAAAATTAATATATAGGGTATTCTACCCCATGCAAAACTTTATATTTAGGTTTTAGTCAAGGAAAACTGGTGCAAAAGTGTGAAAATTAGAAAAATGGAATTTGCCAGGTGCAGGTTGAACAACAGCATTACGGATATGCATGCGTAACGTAATAGCTATTGGTTCATGTTAATTTTTAGCCTTGCAGCAAACATGTCTTCATAGTTCAGGCATTAATGTCAAAGGAAAAAGTAAATCGTAAGCTAAACGTTTTGTTTTTGATTCTCAGTGGTGACACACAAGTCATTTTTTTTTTTTTTTTTTTTTTAACTTCATAAATCATTACTGTATATTGGGTCCAATATAATATAATAAATATGCAATTTGCATTAGTCAAAATATCATCTTTAAGCATATTTTACAGCCGAGCAATGCCAGGCGGCCTGCTAGTAAAAATATATATATACTAGGTTACACAAAAATCAAACTAAATAAATTAAACCAGAATCACAAAGTTTTTTTTTTTTTGTGACAAGGATCAAAGTCTAATATCTGTTTTGTTATCTGTAATTGAAAAAAAAAACTTCCTCAGCTGAGATAATTTTTAACGTTGTTCTAATTCAGTGCTCCTTTTTGGGAGAACTGGATTATCTTCACAATAAAAACTGACTTTGTGTCTAACTCTGCCCTCATAGAAAAGTAAGTAAATAGGAACTTATATAGAATCGGTTTCGTTTAAGATCGTGTAATAATGCACACTTATAGCTATGCAATTTCTATTTATTTTCCTCTCAATGAGAGCAAAATTAAACATGTATCTTATTTTTTATTTTATTATTTTTTTATTTTATATATGGGGAAAATGTTGCTTGCCAAAAACGGGAATTTAGAATCAAAATTGTCCTAGTCACAAAGGCGTTCTTATCTGAAAATGGGACAGATAACACTGGACAACAATTTTTTACGTTTTGAACGTTGTCTAGATTTCTACAACTGATTTAAGGTATTTTTGCACTGCTGAATCAGGAACTTAATACCTGGTCTCCATCTCTTTCGGGTCCGGATAGAATCTCTCCCCCCTGCTCCTTGTTGAACGAAGGTTCTCTGGAAACCGGTTCATATATGAAAATAGGTCGTGCATCTTGACGCTCATGTTGCAGCCCAGATTTCTGAAAGAAGTCAGCATGGTGTTGACAAGTTCTGCATAGTTTCTGGCTTCATTATTGTTGTCAAGTTCTGCATAGTTTCTGGCTTCATTATTGTTGCCAAGAAAGTTCTTCATTACCAAATGCTTTCCATACTTCCAGTTCCACTTCATTCATTTTGAACTTTGGATCGGTGATGAGCTGCCGAATCTGAGAACTGTTAAAGATGCCGGCTTTCAACTTCTCCATGATCAATCCTGGAAAACCTGGCATAAGTGAAGCAGTTTCTATCCTTGTCCAGAGCCTTGGTGAACTGCTTGATTAAGTTGAGCATGATGTGCAGCGGGTGGAAGAATATTCTGTCTCTGTTTACCAGAGAGTCATTATTGATGTTCTTTTCTTTACAAGGCACCAATTCCTTCTACACAGGCCAGTCCTCCTTCGTGTATACCAAGCACCAATTTTTGGAAGATTTGACCATAACTCAAAAACTTGACCTGATTTAAGCAAAACAAGTGTGATTTTTGGATTCAGAGTATCAGATTCACCCTAAATCAGCTGAAACGCGGGCAACAAATTTGTTGTTGACCAGACTAATATACTTTGATCTTAGCTTGGATAAAAGTCCATATTTATTTGCTTCTCTCATAAGGGAAAAGTCATACGAAAGATATATATACCTTCGCAAAAAGGAGCATTGGATTGGAATAAAAAATTTTCTTGGTCGAGACAAACTTCTCTTACTAAGGACAGAACAGATATTACATTTTGATCTTAGATTGATGTGCATGTTTGCTTGAAAGCAGTAACCATACCTGTTGGCTGCTGAAGATTTTTTTTTTTTCTATCAATCTCAACCCATTTAATTAAAAAAAACAAAACAAAAAAACACTCCATTCATGTTAAACTTTCAATTTAACACACTGTTTTTTACTTGCACTGATTAAATACAGAGTGGCACACCAAAATCCGCCCCCCCCCCCAAAAAAAAAAACATGATAGAAAAATTATCTTTATTCAGAATGTAAAGTACTTTTTTCTATTAATAAATTATGGTAAACAAACTAGATATTCATGAGTTTTCTTATGCCTATTTCAAACCTTTTAAAATGTTCAAATTTCTTTTCACACCTATTTGCTAAATGTCTATAGGGTGGTGTGGCAAAATCTGGAAACAAAAAACATGTAATGATAGAAAAATTGTGTTTATTCAGAATGAAAAGTATTTACATAAAAAATTGCTTTGTCTGTCTGATTCCTCCTCTTCCATATTATTAAATCCAACACCTTCGACCTTGAATCACAACCTCCACATGAGATCAAAATCTCTTACAGGCATTGGTCACCTGCTCTACAGGCAAGTTGGGAGTCAGCAGTATTCTGTGCATGTTTGTTAGATTGTCTTTGTCCAGTATGCCTAGAGGTAATCACAAGGATTCAAATTTAGACTGTTAAAGAGACAGAACACTTTTAACCAAAATGAGCCCAGGTTCTCATTATATAAAGCCTGAACTAAATTGGACATATGAGCAGGAGCCCTGTCCTGTTGGAAGATCTATGGTTTCCTTGCAGCTACCTGAATAATCCATGGCTTTACAATATTCATGACATCTAGGTAGACATCCTTTGTCACAGTTTAACCTTTGCCAAAGTAAGAAGGCAGTACATTCCCTCCATTGGAGATCACCTCAAGAACATGGAGTCTGGCAGGAAACTTGGTTTTGCCAATCATAGAAACATTATTTGGATTCTTACGAATCTGTCATTCCAATAATTGATGCTTGCATCACAGAAGATCTTCTCGTCAGAAAAAAAATAAGAGCCGTTCAGCAGCTCTGTGCTTCAAGGAAATGATGAGCAGCTGATATTTTTCAATTCTCTTAATCTTCGTGGGCTCTGAAAGCATCTGCCTCAACTTAAGAATAAGTGCAGGATAATTTAGGCATGAAAGTTTGAATTAATCAGGCACTTGTTGAGACGATCCTTTTCTACAGCTCGGAAACCTGTGAATCCCAAAAGGTTGGTAGTGTTTGACCTATGCTGTTTCCACAAAATTCTGCAAGTCTACTGGCTCCATTCTGTTTCTAATACATAAATATGGACATAATGCAGGATCGTCCCCCTTAACCAATCACTTTTAAAAAGAGACTTTGTTGGTTTGGCCTCATTGCACACTGTAACACGGGAGAGTTCATCCACAAAGTAATAGCTCCAAAACTACTCCAAGATTGGCGAAGACGCCCGGGAGGCCAATTGAAAATATGGTTATACTCTGTTAAAGCTGATGTTGTACCTACCTCTGATCCACGGGTTTACAATGTTTGATGCTGGTCTTGAGATTGGTTGCTCATAACTATCTTGGCTACTGTGGATCATCGTGTGTTCCTCTGGGGACGTTGTGTTCTATGGGAGGAGCGGGCTCGACCAATCCTGGGTAAATGTCAGCAAGTCAATTAAGTCTGGTTAAATTGAAAAGCCAGTGCACTAGGATTAGCATACTCTGGCTTAAAACAATTGCCTCAGAAGACCGCATTCCCTGCTGGGGGGGGGGGCTTAAACTAAACTCAAAGAGAAATTAAAGCCTGGGAAGGTGAACCTCCTGAGACTGAATAGGACCATACATCGTCCTGATAGCAACAAAATCACTATCCAACTGATTGTTGAGACATCCCCGACTGATACAAACAGAAATATATAATATTTGATTAGTTAAGTTATATCGTTCAACAATACAGAGGGAAATCTTACTCTATTTTAGATATAAAATGGAGTATTGCTGTCATATTTGGGCCGGTGCATCGGCTACTAGTCTCTCGCTCCTTGACAGGGTTCAAAAGAGTCGCAAATCTGATAGGCCCTAAACTGGCATCTAAACTTCAGCCTCTGTCCCATCGTCGAAACGTTGCATCCCTCTGCCTGTTCTACAAGTATTATAATGGTGAATGCTCTGAAGAACTGCAAGCACTTGTGCCCCCACGACGTGAACACCCTCGACAGACCCGACAAGCTGCAAAATCCCACCCCCACACTGTAGAGATCCCTAGATGTAAAAGATCTTTCTACTCCAGTAGTTTCTTCCCCAGAACTGCTAGACTTTGGAATTCCATTCCAGGTCACTGCTTCCCCAACTGTACTGACATGCAGAAGTTCAAGTGCAACGTGAACCAACATCTCGCTGCCCTAATCCCTACATAGTACGCCAGTAGATGTTTCCCCTGATAGTAGCCCCCTACACCAAAGTGGCAATGTGCCTTGTTTGGGGTGAAAATGTAATAAAAAAAAAAAAATAAAAAAAAATATAAGATTATAAATGTATTTCTTTTTTTCATTTTAAATAAATTAATAATAGAATATTGTATGTATCATTGAAAAATAAAGATTTATCATAAGAATTGAGTATCTATGATTGATAAATCTATGATTCACACGTTTAGCCACTTGTAGCATCATTAAAAAATGTTAGCAGTCATTTAGGATGGACTTAGTAATTTTAAAAATAAATTCTAGTTAAGTATGTTATGTCACCAATAACATTTTACAGCAATACCAAAAGAAACTTGCCTAGTCAGAAGCAGTTAGATTTGTCAGCTTAAATGCTATTTGAGTCTTTGAAAATTTTACAAAGTTAAATTTGCTAAAGGAATCTAATGTTGATATTTATTTCATATATTAATATAACTACACAAATGATAATTTTATTTTTTTTTTTAAGTTATGTAATAGATGGACTAAGTGCTCAGAGCCGACTGCCTTGAACCAGATGGGCATAAGAAATGCAAATAAAATTGAAATTATAAGATAAATGTCTTGAAGCAGGATAAAACACAAATCTCTGAATGAAAGGACTTTAAAGATTCAGTGATCAGTCGAGTGCATGCATGAAAAATTTAAAAAAAAAAAAAAAAAAAAAAAAAAAATAGAATCTACCCCTAATACCAGACAGATTAGATATTGGAATTCATGTTCTCTCGGTTACATATGAAGAAGGCTAGACATAAGAATGTAAAAAAAAAAAAAAAAAAAAAAAAATCTGTTTCTTTTTCTAATACTTGTGCAGGAAGCTGTTATTCAAAAGCAGAAATGTATTTAGATTGCAACAAAATGCTGCAATGTTCATGTTCATTGCAAGTAGAGTCTTTAAAAACAACAGGGGTCATGTGATAGTGTAGCATTACCATTGCAAATTCTTCAGACTCCAACAAATATGCCCAGCAACATCTAGTAGTAAGCCTTGTTGGCACGTTTCATAATAGTCGTAAAAACAGTGACGGTGTAAAGAGTTTCTGTCTTTTATTGCAGCCATTGTCATAGTTGTGTGTAGATTGTTTTCTTTCTTTCTTATTAATTAAAACAACATCATCATTTGCTCTGGGTTTCTTTTGTAGATTAATTTTATTTTTAAAATATACAGAAAATGCTCTATGCGTTATAATACACAAAATTGGTCCTCCTAATCGCTCTTCTTCTGTAGGGAAGGGAGAAAAAAAACTTCCAAAATACCGTTGATCAGCACTGTCTTCAAAAACTGAGAGAAAGTTTAGACTTGCTTATTTGCTATATCTTGCTCAAGACTTTCATGCATGTGATGCCACTTCTGCACATTTTAATTCCATTTCTAGTGGAAATTTTTTATTCCTAAATTGACTAACTCATGCGCGCACACACACCAGCTTATTATGAAAGGCAGTTTTTTCTGTCATAGTTAGATAACAAATTCTTATGTTTCTTGAAAAATAAATCGAGGTTGCATAGTTGGAAGGTTTACGATTCAACTCCCAGAATTCCAAAAATTTTGATTCCTTAATTTGGTCTTTCAATATTCAGACTGTAGATACTTTAGAGATTTAAAAAATCTGGCTTCAAAACCCTGTGATAAACATTTGGTTTTAAAGATTTTTGTTTACATTCTACAAAATTGATTTAAAAAAAAAAATATAGAGAGAGAGATATATTCTTCATAATTAACAAAAAAAAAAAAGCATAAATTTGCCAAGATTTAAAAAACAATGCATTTTGGCCATAGTCTTTGAATTCCTCTCATTTTAAGGCAAGACGGTTTCTGCCTGCACTTTCTTTCAGCCTAAATTCCTAAAACACGATTACTGTTTATGAGTATGGCAGCTAACATTTGAAAAGTGAACAATGGCTTTGTCTCCAATCGAAGAGTAACCTTGCTCTTTTCTGATACCAGCTTAGTTTTCTATACTCTATTTTTTTCTTCTCTTTTATGCCATATTTCTTGAATAAGAAAGGGATTTAGTTTGATTCAAGGTCTCTTCATTGACTTTATAATGTATTGCTTGTCCAGGTGAGTTACAGGTCTTTGAGCATGAAAAGAAATTCTGCATTTGTTAGTGGACACGTCTGACAATCATGTGCAACAGCTGTACAAGGTTGTAAGCTTTAGTTCGTCAATGCATTAAACATGAATGCAGCCTATTAATATTTATGCAAGGTTCCACTGCAAACTTCCACAATGTCACATGCTGTGATTGTAGCATATAACAGAACATTTTTTCTGCCAATATTCATTTGCAAAAAAGATTCTTTAGATTTAATACTAATCCTTTTTTAGTCCTTAACTGTGAATTGAACAGATACTTTAATACATAGTTCACTTCATCTATCATAATAAAGAACGATATATAATTACAACCAGATTGTCTTAGTAGTTTCCGGCAAAAAGTGGAATGGACAGACAAAGAAATAAAATATAGATTATCATTTATTTACTTTACAGGGTGATTGCTTAAAAAAAGTAGCTGATTTATAAATTATGTAATTTTTAAACTATTAGTATTAGAAAGTTGATAGGTTTTATTAAATAAAGCAAAGTTTAAATTTTTATTTTATATAAAAAAAAAAAAAAATGAACAGTCTACATGCCCACCACCAAACTCAAAGACTTAAAAGTGCAATTGTTTTCAAAGAAAATCTTTTCATTTAGTTTGTGACCAACTTTGATAATTTTGATTATATATTTTTTTTTTTTTTTTTTTTTTACACGGTGGTCAAGGCCCGGAAGCCATTCAGGGATAAGGGTTATTACAAGTACATTACGTTAGTGTGGAGATTTGATGAAGTGTTTACTTAAGAGGGCGGTTCATTAGGAATTTGTTAACGTTGGACTTGAAGACATCCAAGTTGTAGTTAGGTGGGAAGCAGGCATACGGAACAGTTCCACAGGTGTGCAGTTCTAAGAAAGAAGCTTTGTTCATGGAATCCACGTTTTGATTTAGGCACAGATAAAGAGTGGAGGAAATTTTTCACAGTGGATTCAGCTAGACTGGTGGTTTTCGTGAAAGATTGGCGAGGGGGGGACCAGAGATTGGATTTCAAACGAGCACCTGCCATGGAAATAACGATAAAACAAGGATAGGCTCGCAACGTCTCTTCTGTGGGAGAGAGGTTGCAGGAAAGAGAAAAGGGCATCCCCCACTAAGCCACGAAGTCTATTTTGTACTCTGTCAAGGCAGGATAGGTTGTTTTTTAGCAGCTCCTGCCCAGATATGGCAACAGTATTCCATCCTTGGACGTACTTGGCTTTTATATAGAGAGAATTGCTTCAGTAGTGAGATATCTTCTGGATCGGTAGAATTCCACCATCTTTCCAGCGACCTTGGCAACAGACTTGATGTACGTGTTCCATTTCAGATCAGTAGTAAAGGTCAAACCCAGAAGCTTGTCAAAACACGGGGCCTCTCCCAGACGAGAGCCATCCATCCCAATTGATGCCAGCTGGGGATCAGAGCGTTGATGATGTAAGGATAGGAGTTTGGTTTTAGATGCATTAAAGGTAACCAGCCATCTCTTCCCCCACTGAACCACGCGCTCAAGTTCAGAGGAGAGAAAATCAGAAAGAACTTCGTCATTTACAGCCTTTGATGTGTTTCCGTAGATGGTTGTGTCATCAGCATAGATGTCGACGAATGATTTAAGTATGTGTTTAGGGAGGTCATTGATGTAGATCAGGAAGAGAGTTGGGCCCAGGATTGATCCCTGAATGACTCCAGCATTAATACTGGAGGCCTCTGATTTTTGTCCATCGACCACTACTCTTATGAGCCTATCGGAGAGAAATGATTTAATGATTGAGAAAACATTTCCAGTTATACTGTAGCTGGAAATCTTGTGAAGTAGACCCTTATGCCATATATGGCATAAGGGTCTACTTATGGCCATACCTTGTCGAAGGCCTTTGATATGTCGAGCAATTGCCCTAGAAAGGAAGCCTTTGTCAAGAGATTCACTAATCCTGTGAGATATAACCGTTAGCACATCTGCGGTAGATCTTGCAGAGCGGAAACCATATTGTGTGTCACTAAGAAGGTTGTTTCTGCTGAGGTGGTTGACTATTTCTCTATTTAATATAGATTCCAGCAACTTACTCATAACACACAGGAGACTTATTGGTCTGTACTGAAAGGGAGACGACTTATCACCTGAATTCTAAAATACAGGGCATACTGATGAGGTTTTCCAGGGAGTCGGAAAGCACTTCTCCTTAAGGTAGCGCTTAAACAGTTTCGTAAGTATGGGAGCAAGTTCTGGTTGAAGCTTTTTTAACACTATAATTGGGATGCCGTCAGGGCCAGTTGCTTTACTGGAATCAAGGTTCTTGATTAGCTTGGCGACCTCCTGCACGGATATTTGTATGTTACCTAGCGTGTTCTGTGTTATAGGAGGAAATATGGGGAGTTGATGGCCTTCATCGCATAGGGTAGAATTAGCTGCAAAGTTCTTTGCAAATAGTTTGGCCTTGTCTGAAGCTGACGAGATAACCTCTGGTCCATTGATAATGGTTGGGATAGAACGCACACTTCTGTTCAGGATCCTATTTGTTATTTGCCAAAACTGGTGGGAACCAAGCCGCTGATCAGCTACCTTGGATTTAACAGACTGGGCATATAGCTCTCTTTTGTTTTTTATTACTCTTTTACAGTGGTTACTAGCAGTCCTGAAAGCAGCTTTAGTCTCAGTGCATCTATTACGTTGGTATCTATGGAAAAAGTGATTTCTGTGCACGATAGCAGCAGCACATTCTGGGGAGAACCATGGCTGGCAGTTAGGTTTTTGTTGGAATTTTTTAGATGGTATGAATTGGTCTATGCCTACAATTAACCATTCGGTCAGATCTGATACTACTATAGAGGACACTTCCTTTTTAAACATGGAGTGCAGAGGTAAATCAGATATGAATGTACGGAAGCTATCAGTCAGCCATAGAGTATTGGTATACAGTAAGGTGGAGGGGTACGTCTGGGGACTTATTACATTTCGTTTTTATCTTAACTGATACGACGGAGTGGTCGGAGGATCCTAGAGGAGAATGAACGGAACATGAACATAGCTCAGGGAAGTTGAGAGAAAAAGGTCTAGGAGGCTTGCATATTGACCGGGTGTATCGGGCACACAGGTGGGTTCGCGAACAATCTGAGTGAGGTCATAAGCAATGGCAAAATCATGACAAAACCTCCCCTCATCGTCTGTCTTATTTGAATGGGTCAGCCATTCCACGTTATGGACGTTAAAGTCACCACAGATGTGGATGTTAGCCGAGGGATGTGCAGACAGGATGTGGTCTATTTTCTCAGATATGCTCTTAAAGATAGTAACTCCACTGTTGTGGGGCCGATAGAGGGTAAATATAAATGCAGTGGTGTTAGCAAGTGCAACCCGGAAGCACATATAGGGTAAGTTAGGATCTTCTCTAGAGATATCCCTGCCACACGGGAAGCCACTTTTAATGTAGGCACATATTCCATGCCCATGGCGATCTTGGGGGTCAGATTTAGCTGTTATGTTAGAGTATCCATTAATTATGAACTCATCTAGGGAAGTGGTCGGCCCTATTCCAGTTTCGCTTAGAAATATGTTCGGTTTCGTCTCCTGTAATTGTGTTTCAACCTCTGGAAGGTTGGAACATAGACCCCTGATGTTGGAGAAGGAGACCTGGTAGTAGGGGTCTACGTTGGAAGATGGGGTTCTAGGTTTATTCGAGTTTTTTTTCTGGAGATATTTCATGTTGAGGTTTTGGGATTTGTGGAACAGGTCGGCATACTTGGTTAGAGCAGTACAGAGAGGGAAAGTAAGAGAGAAAAAGACAGGAAATTTTTTTTTTTTTTTTTTTTTTGTAGCACACGAAAAGGTAAAGCCATAACAATTACCCACCAGTATGCCATCGAGAGGCCCCACCAGAGACTACTGCATGGTCCAGATCTATTCACCAAATGGCAATACAGCAGTCCCAGTACTTTGCGTCTGCTGATAGGACAGCCTCCTTAGTGGTTAATCCAAGGTTCGGGTCCCTGACTATCAGGCGGATAACGTCAGCCCAGACAAAATGTTTACCTCCAGCACCCTTACTAGTGACATGGCCACAAGGACAGACATACAGAAAAATTTCCGACATCTCAGACTTCTGTTCACCAAGTACTACTGACCTTTAAGCAGCTTTTTCTTCACCCTTTGTCAGAAAAATCACTCATTTGAATGAGGACTGAGGGACAAAAAAGGAGAAGCGAGAGTTACTGGAGCTGCTGATAACACATCCACTGTATTATCTACTCTCCGATTAAAAAAAAAACGGGGAGGAGGGGAATGGGTACAAGTGACTTATTTATATCTAAGTAGTAAGTCCGGTGCTAAGTTATCAATTCAGGACACTTTTGATGATAATCTCCCCTCCCATATTAATGGGTGGAAGTTTGTCGTTATCTATCAAGTTTGAATCATTGGAGCTTCACCTTATAATTAAAATCCAATAATTAACTTTTATCAATTTGTAAAGTCGGCTTAATATTGATTTACATTTGAGTTTAGATAATTATTCAAGGTTTCAATTTAGGAGGTTCGTTTTCATAGGTGACTTTTTCTTTGCTAATGTCACTGTATTATATTTCGAATATAATTGAAAATAAGACTAACTATATTAGATGGTTTGATTGGCTAGTCAGGAAGCAAGCATTTTCAATATACGCAAGCTTGCAGTAATAGTATATATTAAGTATAAGAGAAAATAATTCCCGGCATTTTGTTTTTTGTTTTTTTTTTATCGCTAGTTTACTTTGTAGCGTGGCTAAACAGTGACATACTTTTAAAATAAACGTGACATTCATCAGTAAAAATCATGTTATTAAACAATAATTGGCCAAAAATGTTTTTTTAATCTTTAGCAAAATATTAACTTCCTATCTTTATCCTGCAGTGAGATTTCTTCATGAAATTGCATTTTACATGGTTTAAAATTAATTTTTTTTGTCTTGGTCCCCCCGACAAAAGGAGGGTGGACCTGTAAATTCACCCTTGTCCATTCGTCTGTCTGCACTTTTCTCAATAAGTATGCCTTGGAATCTTTTGAAATTTTGCGCAAACATTAAACATGATATGAGTAAAAAAAGTAACAATGGATTTTCCGGGAAAACTCCGGTTTCCCCTCTAGGGGTGTCTTTCAGGTTAAAATGGCAAAAATTGACACATTTGTGCTTAAAAAATGCTTTGGATTTTTCTAAAACTTTCTGAAAAGTTGTAACTAACTGATTTCTATATAATTTTGTTTGTCTCTACTTTGTGATAATTCTTGGGTGTGCCCCAGGAACTCTTTTAGGGCTAATAAGAAAACTACATTTTTGAGACTATTTTACCATATCTGTCTAAAATTTTCTGTGTGTGTCTATTTATCAGTTTTGTATGGTGCAGAACTCAAATTTAAATATGTTAAGGCTTTGGAGGCTAAATAGGGGTGGGGTAAATGATGAACTTCGTCATTTCTTTTTTTTTTTTTTTTTTTTTTTTTTTGCAAGGTGCAGAACTCAAATTTACATATGTTCAGGCCTAAAACTGCACCGTTTGTTCATTTTCACCAGGATTTTACATCTCCAGGGAACTTTTGGGGCTAATGGGGGGGGGGGCAATGCTGAACTTAGTCATTTTTTATGCATCGTTCACTGTGCACTCATAGCGGATCGTGTATGCTTCACTTGTTTTTTTTTTTTTGTTTTGTTTTTTTTAGGATTAAATGAACATAAGTTTTTTTTTTTTCTTTATTTGTTTCTGAGTAAATAATTTTTTCACTGTTTTCCTTTGATCATCATTAACTAAATTTCTAATGTTAGCATTTGTTTCTGTTCTTGCTGTTTCTGAGTGGCTTGATTTTCTTATGCATTATGCCATGAACATTCTATTTATTTATTATTCTATTAGTTTGAACTGTTCTCTTACTCAATTGTGTTCTGCACCTTGCTTGAAATCGAATTTTAGCGATGACAATTTCATGTTTAATCATTTCTTTCCAAAATAACTTTTCTGTTCCGTTGTTGTGATTCTTGAAGCGAATAAGCCACAAATGAAATTAAAGTTTTACAGACGTACCTATATATTCATTATATATTGTATGTATGGGACCAAATAAAACTTTAAATCTTGCTCTATTTAAAAAAACCTATTTTAGTTTTCTAGCACAAAGTGAAACATTTCTAAATCCGCTACTTTTTTAGCGGACACACTATTTCACTTGTATATAAAATTTAAAAAATTATATAGTAGTATTATTTATTTACCTACATATATTTATAGATTAAAATTTTTATATATATAAATAAATAATATATGCATTTTAAATATATATATTTTAAAAATGCATTTTAAATATATATATTTTAAAACATTACTCTTAACGACTATTCTATGGTCTTAGCATATAATATTATATAGAAATACAAATGCCAAAAAAATAGCTTAAGTACTTTTGGTATTGGATAGGAAAATATGTTTATTTATTATATAATATATATATAAAGCCTCCTCCATCTTTGGTTGAGCTTTCTGGTAAGTGAAATCGCTAACTGCCACCAGCTAAAAATGCATGCTGTATGAAAGTCTGATCTTAGAGTTTCTGATGTTATTTTTACAATCCCATTTTATTTTTGATATTGAGTTTCAACTAGCGATTTTGTTGATTATATAAATGGTTAAGTGCGAAAGGTTTATTTCTTAGTAAATTTAAGTAGCTTGCTTCCGGACTGCAATAATTTTATTATTTACTTCCAGTCTGGAGAAGTTAAGGGAGTCAAGTTATGTAGATTTCAAGTAATAAATAATATAAAGAAATATGTTGTCTAGATAAGATTGTTTTTGTTTCCTATTGTATCAATGTATGCCTTTCTTTTTCTCTTTCTGTCTTTGTATGCATATTTCTGAAAGGTTTCTATTCTGAGCAAAATAGGGTTTCCTAACTGATGAGACAAAGTATTAGTGACTGTTTTCTCATTAGAATAGAGAATAATAAATCTGAAATATATTTACATTTTAGCATTGAATATTTTAAAATATGTGAATATTTTAAAACAAGTGAAGCATGCGTGGTCCCCCGTGAGTTCACAGTGAACGAGGCATAAAAAAATTACTACGTTCAGCATTTGACCCCCCACCCTGCCCCCATTTAGCCCCAAAAGTCCCCAGGGGACATCAAATCCTGGTGAAAATGGACAAACTGCAGTTTTAAGCCTTGACGTATGTAAATTTGAATTCTGCACCATGTAAAAAAAAAGAAATGACCAAGTCCATCAGTTGCCCCACCCCTACCCCCATTTAGCCCCCAAAAGTCCCCAAGGCTTTAACATATTTAAATTTGAGTTCAGCACCATGCAAAACTGCTAAATAGACATACACAGAAAATTTTGAACAAATGTGGTAAAATAGTCCCAAAAATGGAGTGTTTTTATATGCCCTAAAAGAACTCCTGGGGCACACCCAAGAGTTATCACGAAGTATAGGCAAACATAATTATATAGAAATCAGTTACAAAGTTTTATAA
>NC_136483.1:102348000-102538000 GCF_053919585.1 Euprymna scolopes | reverse complement strand
TCGTTCACGTGATTTGTGGTTACAACTGCACAATTTTTATTACCCACAACTCTCTTTTTTTTTGTTCGTCCCACACTAAGTTATGATTCAGTACATTTTGGAGGCTTTGTGACTCATAACAACTTCTCCCAAACAATGTAAATACTAATTCTGCTAAGCAAACCTGTTATTGTGTAACAAGAACAGTGAGAAGAATAGACGATAGCCAGTCGTTCAATGCAGCACAACTTCCACTAACAAGAAAAATAAACGTATGCATCTCAAAAGTAGTGTCCATTATTTTTTTTTATGAAAAAAAAAAAGGGGGGGGACCAGGAGAGATAACTGAATTTGTAATTGATGATTGGTTAATTTAATAAAGAAACAATTTGCTTATATTTACTTAAATTTTGAATATTTGTCCAATGAATGTTGAGGACATATTGATAGTCCTGTACAGTTTTGGGAGGTCCACCCTTCTAGGCATTGCCTTCTCCCTTTAAGTAGGGGTCAGTAAATTATTGATCCATGCCCCCGCACCACTGAGGAGGAGCTGGTTCTTCAATCACATTTTCCGACCCTTGTGTCACATTGTCTCGCCGTGGGAGAGAGAAATAAATAATAGCAGCATGCATTGCCTACATGTTAAGAAATACACTTGAAACTTTACAATTATTGCCCTTGTAAAAAACACTTTAGAGACTTTTTTCTATTATTCTTGTTTTTGGATGTTATTTGAAAAATTTTATTTACATTAACACAAACAGGTTATTTGTTCAGTACTGTTTGTTATTGTTAATTCTTGTTGCAATTTGTTGTAAGGGATGATTCACATTTCAACAATCAGAAACCCTATGATGAATGTACCCCAAATCTTTTTAGAAAAGGGTACAATATAGATAGGGCGAGAGAACTACAATCAAGGGAAGCTAACTCCTTTTCTGTTTCAGGCAGAGTTACCTCCTCTTTTACCTCTGCAAGTTCTCATATGAAAACACAAGAACGGCACAAGACAGATGCCAACAAAGGGATGACTTTGAACCTGGGTAAATAAAAATGGAAATATATTACTTCTGTATGTGACACACAAACTCAAGTAATATCCGTCTAAGACGTAGATGTAAATTTGTTGCCTTATTGTAAATAAAATGTCTATATCAACCAACTGTGAGTATACCTATTTTTCCACTATTGGTATGGTACATATGTTCAGTTCAGCATTAATATCATTGATAAAGGTATTGTTAGTATGATAGAACTCGATCAAGAGGAGCTAACTTCTTTCTTCTATTTCAAGCGGAGTTAACGCCCTCTTTTAACTCTATTATGCGAGTTTTTGTAGGGGACAAGACAGATGCTCAAGTAATATTAAACTAAGACTGATAGGTGTAAATTTACATCATTCTATGTGCTGCCCCTTTATAAATGAAATGTCTATGTTTAGTCAACTGTGAGGATCCTCATTTCTTCCACTATTTTCTGTCATTAATGTGCTACACATATGCATACAGTCGACTTTCGACATAATCTGCTAGGTATTAATAGTTAATATGTCAACACCCTAATTCATAACAATTATCATTACCAACATCAATTATTTTAAAAGAAATACTGTTGGGAAAATAGTCAAAAACAATTTATTTAGCTTCATCTACTCATTTGCGACCTATTTGTGCTAAAAATATTTGTTAATATTAAAGTTATAAGTAGTGCTATGACAACAGCATATTCTTTTCCTTGTTTTAATTCTCAGGTATATATCCATTGATATATGTTTTTATGTGGAGTGATGTGGTTCTCGATTGATTAACTGAGTCTAACTGTGTGGGATATATACTCGAGAGTCAAAACATTGAAAAGAATATGCTGTTGTCATAGCCCTAGTTATAAGACTTTAAAGTTTCGTACATATCAGATAATTGCATTGACACACTGGTTCCCATTAAATCACCAAAGTTAAGCAACGTTTAGCCTAGTCAGTACAAAAATGAGTGACCATTTGGTAATACCAGGTGCTGTATGTACTTTGAAACATGGAGAGGGACGGGTACTGCCAGGCTATTCTTGACCCAATGCACACTGTATGAAATAATGCAGTGCCCCAGTGACTTCAGTTAAGAGACTCATCCATCTATCATCCACATACTGGATTTGAGGAAAGTAGCAATTTTTGTTTAGTCAACAACATAAACAAATCATCATATTTGATTTTACATTGGTTTTATATGTTGCCATGCATTAGATGGGTTTTAGAAATTGACTTGTAAACTAGTCGAGTGTTTTTACATCCTTTTAGAGATTGAAAGATTGTGAAATATTCTCTCACCTCGGTTTTGCCCTTGGCTGGTTGTTTTGGTTTTATGGCATTTTAGTTTAGGTTTTAGATTATTTAACGTCAAATCCAGTTATTTTGAAGAAAATTTTTTTAGTAGAATATATGTCTTTTTTTCAAATCAATTTCTATTTCACCCATAATTGGGACCCTAACAGGTACTACCACTCTGATCAAAATGTACCTGGAAGCAATGGTAATTAAAAGGTGGCTCCACACTCTCCAAAGCCCACAAGCTGGGGCCTCACCATCGGATATAGTTTAAAGTCATATACAGAACCTTTGCCCTTGGCAGAATGAAAGAAAACAATCAGAAATCACAACGGGCTCACCTTTAAACTGCAGCATAAATTTTATTAAAGTAAAAAGATCCAAATTGCAAAAGATGTGTCATCTTTAGCTATCTGCTGAGCAGAGCTGGTAACACCCGGAAAGGGTAGTAGTTCATGGTTTATCTTCGTGTAATGCAGGATACAATACTCCATGCTGTTTTAAGAATAGCTGCAACAGGTCAATGAGTTAAGTGATGCCTTCCAAAGATGAATGCCACGAGTCCGGTAATCATCATGGAGTTCGCTGTGCATAACCGTCCGAATATCAGACAAAGGACAGGTCAAAATGTAAACCTTAATTTCGTCTCTGAGAGACATTATAAGTAATGATGAAAGTCAATCAAATCGCAGAGCATAACAGTGTGCGGTGAATATAATATTTAGCCCAACATAAGGGAATTGTTGTTTGCAAATGATAACATTTCGCCCCCTCCCCATTAGGGCATTAATGCGTCTCAATGAGACAAAGGGGTTTTGAGGCTTGCGCGAGCCGTTTTGAGTCTCACATAAAAACATGCGTTCACATTTCAAGCTATATTACTTGTCATATACATACGCGCACACAAACATATGTGCCCACGTCCACACATGTACATATATTCACATTCGTGTACATACACTCACATTCACATAGACAACGTCACTTCCCCTTTCAAAGGAAATCCACACATGCACAAAAGACCACCAGAAACAAGTATAAAAGCAAGAGCAATAAGCAGCAACTTTCTTTTCCATCTCGCCTTCCGAGGTGAGTGGTCGACGCACCAGCCACCGCCGTTTCGGCACGCGCGTACCTCACGCCACTTGCTATGTGGGACAAAAAGCTAACAGACCGTACGTACACTTTATACGCTTTCTCTCTCCATGAATTGGATTGACATTCTCACTCTCTCTCTTTCTATGTGCCGGACAGCCATTTCTCGTTCCGCTACATTGCTCACTTCTCTTCCCACACGCGAACCAACGACCGTGAGATGAACACACATTTCCTTTTTCCTTCTATACTACCAATCCCGCAACAAACGATGGTTACACCCGCGCGGACATGAACACGTGTTATACTTAAAACATCCATTCTTTCTACAAATGATGGTGACCCAGTAATTTTAAAATGAAATGGATGATTTTGAACGAAACACTCATACACACACACACACTCTCTCTACAACAATAAACTTTCCCTCTCACCAGCTAACAACGAGAGACGCACGGCAAACTATAAACTTTCTTTCTCACCAGTTAACAGCGAGAGACGCACGCCAAACTAAACACATGTAGTACCCTTTTCTTTCATTTGTTTCTTCACAAAATAAATCCTAGTTCGTTTAATTCAATTTAACACGTACTTCGTCTCTTTCTCAATTCAATTCATTCTCCCTATTTTTTACCACCACCACCACCACCACAAATTGGTGACACCCGAACGTGAGAGGAACACGCATTTCCTCCTATGCCACAAGTTCAAAACAAACCGGCAACCACAACGAGACGTGAAACAAAGCATGGCGACCCTATCTTTTTGAAATTAATTGTTTTGGGCGAGACGCGTGTTTTATTTGAAAAAGAAAAAAAAAAAACTTTTCAACAAAGAAAAACAAGTGAACCACTACCAACAGGAATAACTACTACAAACAACAATGACGAGACCCCTCGTCAGACTCGGCAGAAAACGAACACGGAGCTGTCGACTTCATACCGAATTTTAAAAAAAATTCGAGCTCGACAAACATTTTTCACGATTTCCTGACATTACCCTGCAACAAACGCGAGGAGCAAAATCACATAGGCCAATACACATTCTCTCTTGCACAGCAGACGCAACAACAAAGAAACAATTACAGGACATCCCTATCAACACATAGGAAGAAGTTGAATCAACAATACGAGTTGAGATGCACCACGCACGCTGATAAACTCACAACTTGGAAGTTTCGTTGACAGCCGGCAATCACACCCCGTTCAACAAGAACGAATGCGCAACTAGCGCCCGTACAGATAATGTACACACTACCGTAGAATCACAAGGCGAAGACACCGTAAACACGAAACAAAAATTTTCCTTCCAAACGAACAATTCATTTCACTGTCCAAGCAACTTGTTGCACATGTCAGCACACAAAAAAACAACCAAACAAATATCACCCTAAAAAAAGAGTAAACGCCTTTTCCACGCATAAGTAAATACTTTTTTTTACGAACACACTCCGTTTTTGACGTTTTGTTTTAAACAACCACACCAACAAAAAAAACCTAGGACGAACAGTCAATTGCCGAAAACATTACTTACAAAAAAAAAAATATATATATAAATATATATACACTGCATATTTTTTTTTTCCTAAGGGGAGTATTGCGCAAGCCTTTTCGAGTCTCACACAAAAACATGCGTTCACATTTCAAGCTATATTACTTGTCATATACATACGCGCACACAAACATACGTGCCCACGTCCACACACGTACATATATTCACGTTCGCGTACATACACTCACATTCACGTGTATACACACACGCTAACGTACGCACATGTACACACACATGGACAACGTCACTTCCCCATTCAAAGGAAATCCACACATGCGCAAAAGACCACCGGAAACAAGTATAAAAGCAAGAGCAATAAGCAGCATCTTTTCCATCTCGCCTTCCGAGGTGAGTGGTCGGCGCAACAGCCACCGCCGTTTCGGCACGCGCGTACCTCACGCCACTTGCCACTATGTGGGACAAAAAGCTAACAGACCGTACATACACTTTATACGCTTTCTCTCTCCATGAACGGGATTGACATTCTCACTCTCTTTCTACGTGTCAGACGGCCATTTCTTGTTCCGCTACATTGCTCACTTCTCTTCCCACACGCGAACAAACGACAGTGACCCAAACGTGAGATGAACACACATTCCCTTTTTCCTTCTATACTACCAATCCCGCAACAAACGATGGTTACACCCGCGCGGACATGAACACATATTATATCAAAAACATTCATTCTTTCAACAGTAAATAAACGATACGTTTATCTTATCCAGCAATTGAGTTTTTGTTTCCTTCTTTCCATCCGTTTCATTATTTTCTTTTGTAACGGGATTAGGATTTATATATCCTAGTCCTCCGCAGGCTACAAGCCTTGAGTGTGTTTTCGTACGTCCATTCGACCTGTTGTCTGTGTGGAAACTATAGAACTTGTACAACAGGTGCTTCTGCAGTTTAATTTACCGTTTTTCCGAAAGTAACGCCCCTCCCACCACCACCAATTTACCGCAAGTAACGCGCCGACATACACCGAGCAGAAGAACTGTTTAATTTTTCCAATCCCCCCTGCCCCTCCACCGCCCTACCCCCCAATGTAAATAGAATTTTTGTGAAAAATTAAAGTTCTTCTGCTCGGTGTATGTCGGCGCGTTACTTACGGAAAAAACGGTAAATTAAACTGGAGAAGCACCTGTTATATGTTGTACAAGTTCTATAATTGAATAACTCCCACCCCCTCCAAAAAAAAATAAATAAACGAAAAATAAAAATGCTTTTGTAAACCGCTCGTAAAAACTTAATTTTTTAGATCAATTAAAAAAAGCATCGAAAACTACGCAACACAGAAAAATGAACCACATTTTTTTTGTTTCTGAAAACTTTCTTGTTATTTCAAATGTCTGCTAAAAAATTCTTCCGCGATGTGACAAGTCACCTTATTACGCGCGTCCATGCGCGAACGCAGAAAACGATGGCGGTGAGTTGGCACAAAATAGTGCAAGGGTTCAGGGGTTAATACTATGCAAACGGTAAATTTGTAAGCGACCCCGAAAACCTATAAAAAAACAAATTTTATTGGTCGGTGGCTGTTCTGTTGTAGTTAAAGTAAACATTTAACCATTTTAAATTGTTTTTCAGACAAGGTTATTTTAGGTTATTTTTTTACGATCTAACTCGGCGTAGTATAAACACCTTCCAACCTCCTCATGTTAAGAATGACTTTCGAGGTTGGGGGTGTTCGAAAGCCGTTCTTAACATGGGGAGGCTGGGGTGGCTGGGCTAGAATCGTAAAAAAATACCTTACTTTAAAACTGGTAAACATTAATCAGACGTGACATTTCCAGGACCGGTTGGGTTGACGAAGAATGTCAATAAAGGACGGAGATTGATCTTAACAAAAAATAAAAATAAACAAATAAGATCAAATGGTGCTTATGCACTTATGTTACCGTGCTATTAAATTCGAGCTTTACGATTTAAAAAAAAAATTAAATTGTGAGGTGAAAGTACAGAACAATTACTAAACAGTAAACACCCTTCTATCCCCATGTTAAGAATGGCTTTCTAAATAATATTATTTCAGCACGGTAACATAAGTGCATAAGTACCTGAAATAATTGATACTTACTGATTGTGTGAATATTTGGTCAAGACTTCTGTCGAAATTTCCGATATAACTAGTGAAGTAGAGCCAGAATCCGGCCGACGTGTAATAGATGGATTGCATGCAAATGATTTGGGCGATAATTAACACCGGGTCCCAAACGCTGCTGCGGAAATGTCCATGCATGTTGTTCAGGAGTTTACGACGGACCAGGCCTAGCATCACAGAGGGAAAATTCACAACTTTTTTTTTTTTTTTGTAAGACCGAAGGAAAAGGAAAAAGAAAAAGCACCACAAAACAGGAAGTAAAAGACACTGGTCTTCTTTTTCTTTAAAGAGGGAGGAGTATGGTTTAAATATAAGTTAACAGAGTATAGACTTTATGCAATTTAAAGCTATTTTCACATTAAAAGTTTAAAACAAAAACAGAAAAAGAAAAAAAATCAACTCCGCAAAGTTATCAAGATTACAAGAAAGTTCTGCGATTTTCAAAATAGTAATTGGTTTTCCCTTTTTTTCTAAATAAAATGATTTTTTTTTTTTAGAAAAATTAGAAAGAAATTTATAAAATCAAAAAAATAAAATAATAATAATAATAATAATAATAAACTAGAAATAAATACAAGTTCAGTTGTTGCGTTTAAAACAAGTAAATAACTTAATTATTTATCACTGTATTCAAAAACAAATTGTGTATTTCTCGCCTATACGTAACTTTCAAAAATATACACCTTAAGCTCTTAGTCTTATTTATTGAGATCGAAAAATGAAAAAGGGAAATCTTTAATTGTTACTGACAGTTGTTTGAAAAATAACACTAAAATTAAGTTTGACAACTTTTTTTCAATTATATTGAACCAGTTGCTAAAAGATAGGAAAAAAAGTTTTTAACAAAGATATCACACTTTTTAAACACTTTTACTTTGTAATTGACTCAACCGGACAACGCCGGGTAGCCCTGTTACTCTTAAATAAAGGAAACTTGATATTTTATCATTAACGGGTTGATTGATTTTTTTATGACAGTTTCACAAACTATTGGGGGGGGGTATAAATTAATTAAACAAACCGAATTGATAAATTGGATGTAAAATTTGTATCATTTTCTTTTTTCTTTGTATATTTTTTTTTGTCAAAGTCAAAGATTTGTCACCCGAGGTGGACATGGAGGAAGGAAAGTGGGCAATTAAAGCCGGGTGGATCCTGTGGAATAAGAGGTGGACATTTGGAGGCCATGAAAGGTCGACACTTCGAAATAAAAGTCGACCAGAAAGAAAGGCTGGACAAGTGGACACTGACCACAGCATCGGGATTCATTAAAAACAAACATTTTTTCCCGGATAAACTTAATTCATGATCCAAAATAATCGAAATATAAAACAAAATTGTAACCAATACCTAACAGACGATACGATATGATTTAGGTTTTAAACAAAATAATTTAAATTAAAAAATATAAATAACAAATAAATTTCTTTTCACTGGTTGGATTTTAAAAGTTTACATAAAGTTCAGAATATTTGTTTCTTCCTTCAAAATAAATCCAATCATTTTTGTCAGTTAAGAACAAATATCTCCAATGTTTTCTTATTGTAGATGTGGAAGAACAAATTGTTGGATGCCACAAATCGAAACGTGCACCGTTGTTAAAAAAAAAAAGTCACAAAAACTTACAAAACCTCTTAATAAGCGCTAAATCTTGTATTTTCCTTTCATGTTTCCATTTATAATATTATTTTATAAAGAAAATCTTAAAGATGAGCCCTGAAAGAGCATTATTCATAATTGTTATCATTTTACGACAGTTAACGTCAAACAGAAAGGTTATTCTGTAAAGCTAGCAATTTTTTTTTCTTCTCACTAAAACAAATAATTATCTAACTAAAATTGTTACTTAATATTAGCTTTAAACTTAGAGAGTTTATTTACTCAAATTTTTACTCAAATCATCTTGTTACAATCAAATATGCTTAAACTTAGTTTCGTATAAGTGTCACGACACCTAAATGATTCATATGCAGGGTTGCCAATTTAGCGGGTTTCCCGCTAGATCTGGAGAGTTCGTTTGAAACCTAGCGGGTAAATTTTGGATCTAGCGGCTAGCGGGTTTTTCCTCTAAAATCTGGAGATTTCGTTTTGAAGAAATTGAAACCGAAAAAAAAAAAAAAAACGCAAACATATTTTGGTAAATATGACCAAATCACTGCTAAAAAGAACTTTCACATCCATCACACTTAACCAGCAATCCGGAAAACGAAATGAAACGAAATGTATTTTTATTTTTACCAGAAAAGATGTATTTTCCCTGTTATCATTTTAGTAAGAACGAATTCCTATATTTTATTATTTAACTGGAATTCATTATTGAGATGAGTATCATTTATTAATTAATTTATTGAGTACTATTATCCTCATGTTTCTTAGATGTTGTTTCACAACGTTTTTGCCAACTTTTCCTCTGGCCTTCGTCAGGTGGTTACCGCCAGAAACTCCGAATCTCCAAACTGCATCCTCAGCAAGCCTTCTATAGTTGTCGTCTCACCACGTTTTTGGCCAAGTAAGCCTCTAGCCGGCTTTGGGTAGGATTGAAACTGCTATCTTCAGATAATGCTCACCTGGCACCATAGAGATTCAATGCCTCTATCCACTGCGCCACAGCCCATTGGAGATTCGGAGCTCCTATCCTGCCATGGTTACCACCTGACAAAGACCGAAACATCGTGAAACAACAACTAAAAAGATGAGGATAATAGTCCACAATAAAATAAATTAACAAATTACTATTTCGTTATCTTTCTTACTAAAATGAAATAAAATTGTTAATATTTTTTATGTTTTTCATGCGTGCCTATTTTACCCTGTTATTATTTTAGTAAGAATAAATTACTATTCCGTTATCTTTCTTACTAAAATGAAATAAAACGAAAGTAATTTTTTTTTTTTTTTTTTTACATGGTAAGTCACCACTTATCAAGGCCCGGAAGCCATTCGGGGATAAGGATTATTGCGTGTACAGTAATCAATGGGATAGTATCGTAGTAATCGTTAGTATTGGAGATTTGATAAAGTGTCTTACTAAAGGGGGCGGTTCATCAGGAATTTGTTTATGTTGGACTTGAAGGCATCCAATTTGTAGTCAGGTGGAAAACAGGCAAATGGAAGAGAGTTCCCCAGGCGTGCACTTCTAAGAAAGAAGCTTTGTTCATAGAATCTACGTTTTGGTTTTGGCACAGATAAAGAGTGGAGAAAATATTTGATGGTGGTTTCAGCTAAACGGGTGTTTATCGTGAAAGATTGGCGAGAAGGGACCAGAGATTAGAGCTCAGACGAGAACTTGCCATGGAAATAACGATAAAACAAAGATAGGCTTGCAATGTCTCTTGTGGGAGAGAGGTTGCAGGAAGAGGAAAGGGCATCCCCCACTAAGCCACAAAGTCTATTTTGTACTCTGTCAAGGCAGGATAGACTGTTTTTAGCAGCTCCTGCCTAGATGTGGCAGCAGCAGTACTTCATCCTTGCACGTACTTGGCTTTTATATAGATAGAGAATTGCATCAGCAGTGCGATATCTTCTGGAGCAGTAGAAGGATCCTACCATTTTACCAGCGACCTGGCCGCCCACCCATAAAAAGTCACTGTGGTTCAAATTCTGTAGAAGTTATCAACGTTTTAAAGTACTTGACAAGTATTGCTTGTTGAGGTGGAATTTGACAATACTTATAGAACATTACATTTTCGACCGATTTTCTTTTCGTTCTAACTCAACAGACTGAACACTACTTCACTTGGACTTTTCGTCCACTTGAAACTTTAAAGAAAAAATTCAATATTTAGAGATTTGAAAAGAGGGTGCCCAGTTTCTAAATTTTTTGGTCCATAGTGGTCACAAGAGAATGAATATTATTTTATTTTTCATAGTATTTACCATATTTCCATAACCAGGTCGAGTTCATACATTTTTCTTTTGTAATTGTATCTTGTGTAGTTTCTGACTTTGAGCCAAGATATGCACTCATACACTTCTGTTAAGATTTTATTTTATATAAATAGATTACTTACATTGCATTTATTTTTTTAATGTATTTTGTTTTTACTCATGAAAAGTTTTTTTAATTCTGTATTTATCTATCTATCTACCTATCTATCTATCTTCTATACTCCTATAAATTTGTTTTTCTTTTGTGTGTATTGATATTCATATTAAAAACCCTCTTTTCTATTTATTTAAAAAGAAAATACAATTTTCTTATATATGGGTTGTCGAATTGCATTCACTAGCAAAAGATCTAGCTAATTAATATATTCTTTTAAAAATTCATTTTAATTAATTCCCTATTAGTTTCTTCGGTGTTCTTATGGGATAATCATCTTTAGTTAACCATTATGTGTAATTATATTCGTGCAAATATTCTCAATGATTTATATTTGCATAATATTTGCATAAAAAGTTTATAGTAAACACAAAATTGTTTCCATATATATTTATGTATACGTATATATTTTTGTTTAACAAATTTTGCCTACCAAACTCCTCCTAGAGTTTTTGGTCTACAGACATGAAACTTCATATATAAGGTATTTGAATCCATGTGAAACTTTATATTTGGGTTTTAGCCTGGAAAAATCGGTGCAAAAGTGTGAAAATTATTTAAAAAAATGAAATTTGGCAGGTGAAGGTCGAACGCCGGCATTACGAATGCATAACGTAGTAGCTATTGGTTCATGTTCTAATTTTTAGCCTTGCAGTAAACATGTTTTAATTCATTGACGGCAGAGGAAAAATAAATCGTGAGCTGAACGTTTTGGTTTCGATTCTTGGTTGTGGCGCATGGGTTTTTTTTTTCTTTTTAAATCATTACTATATATTGCATCTAATCTATCTATCTATCTATCTATCTATCGTATCTATAAAAATGAACATGTTTGTCTGTCTTTTCTCTATGGTAGTTAAGGAAGACTATTATACAGAAAGGCATTACTTTACATATTCACACTTTTTAATATATACCTATGCACATATCCTTATGAACAGTACATAATGCCCGAGCAAAGCCGGGCGAAACTGCTAGTCTATTTATCTATAAACATGAATGTGTCTGTCCGTCTGTGTGTCTGTGTACACTTCCCTACGCAATAACTCTGTCAATTTTTAGTCTACAGACTCGAAATTTGATATAAAGGGTACTAAGAGTCGGGAAAATCTTTCAGCCAGAAATTTGTCTGTTAAGGGGTCAAAGTTCAACGATTTTACCTTTGAGAACTCTACCAAACTCCTAAGACAATTTTGGGTCTAAACACTTGAAATTTTAGATACAGGTTCCTTGGACATGGATCTAAGTTAATAACTTGATTTGAGCCCAAAACAATAAATTTTAAGGGGTCATAATAGGGGTCAAAGTTTAAAAAATTGACCTTTTTTTTTTTTGCTCAGCATACACCTCCAAACACCCGGGCAACACCGGGCCGAAATGCTAGTATATCTATAAAAGTGAACGTCTGTGTGTGTGTGTGTGTGTGTCTGTCTGTCTGTCTGTGTACATTTTCCGACGCAATAACTCAATTTTTAGTCTACCGTTTGGCTGTTAATGGGTCAAAGTTCAACGATTTGACCTTTGAGAACTCTACCAAACTCTTCCCCCAATTTTGGGTCTAAACACTTGAAATTTTAGATATAGGTTCCTTGGACATGGATCTAACTTAATAACTTGATTTGAGCCCAAAACAATACATTTTAAGGGGTCATAATAGAGGTCAAAGTTAACAAAATTGACCGCTTTTTTTTTTTTTTTGCTCAACATACACCTCCAAACACCCGGGCAACGCCGAGCTGAAATGCTAGTATTTCATAAATTTCAAATTAACAAAATTAGCGTCGAGTATGAGAAAAGTAAGGTTTTTAAAAATTTTACTTATCTTAAACATGATTACAAGTGGAGTCATTTTGTGGTAAAAGTATATTTATTTTACTTCTCGAAACTCGAGAAATGTACGATTAAAGTGTGTAAACATTCAATGAATAAAAAATCAACATGGCTGTCAGCTGCCATTTTTTAGACCAATTAAACAGCCTTGACCTTGCAAGCAAAAACCAAGATCTTGTCAAATGGAACAAATGGACGGGACTTCGGTGAATCTGTTTAGTTCGTGTATGGTTATGAATTTATGTGGAGAGAATGAGAGGCACAAATAAATTCGGCAAAATCCTTTGCTGCATCGCACGCATTTCAAATAATTTTATCAAGGCCCAGAGGCCACACGAGGATAAGGGTTAAAGAGTCAATGGGACAATATCATAGTAAGCATTAGTAGTGGAAATTTGGTAAATTGGATTACTTAAGCGGAATGGCTCATCAAGAACTTGTTTACGTTGGACTTGAAGACAACCATATTGTAATCAGCTGAAAAGCAGGCAAATGGAAGACTGTTCCACAGGTGTGCAGTTCTAAGAAAGAAGCTTTGTTCATGGAATCTACGTTTAGGTTTAGGCACAGATAAAGAGTGGGGGGAATTATTGATAGTGTTTACAGCTAGACGGTGTTTCTTGTGAAAGTTTGGTGAGGGGGGAACCATAAATTGGAGCTCAGATGAGCATTTGCCATGAAAATAATGATAAAGTAGAGACAGTCTCGCTACGTCTCTTCTGTGAGAAAGATTTTTGCAGGGGCGTCCCCCACGAGGTTACAAAGTCTATTTTGAACTCTGTCAAGACAGGATAGGCTGTTTTTAGCAGCTCCTGCCCAGATGTGGTAACAGTACTCCATCCTTGGATGTACCTGGCTCTTATATAGGTAGAGAATTGCATTAGCAGTGATATATCTGCTGGGGTGGTAGAAAGATCCCACCATTTTTCCAGTGACCTTGGCAACAAATTAGATGTATGTGTTCCATTTCAGATCTGGAGTAAAGGTCAAGCCCAGAAGCTTGTCAAAATATGGAGCCTCTCCAAGACGAGAGCCATTCATTTCAATTGATGCCAGATGGAGATCAGAGCGTTGATGATGTAAAGATAGAAGCTTAGTTTTAGATGCATTAAAAGTAACCAGCCACCTCCTTCCCCATTGTACCATATTATGTAGAATAAATCAATGGAAAAAAAACAAAGGTAAACAATTTAAAAAAAAAAGAAATTCTATTTTAAATTAAATTGTTTTCTTCTATACTTTAGACTGACAAATAATTTAAGCAACTTTTAAACAACTTTTATTTTTACGTAAAATGTTGTTTTAATTTAAAATGAAAAATAATTTATGTAGAATGCAGCAAAGGATTTCACTGAATTTATTTGTACCACTCACTCTCTATTTGTTCATCCTGTTTTGACTCCGTCTTGGTTTTTTATCACAAGGTCAAGGTTGCTTATTGGTCTAAAAAATGGCAACTGACAGCCATGTTGACTTTTTATTCATTGAATATTTATACATTTTAATCGTCCATTTCTCGAGTTTTGATGAGTAAAATAAATGAACTTTTCACACGAAATGACGTCGCATGTAATAATGTTTAAAATAAGTAACATTTTTAATGCCTTATTTTTCTCATATCATGTACAAACTCTATTTAGCGACATTATCTGTAGTTTTTATGCTTAATAAAAAAAATTAAACATTGCGTTTCATAAATATATTTTTATTATAAAAAGTTCAAATAAAGGCTACTTTTAATGATGTTTAATTTAAAAATAAATGAACACCTCATTGTTTTATGATGTTTGATTTAAAAATAAATGAACACCTCATTGTTTTATGATGTTTGATTTAAAAATAAATGAACACTTTGTTGTATTATGATTTTTGATTAAAAAAAACAGTTCAGATAAAGACTAGCTTTATGTAAACTACTTTAAAATATACTTTTGTTCAAATGAGAAATGAAAAACTTTTATTATTGGAAAAAACTTGAGAGAGATTTTTTTTTTTTTCGGTTTTCATCCTTCAGCCAACAAATCCTTTGTCAACACGGCAATGCTGAACTTGAAGATAACCATCTTATATTAAGAAGTAAAACATTTTATCCTTTGTGGGTAAATCGTAGCCTTACACCATAGGCTAATTCAACTTGAAATAAAGTGTTGATTCAACCTTTTAGAGGATTGCTATATTTTGTGAAAGGCAGCCATTTATTAAGTCGCCTGACGATGACTTCTGGTTTTTACTGACTATTTGTCTAGTGTTGCGATCATGTAAATTTGTTTATATTAATAGAAATATATCTAGCTCTTCTTTTGTTGAGCAGTATTAATAACCTCATTAAATTCATTAGTTATTTCTCTTAAATACTTTTAACCTGGTATACACGAGGGGCATTCCAAAAGTAATGCTTCTTATATTTTATTCCGCTCAAATGAATCAGACGGGATTGCAAATTGCATTGCAGTGTTATGATGACTGAACTTATGCATTCATGACGTGAAAGTTTCATTGATCTGTTGCAGATATTGACAGTGTGAGACTCTAAGAAAGCAACCACTTTGCGGACAAGGATTCGAGGTGCAGTGTTTAGAAAACTTGGAAAACTCAATTGTAAAAGTGATATTCTCCTGAGGGTTGAAGGTTCAATTCTCAGCGTGGGCGACCAAAAAATGCAGTTACGAATTACTTAGGGCCTCTGTCCACTTATTGTTGATGGAATGAGAGCATGCTAGCCTCCTGAAGTAAATAAACGATTCCGTTCGAAATATCGTCTAAATTCCCAAGTTTGATAGAAACATTTCTGAGTTCAACAAGATACACCTGAAGAAGGTTGTAGGTTACATCGATTGAAGTGTTGCGAAAATGACACAAGATGAGAACAGTAGTTGAAAGAATTCAAATAATACAAAGATTTTGTGTGAAAGTGGTACAATGGGGAAAGAGGTGGCTTGTTACTTTTAATGTATCTAAAACTAAGCTTTTATCTTTACATCATCAATGCTATAATCCCCAGCTGGCATCAATTGAGATGAATGGCTCTCGTCTTGGGGAGGCTTCATGTTTGGACAAGCTTCTGGACTTGACCTTTACTCCTGATCTGAAATGGAACACATACATTAAATTTGTTGCCAAGGCCGCTGGAAAAATGGTGGGATCCTTCTATCGATCCAGTAGATATCTCACTGCTGATACAATTCTCTATCTATATAAGAGCCAGATACGTCCAAGGATGGAGTACTGTTGCCACATCTGGGCAGCAGCTGCTAGAAAGGACTTATCCTGCCTTGATAGAGTTCAAAATAGACTTCGTAGCCTTGTGGGGGATTTCCTTTCTCACAGAAGAGATGTTACAATTTTGTCTCTGCTTTATCGTTATTTTCATGGCAAGTTCTCGGCTGAGCTCCATTCTATGGTCCCCCTCGCCAAACTTTCACAAGAAACACTCGTCTAGCAGAAAACACTATCACTAATTTCCTCCACTCTTTATCTGTGCCTAAACCTAAACGTAGATTCCATGAGCAAAGCTTCTTTCTTAGAACTGCACGCCTGTGGAACTGTCTTCTGTTTTTCTGCTTTCCAGCTGACTACAATATGGTTGTCTTCAAGTCTAACGTAAACAAGTTTTTAATGAGCCGTTCCATATAAGTTAACAAATTTACCAAATCTCTATTACTGACGGTTGCTATATTGTCCAATTTCTACTGTACACTCTTTAACCCTTATCCACGAGTGGCCTCTTGGTCTTGATAAGTGGTGATGCCTATGTAAAAAAAATAAATAACAATATTAAAGCTATGCGCAATGACTAAAGCATTTGGCAGATTTGCCATTTAGTTGTACAAATATCCTCAAACCAGGTAATCACTAAAAGGAACTCTTAAAGGTCGGCTGAAGCATGTTTACATGTTTCACAAACTTTAAATGGGTAAAATATAATCACATAATTATTGGAAATGTGATCATCATGTTATTAAAATTTAATTTAAATTAACCACGTTGTTTAACAAATAATGCAAGCTGAAGTTTTTAAAATGATTAAATATGTTTTATTTTATAATTTAACATTAAAAACATTGAACAATAAAAATAAAATTTTGGGTACTTATGTATTTTTTTGTTACTGTGCTGAAATAACAATGTTATTATTTTGAAATGTAAATAAAACAGTAGATTTATCCATATGAATGTGTCCCGTGTGAAAATATTTAACCGATAAACTCTTAAACTACTGGTCACATAACACCGAAATTAACAGGAAATACTAATCATGCACCAAGAATGGTTTATAACGATGAAAATCTTTGTTTGGATGGATGAATAATGCATACAGAAATATGCCGGCAAATTGAAATGCAAAATGTTAATTGCAACTTGCCGACATATTTCTATTGCTTTTGTACATGTCCAAATTCAATCATAGATAGAAGTCGTTTAGTTTTAAATCTTTTTTATCTATTTACTGATAACTCAAATGGTAGGGAATGCGACTGGAGCGCTAAATGTTTTGGTTTCAATTCTAGCTTATAGCACGCAAATCATTTTTTTTAACTTTAATATATATATACTAGCGGGGGGGGGGGGTACCCGACGTTGCCCAGGTGTTTGGAGGTGTAAAAGAAAAAAGAGTTTTGGTTGGAAGGTAGGATTGAACTCCGAAGCCTTGATGCGAAGGTGGAAACGAAAGGGGAAAAAAAGCTTGGCATCTAACCATCTCGGCCACGAAGGAGAGGAATTGATAAGTGTGTTCCGTTTGAGGTTTATAAACTGAAATATACAGGTGCGAGAAAGTGGCGTGATATTTGACTAGTTTTGTGCTGCAAGCCACTTACCGTTTCCCCGCGCCCCATCATTCGCTTTTCGAAGACGCGGCAAATTAAATACACATGCGACTCCCATTGTTAAGTCTTAGATATTATCATTTAGACATGACATAAAAAGTTTTAAGGAGCGATCCCCCCCCCACCTCCCAGAGAAGGCCTCGGAGAAAAGCCTTTTCCAGACATACACACACACACACACACACACATTTTGCCTTTTATTTATATATATATATATATATATATATATATATATAATAGAGAATTGGCTCTGTAATAATAAATACGAAATCTGCATGAATTAAAAATGAATTAAAACATCTTTAGGGACGTGACAACAGATTATTCTTTTCATTCTTTTGACTCTTGGGTATTTTACCACTGGGCAAGGCCAGCTGGGTCTCTTTATACTTGTGGGCTGGCACCGCATCCTACTGCCATACCCAGGGTCTGCCAGCGGCCACCTCTTTGCACTAGGGGATCACCACGTTCTTCAGTAACTCCCGGTGTTGACTTTCAAGCCGACTTCAAAGATGTGAGGTAGCACGTAGTGACCCTCACTTGAAACCACACCAAAGACCATAAACGTGGCCGGAAACTTCATTGAGCTCTATTCTCAAGCATTGAACCATCTGGATTTGCATTTTCAGAGTGCCGACAATAGTCCTGTTATTATAACTTGGATCGGTAGAGAGCATGAGTTGTACAGCGGTGCATCTCCGATCTCATTCGTTGAACATTGTGTCACTTTCATACATGATAAAAGGCTCCTATTACTCTTGGGATTTCTACACAACTGGCCAACTAGTAGATGGTATGGAACAAAAAAAAAAAAAAAACGAAAGAAAAACCAGGAAACCGGTTTTTATCGAACAAAAATGGAATTATGTTGTCTTTTCTAGGGCAACAATTTTATCATTCCACCCTGTGTATATATATATTTTTGTTGTTCAGTATAATTATTTTGATAAAGGTTGGGTCTTTCTAAGTTTAGGTTTTAGTCTTAGTTATTTTAAACAATGATACAATGAAACTACATTCACCTCTTATTGTTTATTTTCATTTTTTTTTTTTTAAATTTTGTTTTCGTGTCTCCTGTTGAGTTCAGACATTTTGTGAATGACATCGAACTTGTCTGTTGCCATTTTGCCTATACCCTTCACAGGATCAGGTCATCATCAATAGATCTCCATGTCTTAAGTGGCCCAATGCATGCCCTTGGGCTATCGATATCAATGTGTGTTGTTGACAGCTGCCGAAGACTACAAATGCTGTATATACACTTTATAGTTGCATCAGTTTGCTGATTATCATCAAGGCATGAAGGCAAATCGAATGTCCACACATGCAAGACAATGGCTGAATTCTTGGAAAATTATCTCCAGTCTGTAGCAGAATGAAGCCAAAAATATGAATGACCACATTTAATGCTACTAAGATAAAGTTTCTTTCCTTTAAAAATAATAAACTTTTTCAACCACCAATTGTCATGACCAATAGCACTTTTTCCAAGAATCTAACATTTAAGATCCTCAGCCTGATATTTTCAGAAAACATGAATTGAAATAAATACATAGAACATGCTGCCAAATCTGATGCAAAGAAGATAGGCTCCTTCTGTTGGGATAGAAGAGTTCTCTCACCATTCAGTATCTTATATCTCTATAAGGCCACAATTTGTTCATGCGTTGATTGGTTCTATTATGGGGATGAATTTACTAGAACGTATTAGAAACTGAGCACCCCACCCCCATCCCTAAAAAAATATTTAACTTTTTGCATTTATTTTTTTGGGGGGGGATAATCTGGTATATTCATGTCCAATTGATAACCCGCTGAAAAAAAAGATGAAAAGAAGAAATATATATAAGTGCATTGTACAGGTATACCATTAACTTTTATCCTTGAGTGGCTTCCAGGACTTTATAAACTGTGACTATAGTAAAAAAAAAAAAAAAAAGTAAATAAACAAACTGTCCTGTGTCGATTCATGAGTTCAACAAGATACACTCAAAGAAGTTTGAAGGTTACATCGGTTGCAACATTGTTAAAATAGCACTCAAGATGAAAACAGTAGTCCGAATAATCAAAATCATCAACCCTCATCTAAAAAATTCAGAAACATAACGACTGACTTGTTCACAAATAATGGAAAACGTGTTTTTAGATATTCATTTTTGTGCAGAAGTCAAGGGAGATAACTCACGACATGATTACTTTCCTTTGATGAATATTCAGTGAATAAGATAAAAATAAAAAATCTCCACTTTTTTCTTTTTTACTGAATGTTTAAAAGATCTGATTTGCAATGTTTAAAAAAACAAAATAGTAAATTTCTCAAGATAAAGTGGAATTTGCACAAATTTATATGCATGTATAATTAAGTGGTTGTCACGTAGGGATTCAGTGTTAGGATTAAACTTATCAATCTAAGCCTGTTTATAGTCTAATTTTCAAAAAACATTAGTGACATGGAGGTACCCGGCAGATAACGGTTAAAACTCGTTTTACTGTTATCAGTACTATTAAGATTTATAAAAATACTTTTACAATTTATACAATTGTCAGAAAATGAGAAATCACAAGCGACTAGAACCATTCTCAGATTGAGCTAAACAAAAGCTCTAATTCCTTAACTAAATAAAATATATAGAAGGAGTTTGTCACATCTTTTGATGTTAAATATTTCAAAAAGTTAAATATGAAAATTTTTGAAAACCTGAGTAATGCTGTATAAGCTATCTGTTTCTACTATTAAAGGAAGGCTTTGTCGATGTGTGTAAGTGTGAGTTCATTTCCTATGGACTCGAAAACGGCTGGGCCGATTTTTATGAAATTTCACACAAAGGTACTTTATGTGCCCGGCAGTGTTCCTGGATAGGTTTTGTATCAGAATATCTTTAATAAGTATTGATAATTGAAATAATCCAATGAAAGAAAGAACAGGTAATTTTTACCAAAGTTAACACCTTACGCAGCCTAATATCACGAGTGCATTTGAGAAGTTTTAATAAAACACAAGCCGAAAGACCCAGCATAAAATCAACAGTAGGTTCTTTGATATGACAGGGCACATTTGAAATGAAGATTCCTGTTTAGAGCACAACTGAAGCATGATACTTGACTTTTAAATTTAAACCATTTATATTCAACAAAACATATAAAAAATGATTTTATAAACAGCAGGTTTTGTACAGTGCAATCTAGACTACAATGTATTGTGGATCAAGTCACTGTGGGGAGGCATGTGAAGTTTCTCCTCCTGGTGCACCGTGATAGATCCCCAACTAGAGCAGGCAATCAATCGATCTGATTTCAATGACAATAAAAATATGGGAGTGGGAAACATTCATTGGTCATCATTAAGGTCATGACAACAGATTATTCTTTTGACTCTCGGGTATATATCCGACACAGACACACTTAATCAACCGAAACCATATTTCTCTATATAGAAGCATATAAGATATTAGCGAATATATACTCAAGAGTCAAAACAATGAAAAGAATACGCCGTTGTCACAGCCCTAGTCATCATTCATGTCTGGGCAACGTCAGATCTCTCTGCTAGTTTTATATTAAATGAAAAATATTTTTTTAATTATTATTATTTCTAAAACTTTTGGTGGCGTCTACCTTAACCATAGAAGTCTTTATTTCCCTCTTCCCCCTTTCGGGTTAGGGTTTTATTGGTGTTGCTAAGCCTGGGGGTAGTGGCCTCTAAAATCATTGTTTCCAACTTACATAATGTGTTACCTCCTTTGAAACCACCCCTCCTCGGATCAACGTTATAATACACAAGTTGCTAAATGAAATTCACAGAACGAGTTCCTAAGTTGTTTTTCGAGTTTTCTTTTGAACAATGCATTCTTTTATTTACAAGGTAGGTATATATTGTTTTTCTCCACCTACTTTTTCTTTTGGTTTAACATTAATATATTCTGCAATTGTTTTTCTTGAGACAGTTAGCAAGAACATAACCTTCTAGAAGGAAAACAAAGATTATTCACACTAAATATATACTAGCAGGAAGACCCGATGTTACAACTCGTATCTATACTAATTTTAACAAGAACTAGCTAGACGCCCGGCATTGCCCAGTCATACAATACGCTTAAACATGATATTTTAATTTATGCAGATTGTGTATGCATTATTATAGAATCAATCCTCTATTGATTATTATATATTACAAGGAATAATTTGCCTGGTGGACTAATGAGTAAAAAAAAAATTTTTAAATAATAATGATAATGTCGTTTGTGATAGGATCCCTTGTCATGTAAGAGTCGTTTCCCGGTCGTCAGCGACTAACTGTAACTTCTTTATGTAGCAAAACCCCGTTGATCGATTTAGTTGGTATGCTGTCACCTCAGCGTTCTGTCGCTCTAGAAGGAAAACAATTCCATGCACACGAAGGAAAAACAACTCAGTGCCCTATTCTACTGATTACTTTCAGAAAAATGATATACAAATATATAATTATGTACAATTGTCTTACAGTTCAATGTTCGATTTGTCACACTCTACTGAGACTATAGGTAGATTTCACTACTCTCTTCGATATAGCGGTGAGGTTGATGTGGGAAGAGGGGGGGGGGAGCATGTAGCGATTCTTTATAAGTTGTCCTGTCTCAACTCTAAACAACTGATTGACTCCAACTGACGGTTTCGACTGTGCACCCCATTCATATACTCAGGAGAGGGGTGAGTCCGGGGGTTGTTCCCTGGACCAATCGTACCCAACTACATCACTCCAGGGAAGGTTCTCTCCTGAAAGTGTACCCGTGAATCTGCAAACGTTCCCATAGCCCCAGGAGGTTATCCCTGTAATCCTTTGGGTTGACACACTGCACTTAAATTATAAACATCCTCAGTCTAGAACCCGGAGTCATTCCGGTTTCGGAGAACAAACTTCAAAAAAAAATTATATTATTGTTGATTTTCATAACAATGAAAATCACAAACCTAAACCTTTTCTCTCAGGGTTTTTCGCTGTTGCCCGGGCACATCGATGATAATTAAAGAATAAAAAAATCATATCTGCCCGGCTTTCTCCAGCACTTCAGGAGTCTCAGCCTCCCCACAGTGGGGAGCTCCACCACTTCCTGGGATGGTCACGTCACAGTTCATCAAATTCAATCTGTTTACAATATCACATCAGCTGATATTTGGGTTTAACGATCTTAATAGTCTTTCTTCTCTTAGAGATAAAAAAAGAATTTTTACAGGGGGAATATTTTATGTTACATCAGCCAAGGTTACACCGGTGTAACGTAAAATATTACCCTTTGAAAATTCTTTTTTATCTCTAAGAGGAGAAAGACTATTTTTTAAGATTTGATTTTTTTGATACTTATCGAATGAATTTCTGTACAAAACATACCTAAGAACACTGCCAGTAATATAAATTACCTATTTTATGAAATTTGCAAAAGATATATTCCAAAACAGCTGAGCCTATGAGGAAGGACTGCCTACCCCGCACACACAAAGTGACTTTTATATAAGAGTAAAGATATTACTCCATGTAATATGTAAAAATTCTTAAAATATAAACAAGCAATTACCGTCAGGCTAGAAGAAAAAAAAAAAAAAAAAAAAAAAAAAATCAAACATGAGTGAAGCATGCATGGTCCCCCGTGAGTGCACGAGGTATAAAAAAAAAAAAAAAAAAACTAAGTTCAGCATTCCCCCCCCTCCCCCCTAATTAGCCACCAAAGTCCCCAGGGGGACATCAAATCTTGGTGAAAATGAACAAACGGTGCAATTTTAAGCCGTAATATATGTAAATTTGAGTTCTGCACCATGCAAAAAAAAAAAAAAAAAAAAAAAAAAAATGAATAAGTCCATCATTTGCAACCCCTCCTCCCATTTAGTTCAAGAAGTTCAGCACCATGCAAAACTGCTAAATAAACATACACAGAAAATTTTGGACAAATATGGTAGAACAGTCAAAAAAATGGAGTGTTTTTATTAGCTCTAAAAGAGCCCCTGGGGCACACTCAAGACTTATCGCGAAGTATAGACAAACAAAATTATATAGAAATCAGTTAATTACAACTTTTCCGAAAGTTTTATAAAAATCCAAGGCAGCAATTTATTTTTAATAAGTACAAATATGCCAATTTTAGCCATTTTAACCCGAAATGTGCCCCTGGGGTGGGGGGTGGGGGCAGAGTTTTCCCGGAAAGTTCGTTCTGTTACTTTTTTTACTCATTATGTTTAATGTTTGTGCAAAATTTCAAAAAATTCCAAGGCGTAATTAAGTGTGTACAGACAAATGGACAAGGGTGAATTTACAGATCCACCCTCCTTTTGTCGGGTGGGGTGGGGTGGGGTGGGGGGCAAAAAAAGAAAAAAAAAAAAAATCATATGTAAGCAAACATTTTCAGTTATAAAATTGGGCTTTTAAGAAAAAGAGAAAATGAGTGGTCTCAGCAATGACAGCAAGTGCAAGTTTTACCACACAGAAGTAGAGGTTGTGAGCTACCTGACATCCAACTGTGAGGTTCTGCTGGGGTATTGCTACTATACGACCCGACACAATAAAGTGTGTAAAGATCTCCACTGAATAATCTGTAAAATGTTGAATGCCGCAGCAAGTCCTGGGAACATATACCAGAAAGAACAGTGGAAAAGAAGTAATACACCATCCACTAAGGCTATCTAATTCCTACAGTTATCTATATATCTATAAAAGTGAACGTGCCCGTCTGTGTGTGTGTGTCTGTAAATTTCCCTATGAAATAACTGCCAATTTTCAGTCTATAGACTCAAAATTTGATATACAGGGTACTGAGATTTGGGAAAATCTTTGTAATCTGTTTTTGGACAGAAATTTGGTTGTTAAGGGGTCAAAGTTCAATGATTTGACCTTTGAGAACTCTACCAAACTCCTCTGCCAATTTTGGGTATAAACACTTGAAATTTTAGATATAGGTTCCTTGGACATGGATCTAACTTAAATTGATTTGAGCCCAAAACAATGTTAAGGGGTCAAAGTTTTAAAAAAATTTGACCTCTGTGGTCTCTACTAAATTACTCAGACAATTTCTGGTCTAAACATTTGAAATTTTACATAAAGGGTATTCAGAGATAGGGCAAGCTTTTTAATCGGTTTGGGTCAAAAATTTTTAGTTACCAATATATAAATGTACATATGTATGTTTGCATGTCTGTCTAAAACTTTCGACAGAGGCGACGGATTTTTACAAGATCAGTATCATTTTGAAGTTCGACCTTTCAGACGACAAATATCGAAAAATTGACTAAATATTAATATCTTCACCTTCAACTGGGCACTTTTCTACAGGTGGGGGTCGCTTTTTTCGCCGATATTTTTGAAAGTCATTCTCTCCTTTCGATTGTCTAGCTTTAATTTAACCCTACGTCACTTCCAGTTTGGCGGTGGTCGTAACAGCAAAGACGTCAGGTTTTTTCCCCCCGTTCTTTTCCTCCTTTGCGGTACAGGTTCGAGCTTGCCTTCCTACTACCCTTTTTTTTTTTTTTGCTCAACATACACCTCCAAACATTCGGGCAACGCCAGGCTGAAATGCTAGTGTACCTAGAAAACGGAGCCAAAAAAGCTATAGTGGTATGGGACAAGAAGGAGAAAGAAGCAACCTTAGAAGTTTAGTGTCCCCAATGACCCCAATGATGCTGGGTGAAACAGGGCTGAAAAGGAAAAGATAACGAAATACCAAGGTCGTACGTATGACATGAAAGAAACTGGAATCTTAAGATCTCTATAATTCCAGTTATTATAGGAGTAACTGAACTCATGAAAAAGAATTTAAAGAAATACCTGAAAAATATACCTGGTGAACAAAGTGCAAGAGAGATTCAAATAATTGCACTTAAAGAGACAGTAAGAATCTTAAAAAGATCTCTCTGTTGTAATAGTGAGCGAATGTTTGGTATCTGGTAAGACGTTCCATTCCCAGCTTGACCAAACTGATAAGAAAATGGCGCTGCTATGCCAGAGGCGGATAAATATGAGGGAGATAACTCCTATTGACTAAAAACAAAATGGATATTTCACAATAAATAAGTTGGGACACTAAAAGCATTAGTATCGGAAATTGTCGAAACAGTTTATGAAAATGAAACACGTTAATTAACAAACTTTAACAAAAACGAATATACGATTTTTTTAATAACAAAAATGAATACAAATAAAAAATATTAATACATGATAATAAAACTTGTTAATTAACCAATAGCAAAAAAAAAAAAAACACTGGTTAGGCAATTTCTACGACTAATTTCATTCAACACTTTTAAAAAATTTTAATTAAGTATATTTCCATATATAAATGGTGATAAAACTATTGTTTTTACATATCCGGAAATTGCATAATTCTTGCAATAAGGGATCAATATGTGATTTTAAAAAAAATTATTTTATTACTTAACATTTAATTATTTTATTAACATTTTCATTCTTACTTTGTTAACTCATTTCCTTTTTCGATTGATTAACTGATAATAATTGTTCAGGTATAGTATTCATGTATTAATATTGTTCATTTGTATTCATTTTTGTTATTATTCAAAAATTTGTGAATTCGTTTTTGTTACAATTTGTTAATGTTTCATTTTCGTAAACTGTTTTGACAATTTCTGGTACTAACGGTTTAGAGTCCCAAATTATTTATTGCGAAATGCATTTTGTTTTTAGTCAATAGGAGTTATCTCCCTCAGATTTATCCACCTCTAGCAAAGCAGCGTTAAGAACATTTAAAACAAAAAGTGACGGTGGTCTAGCAGTTAACGACACAGATGGACAACCTGGGTGTCTTAAGTTTGTTCCACAAAAAACACTTACTTGGGACGTTGGCAACCTTCATGTACCAGGTAACGGTATCAAGTACCTGATACCGTTTTAGAAAAAATATCAGGGAAACCAATGCCAATAACAGAATCTAAAATAAATTCTTGTTAAAAAAAAAAAAAAAAAAAAAAAAAAAAAAAAAAAAAATATAACTATAATATTTAAAAAAAAATATTAATTATTTTTATACTTACAGACACTAGTGTTTCATGCTTTTGCAATCATCAGTGTATGAAGTGATAATTATTGCTGGTCGGGAGATTGAAACCCACTCTTGACTTTGTAAGCTAGTGTCTTTCTTGCAGGCCATCAACAATTAACACATGAATGGAAGCAAATTAAGTATGTATGAATGCCATGTTGGTGGGTGTTCACAGTAAACAATCATAGACAATGTTCAAAATCTGAAGTTGGAATGCCGCATTCATGCTAAAGTTGACCTCTTTTTTATCTTAATTCCTAAAGGGCTCAACTTTAATTTTTTAAAGGGGGCATTATAATTTTTTTTTTTTTTATAAATGATTGGAAAATAATTTCCAATTATGAAACTCAATTTACAACTGAAATATAATTCTTATAAAAAATGAGTATAATAGAATTCAATATAGGTGCCAGAATTCATCACCAGCTCAATCTTTTATCTGTATAAGTGTCAGATTCTATCCAAGATGGAATACTGCTGCCATATCTGAGGAGGTGCTGCTCAGAGCACTATTACTTTGAAAAATCGATTTTGTAGTTTTTCAATCTAGTGAAAAAAATGATCTCTTCTCTTCGACAGCTTAAACTGTCCTCCTACCACCACAGAAGAAAAAAAAAAAAAAAAAAAGCTTTCTTAGCAAGAACACATCTTACTACCAACACTGCAAAGAACTTTCCTTTTTTTTCTCTCTCTCTTTCATAGCTAAAATCAAATGGAACTTTCATAAACAAAGTTTCTTTCTAAGGCCTTCTCACCTGTGGAACATTTTACCATGGAAATATTTCCCTACAGATTACAACATGATAGTTTTCAAGTCAAATATCTTATGTTGTTCTGTGAATTAATTGTAGGCCTCTATCATCCAATTGAAAAGGTTTTTGCTGTTTTCGAAAACTAAACTGAGTTTTGCCAAAAAAAAAAAAGAAAAAAAAAAAAGTTCTAATTGTAACAAAAGGGAGGTAAATATTTTCTGAAAACTGAAAATCTTTCACCAATTTAGTAAAACTTCATTTTTCACTAATTGTCTTGGAAAACTATTTTCATTAATAATTAATTTTCTATCTTATTGCTTTTCATAATTTTTGGATATTTTTATTACTGTGACATGACAATTCAGTAGATATTAGTTTCACTTAAAATTCATTTATTTCAATTTTCGAATTCCACTACAATAATGGAAAGATAACTATTTGTCCACTAATGGACAATTTTTTTGTTATTTTGTATATATTGATTGCTATTTGGAGAACCTTTTTTGCTTTATTTATTTTAATGATTTAATGTATGCTTAAATAACAATAAAAACAAACAAAAAACACTTCTGCATCTTAACAATTTATAGTTAAAATAAAGTTTTTTTTTATTCAACCACAAGTTTTTATACATTCATGTTCTTAACGTTTTGAGTTCCGTATAACAAAATGAAACGACACATACAGATCTAACAGTAAAAAGAAAATATTGGTAAAGTTAAAATAAATTTTACAGATTTTGCTAAAGTATCTTTGCATCATCAAAAGTTTAAAATATGACTTTAGTTCTTTATTTAAAAAAAAAAAAAAATGCTTAAGTTTTGTAAATATCTAATTTCGTAAACTAGTTTTAGGAGTTAAAACTTTGGGACTCCATTACTCAGCTTTTTATCTACAAAGGAGAGACAAAATTACAAATTTAAGTAGAATTGAAGTTAATCCAAAAAATATACTAGTACATTTTTTTTTATACTCTAATGCTCAGAATAATATAAGTAATAAAAATACAGGTTGTGACCAAAATAATCAGACACATTTAGGTTAAAAAAAAAAGCACTTAGTGGAAAGAAAAATTCTATTTTCTGAATGTACATATATGCCATTTTATTTCAGCAAATCTTTGCTTCTGATCATTGTCAATACATTGTTAGAGACATTCACAAAAGTTATTTATAACTACAGACCATTTCTTGTAGAATAGTTGATATTTCTTATCAAATTGCATGTCTTAATTTATCAATAGATGAGAAGGAGAGATTTTAAATATCTACATAAGAATTTACAGGAGTCTAAAAAATTTGGCTGATCTTGGTCAGCCCACGTGATCAGGAGATCACATGGGCTGACCAAGATCACTGTGCAAAGAAATGAAACGATCAGGGAACAACTCTCCTAAAATTCCCAATGAACGATATGGAAGTTCCACAATCATTTGATTTCTTTGTGCAGGGATCTTGTTTGATCCGCAAGATCTGATTTGAATTTGTGTGATTTCTTCTTGTGAGAATATTTAAAATCAAAATTATTCAGTTATTACCCTGAAACTATTGAAAACATGCAATTTTTGTAGTAACTCTTCCCTAAGAAATGATCAGGTTATCAATAACTTTTTAAAAAAAATCTCCAACAGTGTATTTACAATGATGCGAAGCATCTAGCCAATTCAATTTTTAAAACTTATTGAAATAAAATGGTATTATGTGTATATTAATAAAATGTAATTTTTCTTTGTATTATTTCTTGTTTTGTATTTTTTTAAACCTCCAAAAGGTGTCAGACCATTTTAGTTGAGCCTGTATAAATATGAACATGAAAAACTTTATTATTATTATTTCTTTTTTTTTTAAGTAAAACTATATTCTAATATTTAATTCTATCTTTAATTTGGAACCGTTTTTGAGCAAAGATTTCAATTTATTATTTCTTTGGTATTCAAGCAATGGGCACTTGCAGAAAAGGTTTTTGGTTAAAAAAAAAATTAAAAAAAAAAAATTTAAAAAAAATTACTGGCTTAAAATTCTTCTTTCCCAACACAACTTAAATTTATAAATCCTGTAATCATTGCACATCATTCAATAAAAATTATTTTCTATAGTAAAAAAGTCTATACAAACAATGTGTAAGGATTTGAGAAGTTACAATATTTGGCTTATTTAATGCCTATCCAAATATAGTTATGTGTAATTAAAAAGACAGCAAAGGCTTGATTCTTTGCAACCCGAAAAAGAAAAATATCAATAAATTTATTCTTAAATGCATAGAATTATGTGTATCAGTTTTGTTTGAGGCACTTTGAGAAAGTTTATTCAAAATTAAGAAAAGAAAGAAAAAATATTTAAAAAATAAAGTAACCTTCACATTTGAATATGACTTTTCAAAAGAAAGAAAAAGATTTAAAATTAAATTTTTAAGAAAAATGTTAAAACGGTCGAAAACAAAAGTAATTAAAAAGGAAGTAAACAAAATACAAAAAAACGGGGGAAAAAAAAAAAAAAAAAATTATGAAATTGGGCCGTTGGCACCAGATGGGTCTGAAAATCAATTTAGGTGTTAGGAGGCAACAGAAAGGAAAAGAAGACGGAGGAGGGGGAAAAGGAGTCTTCTCCCCCTCCTCCATAATCAGTCAGAATTCTTAAAAATTGTCATTTTCATCATTAGGTTTTGGGAAGGATCCAAGACCAAATATAGGAATAGGGCAAAGACAAGTTCATTTTTTTCTCTTCGTTTGTTTTTTTTAAATGCCCAAGAAGAGAGAGAAGGGGAAGGAGAAGCGGGGGATCACAATGTTGCCAGATATTCTCTAAACTGATCCAGTGTGAAGTCTGGGTCAACTTGGAAGGCCTGATGCTGGAAAGATTTTGCTATCTCAACGTTTTTCGGGTCATCATCTAGCAAGAGAATGTGTTCCGGCTTTATGATGGCATGCGATCGGTTGTAGAGTTCTGTGACAACCGAGGAGATATGTTCTTCTTTTCCCAGTTGCCAACTGGTGCCCTTTCTTGTCCAGTCAGGGGTGTTGCCTCGGACAATGATTCGACTTGTATTCCTGAAAGATAAAAGATAACATCTTTGCAATAAAACTGTCAGACAAAATCTTCTGTACTTCTCTTATTATTTGTTAACGTTTTTCTCACAATGTTTTGAATGATGCAATGTTACCGAATACTTTATACACTTTATGCCGTGGATCCTTGCAGACATTACATTGCAAATTACTTAAGACTACTAACCAATCATGGCTGATGGAACAACAGCATGCTATCACCACAGATTAAATAAAGGGTTCCATTGAAAATAACATTTAAGATAAGAACGGCATTCTGAATAATCCAAATTATTAATCCTTTTATCTCAAAAATTCAGAAACACATGATAAAATCTTGTTGCAATTTTTATCAGTGCAAGTTTATTCTGTGTAGTTTTCGTAACATGAAATATAGGGGTGATTGAACACCTAAAATAAAAAAAAATTCCCCTCAGATATCTTAATGAAAACTGCTTTTAAAATTTAAGTTAATTTAAAAATGAGTGAGCATTGAAAATTTCATGAAAATCTGACCATTAGTTGATTTTTGCTAGATTTTTTTTAAACGTGTTTGCCTTCAAAATGATCACTACATAGGAACATTGTTCTAAGGCGGCAATACTGTACACACACGATTTTAGTCTTGTATTTTCATTACTTTTGTACACTGAATGAAAAAAAAAAAAAAAAAATATTTTTAATATTACTAGTTTATTTGAAGCTTCTTTTAAAAAAATGGTATAAAAAGTTAGGATAATATTCAATTAAATTACAGTTATATTGTATTATCTATGGGGGGGGGTCGCAAGTGTTGGAGATCCCTACTAAATTGAATTAATGAAGACATCTAGACTAAATAGCTAAAACAAAGGAAGCAGGGAAGGAATAAATCAGACAATTCGGATAGATTTTTGAACTCTGAACCTTAATTAGGATAGAAATTCATCAGCACAAATATGACAACAGTGCATCCGATAGATTTGTAGAGATAGAGTAGCAAAGTGTTTGGAGCAATAATTACAACTAATTAGAATTAAAATGGAACTATTCAAATATAACCCAATCCAGAGAATCTAGAAATATTTTAACATTATTGTTGTGTGATAAAAATCTATACGGATACAATATTTTTTTAAATATAGAAATATTACAATAGAAAAATGAGAGCATGAAAAGTAATATGGTTAAGCTTAAACATGGAAAAGTAAAGGACTAGTTGTTAAAACTGGAAAAGAAAAGGACAAGATATTCTAGTAAAAAATATAATAAATTTATAACTTAAAATATTGCAGCATTAAGAATTGATTATATAATGTTATTAATTGAATTTAAAAACATTCTTAATGCTGCAATATTTTAAGTTATAAATTTATTATATTTTTTACTAGAACATCTTGTATTTGTATAGATCATGTGAAATTGAGAACAAAAAGATCCATTTTTTTTCTACTTTAACGACCGCAGAATCTGATGGGGTAGAGTGGAGGTCACGTAAAATCGTCTCTAAACGCTGTAAAAATCTGCACATGCGTGAACCGTTTACCTCGCGGATACGTTAAGTACATAAATTTGCAACATCAGGATATGACTATCGCCATAGCCAAGTGGGTTATAGGGTTGTCTCAAACTATTAGTTTTTGTGTTTTTGCTCACCTTACGGCAGGTGTTTTTTTTTCTTGTTTTTTTTTTTTTAAATATTTTTCACCATACTTTTGAAAACGTTTATTTTGGTAAGTTTTAGCATTTAAACAGGGTCAAAAGATTTATTTTTTGTTTTGTACTTTGTATTATTTACTCATCAAACTAAAAAAACAAATTTTTTTTTAATATTTTATTGGCAGTTAATTAAATTAAAATAAAAATCATTTTTCTTATTTCAAATTTTATTTTATTTTTTTATATAGCGGCAATTGATTTAGCTGAGAGTTAAATGCATAAATTATTAAATGCATTATCATTACTTACGTAAATCACAAATGAATATATATATTTTTTTTTTTTTAAATCATAACCACTTAATACTTTTTTTTTGTTCATATGCCCCTATTCTGAATTCATAGCAGTAGGCCGACATCAGTGGATTTTTTTTCTAACTCGTATATAAATTATTGCATAGTAAAAATTTAGTAAGCACAGTCACATACAATATTTTATTTTTTATATATTATATGGCCCGGGCAATGCTAGGTACCTCTGCTAGTTTATTTTAAAAAGCCAAAAATTACTGATTGTTTGAGGGACTTGGCAGTAAGAACACAGTTGCAGATTAACCAAAACTAGTCCCACCCAACGATGACCCAAATCAAAAGTACTCAAAAAAAAAAAAAAAAAAAAAAAAAAAAAAAAAAAAAATGCACAAGAAACCCACGGAACTTATTTGACTGAAATATTAAATGGATCATTATTTACATTATTCAGATTACTGTTCTCATTTCGTCATATTCTCACATTTCAGCCGGTGAAGCATCCAATCTTCTTTAGGCGAGTTGACCTCTAGAATCTGTATGGAATTTCAAACAGTTAAGGATCGAACTGCCAACCTACAGAAGAGTATCATTTAGAACCGAATTTTACTTAATACTTTATCCATTACACCACAGGTCTTTGTGTTGAAAATTCCATACAGATTCCAGAGTTTGGCATCGACAAGATACATCTGAAGGTTGGAGGTTATCCTGAAGATGAGAACAGTAGTGCAAATATTACAAATTAATCCACATCTCAAAAATTCAGAAACAGAAATAGACTCTTTGAAAAAATAAATAAAAAATCTTTAAAAATATATACAAATAAACTTTTAATATTTAAATATATAGAAATACTAGCAGGCCACCCAGCATTGCCTGGTCATAAAATACGCTTAAATATGATATTTTGATTAATGCAGATTTCGTATTTATTATATTACTAGTGGGGGTACCTGGCGTTGCCCGGGTGTTCGGACATGTGTGCGTAATGGGGGGGGGGGTAAAGTAAAGAATAAGTTAAGTAATAACAGTTTAAATATTAAAAATGGGGAAAACCAAAACAAAAAAGTGAACAAACGTAAAACTTGTTTAAAAAAAAAAAAAAATCGGAAAAACAAAAAGCAAAAATAAGGCGAGAAAATGACGAACGTGTTCGAAAAAACAAAAAAAAAAAACACAGCAAAAAGCAAAAGAAAAAAAAAATGACATAAATAGCCCTTCGATTTAGTTAAGTCCATGGTGTGTTGCACCCAGTAGAAAGCATAGAACGAAAAGGAACGTTAAAATTCCATGTCGTTTTTTTTTTTAAGAAACTACAAAATGAAATAAAGTGAAAAACAAAATGGTATAAATAACCCTCCGAATCGGTTAAAGTTCATGATGCGTTTCACCCAGTAGAAAGCATAGAACAAAAAGGCACAGTAAAATTCCATTCCAGTTTTTTAAGCATCTACAAAGTAAAGAAAACGCAAACCGGCATTCCTTCGTAACTGTCCCTTGTGAACGATCCCGGAAACGGTGTAAGTAGTGGCGGGGGAAGGAGGAATCTATTAGAGAGAAAAGATTTTACTACTTCCATTGATTTTAACCGATTGTTGCAGTGAACTCTCCACAGGAAAAATATAGGAATCTACAATTATAGAGTAAGTGGAGAGGTGATATGCTTATAACACACCTCAGGTATTGTGCTGCAGTTTGTGCATTTGCATGAAATGTCCTGATTTTTAATCCTACTAAGGTCAAAATCATAGGGTGAAAAAAATGAGTTAATATTATATATATATATATAGGGATATTGGACCTAATATATAGTAATGATTTAAAAAAAGAAAAAAAAAAGAAAAAAAAAAAAGGGGACTTGTCCACCACATAGAATCAAAACCAAAACGTTTAGCTTACGATTTTTTTCCTTTGATGTTAATGCCCGAGCTATGAAGACATGTTTGCTGCAAGGCTAATAATTAAAACATGAACCAATAGCTATTACGTTACGCATGCATATTCATAATGCAGTCGTTCGACTTTCATCTGGCAAATTACATTTTTTAAATTTTCACACCAATTTTCCCCCTGCTAAAATCCAAATATAACGTTTCACATGAGTTTGAAATATATCAAGTTTCATGTCTGTGGACCAAAAGTTGACAGGAGTTTGGTAGACAAAATTTATTATATATATATGATTTTCAGAATGAGAGATTATATATGATAAATGCCACAGCCAAACAACATCGCAGCCCACAAGAGCCATAGCAGTCAACAAACCGGAAGTCCAAGACTCTAGTTTCACCCTCATTTGGGCTCATTAGTTAGACACATCCGAACTCAGGATTCGAAACCCGAGCCTCTTGCATGTGAGGCAAGTGTTAATAGTTTTGAATCCTGAGTTAAGATGTTTCTAACTGATGAGCCAAAATGAGGGTGAAACTCGAGTCTTGGACTTCCGGTTCGTTGACTGTCATGGCTCTTGTGGGCTGCAACGTTGTTTGGCTGTGGAATTTATTATATATAATCTCTAACATTCTGAAAATCCTATTATAAGTTACTCGCTTGGTTAGCATTGCTGGATGGCATCGTCCTTTCGAGTTAAAACTCCTACTTGTGAGACATCGGCTTGGGGTTATTAGCTGGTTGGATGGCCGCGTCCCTTGTCGAGATGAAGTAGGTTCATTTCACAGTCGGATTTCGGCACGGTTTGCTTGATCTGTGTTGGTTAATAGAAATTCTTGTGTGCGGAGCGTTTGCTCAGTTGGTAGAGTGCTTGCCTCACATGCAAGAGGCTCGGTTTCGAATCCTGAATTCAGATGTGTCTAACTGATGAGCCCAAATGAGGGTGAAACTCGAGTCTTAGGCTTCTGGTTCGTTGACTGTCATGGCTCTTCTGGGCGGCGACGTTGTTTGTCTGTTGAATTATATATATATATATATATATATATATATATATATATATAGAAAAAGGTTTGTGTTTACTATAACCTTTTTATGCAAATATTACGCAAGTATAAATCATGTAGAATATCTGCATGAATATAATTACACATAATTAACTAAAGATGATAATCCCATAAGAAAACAAAAAATAGATACTAAAAGGGAATTAATTAAAATGAATGTTTAAAAGAACATGCAAATTAACTAGATCTTTTGCAGATGAATGCAATTCCATGACCCATATATAACAAAATCGTATTTTCTTTTTAAATTAATAGAAAAAAAGGGTTTATAATATGAATATCAATACATACGAAAAAGAAACTATACGAGTATAGATGTACAAAGTTTTAACATAACAGGACCTGTATCCTTGTTTTACAATTTATTTCTACAGAATGTGCTCTGATGAACTTACCGCACATGTAACCCCCCTCCCCCAAATACCACACAATGTACCATATTAACAGTAAAATCACTGCTTTTCTGTAGAAGTTTCTGGATGACGGAAGATTTCTCACTAATAACTTTTTTCTCAGACCACTTGACTTTGGAATTTTTATCTCTGGCCCCGACCGTACCAACACAGAAATTTAAATGCAATGTGAACAAAGATCTTGCTGCTCAACTCCCTACTCATGCTTCCTCAGTATAAATCTGACCCCTATCATAACAGCCCCTTATACTCCAGTAGTAATCAGTCTAGTTTATGGTGAATTAAAGTTTGTTTGTTTTTTTTTCATACATTTAAGACCTCTAAAAAAAAAAAAAAAAAAAAAAAAAAAAAATTCTCAGTTATAAAGGGTGGTTGTTTATACGAGCTCCAGTTCTCTCCAAACTTTACAACAAATGCCTTAATGAATCTTGCTTTCCTGCCTGCTGGAAAACTGCTTCTATAGTGCCAGTTTTCAAGAATTCTGGCGAAAGAACTGACCCAGTAAATTATCGCCCCATAGACCTCCTCCCACTTTTCGCCAAAATATTTGGGACCATAATTAACCAAGCTCTAGTCCATCACCTTACAGATGCTAAACTTCTGACTGACCAACAATATGGATTTAGGCAAGCCCGTTCCACAGCAAACATCCTAACTGTAATCTCAGAACGTATATACTAGTCACTAGACAAAGTGGGGGAGGGTAGAGCGGTAGTTCTAGATATATCTAAGGCTTTTGACAGGGTATGGCATGAGGGTCTCAAGAAAATCAGATCGTACGGCATCACTGGAAGAATACATAACATAATTAGATCCTTCTTAGATAAGAGAAAAATCCAAGTTGTCCTTGACGGTCGTACATCTAAACAATATGATATAAATGCGGGAGTGCCTCAGGGGTCTATCCTTGGACCTCTGTTATTCCTAATATTCATAAATGACTTCCCTGACAAAATTGTCTGTGAGATGGGTATGTATGCTGACGACACCATGCTCTATAACAGACACGACAGGAAAACAAATGAACACACATATCTAAAGAAATGGCAGAAACACTAGAGAAAAACCTCTGATCCATAGTGGAATGGAGACAAAAATGAATGGTCACCTTCAATGCTGCCAAGATTAAACTTGTTTCCTTCAATAATTACAAGAAACCTTCCCTACCGCCAACAGCAATGGCCAAAGACTATTTATCTAGAAAGTACATCTTTTAAACTCCTCGGCCTAACATTCACAGGAAAGATGAGTTGGAACAATTACATTGAGAACATTGCCAGGACCGCTGCAAAGAAGGTGGGTTCTCTACCGTGCTAGAAAGCTATTAACGCCTGAAAGTATCCTATACCTCTATAAGGCCACCATTCGCCCATGTATGGAGTATTGTGGTCATATTTGGGCTGGTGCATCTGCCACTAGTCTCTCGCTCCTAGACAAAGTTCAAAAGAGAGTCGCCAATCTGATAGGTCCTGAACTGTCAGCTAAACTTCAGCGTCTGTCACATCGATGAAATGTTGCATCCCTCTGCCTGTTCTACAAATACTTTAACGGTGAATACTCTGAGGAACTGCAAACACTTGTGCCCCCTCGACGTATACCCCTGACAAACTTGACAAGCAGCTAAATCCCACCCCTTCACGGTAGAGATCCCTAGATGTAAGAGAGCCTTCTACTCCAGTAGTTTCTTCCCCAGAACAGCTAGACTTTGGAATTCCCTTCCGGGTCTCTGCTTCCCTGACTGTACTGACATGCAGAAGTTCAAGTGCAACGTGAACAGACATCTTGCTGCTCAACTTCCTACACAGTACCCCTGATGCTTATGTCCCTGATAGTAGCCCCCTAAAACAAAGTGGCAATGTGCCTTGTTTGGGGTGAAAATGTAATAAAAATTAAAAATAAATGTGCATATTCAGCCAAAAGTAAGAAAACTACAAAACAAACACCTACAAAATTGGTATATTTTTCGTCAGCATTGCTCTGGATGAATACTATCTCAAACTTATAAAGAATTATTCATTCTGTGGGAGGTCAACTGGATCAGGTTTTGTTTTTTCAGTGTTATTAATTTCTTGTGTTGCCTGCATGTAAGCAAGCTGGGCAGAGGAGAAAGAGAAGTTGGGGAGAGATGTGAAAAAGAGAGATAGATCGAGATAGAAGTTTTAATAGAGAGTTATTACAATTTTGTCCCGAGCAACACCGGATATGCCTGCTAGTGCAAGATAAAACTTGATGTATATCACATTTTGTCAATATTTTGGGCCATGCTTACTACATACTTTGCTTGAAATGTACTGTGTAACTAGCAAAAATGAGGTGAGCAGGGGATGGGGGGGGTTGCTAGTTAAAATAAAGAAAGTTATAAATGCCACTGAAATATTTCAACAAAAAATGTTGCGTAGTTTTCTTATTTTTATAGCAATCCTTGTTACTGAGTAGAAAACATCTTGAAGAAAGGTGGTGACATTTAAATAAAATGATTTATTTAAACAAAACAGAAAAAAAAAAAATAATCAAACTAGAGGGATTAGTTTCTATTTCAGTCACATAAATTATTTAGAGTAAAATTGTTTTGGGAATTGCAGGAAAATAAAATTTTAAGTGCGGTGGGGGGGGGGCAGTTTCGCATATAAATTTAAATTAAATGATCTCATTTCTGGGCAATTCTAGTGTTTTAGAGCAGTTGTTTTCTGCTAAGGAAGATATATTCTGTGAGTTTTTTTTTTTAGGGGGGGGGGAGAAAAAGTCAGATATATGGAAGGGCATAAAAAAAATTATATTTTTTTTTACACAGGAATCACCACATTATCAAGGCCAATAGGCCACTCAAGGATAAGGATTAAAGAGTGTACAGTAAAAATTGGACAATATAGTAATCATTAGTAATGAAAATTCGGTAAATTTGATAACTTATATGGAATGGCTCATCAAGAACTTATTTACGTTAGACTTGAACACAACCATATTGTAGTCAGCCGGAAAGCAGGAAAACGGAAGACAATTCCACAGGCGTGCAGTTCTAAGAAAGAAGCTTTGTTCATGGAATCTACGTTTAGGTTTAGGCACAGATAAAGAGTGGGGGGAATTATTGATAGTGTTTTCAACTAGACGAGTGTTTCTTGTGAAAGTTTGGCGAGGGGGGACCATAGACTTAAGCTCAGTCGAACACTTTCCAGGAAAGTAACGATACATCAGAGACAAACTCGCAACATTTCTGTGAGATAGAGGTTGCAGGGAAGAGAAAAGGACATCTACGAGGCCACGAAGTCTATTTTGAACTCTATCAAGGCAGGACAAGTCCTTTCTAGCAGCTCCTGTCCAGATGTGGCAACAGTATTCCATCCTTGGACGTACCTGGCTCCCATCCTTGGACGTACCTGGCTCTTATATAGATAGAGAATTGCATCAGCAGTGAGATATCTACTGGATCGATAGAAAGATCCCACCATTTTTCCAGCGGCCTTGGCAACAGATTTAATGTACGTGTTCCATTTAAGATCAGGAGTAAAGATCAAGCCCAGAAGCTTGTCAAAACTTGAGGCCTCCTGAAGACGAGAGCCATTCATTTCAATTGATGCCAGATGTGGATCAGAATGTTGATGTAAAGAGAGAAGCTTGGTTTTAGATGCATTAAAAGTAACCAGCCACTCCTTTCCCCATTGTACTACGTGCTCAAGATCAGAGGAGAGAGAATCGGAGAGAACTTGGTCGTTTACTGTCTTAGATGTGCTACCATAAATGGTAGTGTCATCAGCATAAATGTCTACAAATGATGTAAGGATGTGATTTGGAAGATCATTAATGTAGATCAGGAAAAGAGTTGGGCCCAGGATGTTTTCAGAGGAGGTTTGCCAATTTATATTGTCCCAGAAGTACAAATTTCTATTTTTTTTAGGAATAGGTATTCAAAAGTTTGCAATTGCAAAAGTAAGCAGTTCCAACTACAGAGGATTCAAATTCTGACATTTTTACTGAAATATGCAAAAATCCATTGTTAGTTGGCAGACAACTATTTTTCAATCAGCTAGAAAAATTTATACTTTATGTAATATTTCGAATACTCTCATTACTTTTGACAGTTTGCATTTGAAGTTATTTGGATACCTTTTCATTTACCTTTGCTAAAATGGTTAGGCTAGGATGTAAAAAAAAACCAAAAAAAAAAACAGTTGGGTTCAGATTATATAGAAATATTTTTTTTCATTAAAGAACTTTTTAAAACACAAAAAAGCCTCAATAATATATTCTGTTCATTCAGTGAAAATCAACATTTGAAAGTAATCAGTGAAACTCAGAATTGATGAGGTAACTTCTGAAATTTTCTTGGATATCTAATCCTGAAAGTACGTACAAATTAGCAATTCTCCAAAATTTATTTATTTTTTTTTTTGCTTAATTGTTATTTAAATATATTTATATGATTCTTATATAAGTTGTTATTTACATTTCAACCGATGTAACCTCTGGTCAGTTCAAAATTCCAAGTCAAGAGTTGGACTAAAATTGAAAAAGATGCAACTGAAGATGGTTGGAGATTACATCGGGCGAAATTTGGATTACAACAACCAAGATGAAAACAGTAGTCTGAATAATTCAAACAAAATCTTTATGAATCTGGATAGCTCAAAATACATTTGATGTTAGATACAGACAGAGCAATGCCGAAAAACGGGCTCGTCAACGATTTTTATGATCATTATAATATTTGTAAAAATAGAATGTCAGAAAGAATTTTATCATAAAGAAATAAATATTTACAGATAAAATTATTTATGTTAAAATGTTTTAATAGAAAGGAAGGTTAGTTTTCATAATTAGCACAAACAATTTAATAGGTCCGACCTCTAGAGTCAGACATAGGTCACTTAAGATGATGTGAATCTTAGGAGAAAGCTTCAAAATACATGTATCAGTTAGTCAAGATTTGGGAATCAGAGAGCAGGCGCAAGCAGAAAGAGAGGGAAAAAAGATGGTAATGGACAGCAATAGCTTCAAGTAGTGGAAAATGTTGATATGAAAAGTCTAGGACCAGCGTTGCAGCTTTCCAATGGGGGGGGGGGAAATAACCGAAATAAAGCTGCTGTAAATGCCACCAAGACAGAGTTGCACAAATCTTCATTTGCAGCTTTTCCGAGGATCTGTCAAATCAAGACAAAGATGGACCAGGTATGTTCCCGATTGGTCAGATGTTGAAACCCCAAATGTTATTTATCCTTTGTGTTGTAAAGGTATTTATGTATATTATTGTCTTGTCATGAACTGTATTTAAATGTATATACACACATAATGAACTCTAGACGTTCACAACTAGATGGCCTTAAACGAATACACATAGATACACTTTCATACAATGTAACCACTAGAAGACACATGTATATATGTTATACAGGCTCCTTCAGTCTTGGACAGACTAAGGATACACATGAAGGGTTGCCTGCGCATGAAATTTTTTGTGGCAGGAGGTGCACAATCTCCAACCACACTTCTTCTGAGACGACATTGTTAAATACCAGTAGCAAGTGAAGCACAGGACGACTGGAAACAAATGCCGAGATAAATGGAGAGCACATACAGCACTTAGAATTCCCAAATGGTCACTCATCTGATACTAACCAGGCTCAACGTTGCTTAACTTTGGTGATCTGACGAGAACCGGTATGTCAACGCAATTATGCCGTATATAGGTTATAGAAAGCTCCACTAAAATACATCTGGTAGGGAGGCTCCAATTTGGGAGTTGTGGAGAATGGGGAGTCACCATTTAGTTACCGTTACACCCAAGTCAATGATCCAGAATGATAGGAGTGATGTGTACCATCTACAAGTTAAATAGAATATGCCTCGAGCACAACAATACTAAGCCATCTCTGATAATATTGGTAAAGGTGTTCACTTCTACCCTGAAAAGCCATCTTTTGCCATCCTTTTTAATCTTTTCTTCTACCTACCTTATTCCCCCCCCCCAAACCTTATCAATTACTTAAACCTTCTGTATAAGTTGGGCCTAGTGACCTTACGAGCCAAACCAGTATAAATCTACAGTACTTATACAGAATACGGACCATGCAATTTTTTTTTTAAGATGGGATTTTCAAATTAAATTCAATTTTTACAGAATCTTATTAAACTATTATGTGAAATTTCAAGCCTCGTGCGATACGCAAAATCACATCAGTCCTCCATCATTATCGAACCTTTTGACCAAGAGAAACCCATATGTATGAACACTTCAAAAGAATATTCCTCACACGCGAACCAAATGTTCATTATTTTATATAAATTCACAGCGATCTTACAATTGGGGACTGCCGTGAATTCGGAATCTGATGTACGCTCAGACAGAATGCGGATTGCTCATTTCAAATAACATTGCTAATAAAATTGCGATGGCGAACATTTTATTAATTCAATAAATCATAACTTCTGCGGTATACAGACAGTGATCAAGAAATTACCAAACGACAACACACAATGGAGAATGATACTGTGCCATCAAATTTGACTACGCTTTTGGGTAGACGACCCCATACTTTATTTTGCACATGTAAAGGCCCAATTTTATACTCAAAGGATACACAGCGAGCTGACCTAGTTCAACCACATTGTGATTTTGCTATCACATGATACCTCGGCACTCCCCACAAACTACTTGTGGGTCTCATAAAATTTCTTATTTTGCAAAAACAATCGTGGATCACTTCATTTAAAAATAAAAAATTAACACGCAAGCTGAAAATAATGTTATAAAAAAGAAACGAACAGATTCTGACAGGAAAAAAACAAAAAACAAAACTAATCTTTATTTTCCAGTCATCTAATACAACATCAGTAAATCAGCGACACGTGCAAACACAGACCTCCTTACAAACTAGCGACACTGGTCTCAAAGTAACAATTTATGCCAATAACCACTCAAAAATCGAAAATTAAACAAATCACAACTTCCCTACCTTGGTCCTCTCTACAAATTGGCAGCCTTGATTCCAGCAAAAATAACATCATACATGGTCCTGCTATGGATTAGCAGTCCCACAGCCAGCACATTAGACAATTCGCCCACCAACGTGGTTTTTACCTACATCATTGCCAGCAGTGATCATCAACGCCCTTCAACCTGTTCACAATATGGATCTTCATATCGCTAGGGACCAGGAGAGTGATGAAGAATCAAACAACTTACGATGGTCTTCCAGTTTCAACAAGTTCTCTTGCCTTTCTCAAACAATTTTATTTGGTGCAACACTTCAACTGGACACGAACGTTCATATATATCTTTCCAATACAGACGAGCAGTTTTTTCGAGATTACACAATTTATCGCACGCAGGCATATGAGCAACACAAAAATTGGTGACATCACGTTTCATATGGACTGCAATTAACAAGGATGTACGCAACTCGTCACAAAGTTGTATCCCTTGCCAGAAATCCAAAGTCACACACCATATTAAGAACCCCCTAGCAAAGTTCCCTATTCCTGAGGCTCAGTTTAAACATGTTCACATCGACATAGTGGGTCCATTACCACCAAAGAACTTTACGTATCTGCTCACTTGCGTTGACAGATTCTCCTAATGACTCATCACTGACATCTCTGCTCATTTCATCATGGATATCAAAATTTGTTGTGCTGGAAATTATTACTACTGACAGGGGTAAACAGTTTGATTCCCATCTTTTCACTGAGCTTTCACTTTTACTTGGATGCAAGCATATATGTACCAAACCTTATCACCCATCCTCGAACGGCTTGGTCGAATCCTTCCATCGCCAACTGAAGGCTTCTTTAAAGGCACAGCTTGATCCCAATAATTGGATGGAATTCCCCCCTCTCATACTTCTCAGTATCAGATCTGTGATTAAAATGGACATTAGACTAACAGCTGCCGAGATCGTGTATGGAACACCTCTGACCTTATTAGGACAAATGATTGCACTGACCGCCATTAGAAGCATGCTAGACACAACTAGATATATATATCTCGCTTGAGGAAGTACATGTTGAGACCCTTGCATGTCGAACCAAGGGCTCAAAAGACAACAATTCACCTTCTTCAGGATATACACACACAGACGCATGTTTTCGTACGAAATGATGGAGTATCCACGCGTCTGCAACTGCCCTACTCTAGTCCTTACAAGGTTCTTAAAAGATATCCGAAACATTTTGTGATAGATAAGAATGGCAGCCATTACTTTCAGCGTTGATCAACTGAAGAAAGTGTTTTTCGACAATACAAACCATAGTACCACAGTGAGACAGACTCAAATCTCTAGATTCTTTAACTACTGCCACACCTAACGATACCATGCTACAACTTCCACCAAATCCGGCAGACACAAAGTGTCCACTCCGATTTGCTCCTTATACTCAGAGAGTTGTTTTTTTCTTTCTCTTTAGATCGACTTCTCGTCTAGGAAAGGAGTGATGTAGCAACTGCTATGCCCGGTCGGAATAAATGCCCGGCAGGAACATATCACAGCGATCACCGCTTTGAAACACCCAAGTGTAAGAAGAACATGTACAAACATGACAATCGCACACATAAAAGAAAAGGAACTATGTTACACTCCCTCGCGTATGAATACAGTAAACAGGCTGGGACATTCTTTATTATGGGATGTAAGTTGGTAACCCTTTCTATTGATTGACGACACTGCTAAATTTACCTTCAATGGTGCCGCTAAAATACATTCCCGAAAATCGATCCTGTAAAATTGGTGACTCCGCTGTGAATTTGAAAACACATCCTATAACTTAATTTAATAAACAAAATATAAAAATTAAATTAAAAAAGTTTGATTTCCTTATGCATTGACACAGCTTTCCTGTCTGTAAAATATTTAATCTTTACCATAACAGAAATAAGAAATTCAGGGAATTGTATTTATATATGGTGTTTAATGACTATACCAAGTTTAATACGAATCCAAACTATTTGACAATGTCTATATTATGATCCATTTCCTTCTAACAACCCAAATATATATATATATATATATATATATATATATATATATATATATATATATATATATATATATAGAGAGAGAGAGAGAGAGAGAGAAATAACACAGATAATGACAAATGGTATAATGAAAGAAAACTATAAAGGTATTTGCAACTTCTCTTCCAATTTTCGGATTTTTTTAAGTTGTCCAAACACATTCTATTTCCTTTTGGTGGATTGTTGCTATTTCTTCTGATGAGGAAAGAGCATAATAGATTCAGTGATTGATTTTGTGCTATGATACAGATACTGTCAAAAATTGTAAGTGTTAACTGAATTAAAAGAATGAATTGTAAGATGGTCAACATAATGAAATTTGGAATATAGACTTGTCATTTATTTATATATATATTTATATATAATTTAAAAAAAAAGAAAAAAAAAAAAAAAATGGTGCTTGTTAAGATAGTCGACAGACCGATGCTTTATAAATATGTGGTTTTGAGCAAAAACGACAGTACTTCCTTAATTGTTATGTCGACAATAGTAATATATCCAAAAATTGGGAAAATTCATCAAGTAGAACTGCTATTGTGTTTTTAATAAAAATGTATACCGCTATGGACTAAAACAGTATGTTAGCCATTAAAGTGATGAAAAAGGAAATAAGTATGCCCTCTGTATTCGCAATCTTCAAGGTGTTCACATCTAGGGAAAATATAATTTACCAATTTTTCGAAAAAATTACTTTTAACTATAAATAATTTTTTTTACTCAATAAATTTCCGTAATTTTTGGATATATTACTATTTTTGACATGACAGCTAAGTACTGTTTTTTGCTTAAGACCACATATTTAGAAAAAATTGATCTGTCGACTATCTTAACAAGCAGCAAAAATATTTGTGTAATATTAAAATTTCATAAAAATCGGAGGCATCTGAATTTTTATACAAAAAAAATTTTCATTCCTTTGCATAAAATATAGTTCACATTAGCCACCCTTACGCCTAAGAGTCGTGTTCCAAGATTCATAAGGGTACTTGTTTAGTTTAATTAAAACATCAAATGGAATATATATATATATATATATTTGTACATACCCGTTATGAAATAAAGTTCTCATAAAAGATTTCACTTTTTTTTACACAGCGGAAAATAACATTTTAATGAAATCGATCGTATCCCGCCATCTTGCTTATTTCGCAGACGACGAGGGGGCCGCCAAGGGACATAACTCCATTATTACCGTTTAAAGTTTGTCAAAATTTGACGAGATTATTTTGAAACATAGGCAGAAAAAAATATCTGGATAAATATTTTTTTTTTTTTTTTCAGTTCACTTATTTTACAGATTTACTCTGTCCCCTTTTAATCCTTTTTCGTTTAAAGGCACCCCTCCCCTCCTCGTCCGCGAAATAAGCAAGATGGCCGCGACACGATCGATCTCATTAAAATTTGATTTTCCTCTAAAACCTACTTAATCAAATTAAGTGAATTTTTTTTTTTTTTATGAGAACTTAATTCCATAAGGGGGTACTTAGTACTACAATATATATATATATATATATATATATATATATATATATATATATATATATTTTTTTTTTTGGTAAATATGAAGAATTACTCTACCCTCGAAAATTCCTTTAAAATTACAACTCTTAAGGGTTTTCGGGGTCGCTGGAAACAAAAATAACCTTTAAAATTATGGCAAACGAGTAGTTTCCAAGATATGAAGAAATGTTAGTTTTTAAAAAGTCGGTGATCACTTTTCTATATTAATTTAACGTAAAATAAGCACCCACTTTGTGGCCACGATTTTTCCGGGGGGGGGGGTCTTTCCACCTTCGGGAAATCCTTTAAAATTACCACTAACTTTTAAAATTATGATCACCTTTTTTTCTTTTTTTTTTTTGAGGGAGGGAGGGACTGCCGGTTTGGTTTTCGTTCTTTTTTTTTGGAGGGGGATATTCAATTATAGAACTTGTATTGTCTTTTAACAGATGCTTATGCAGTTTAATTAACTGTTTTGAGGAGAAACTGTTTAATATTTTACAAAAACTGTTTACATTTGGTGAGAGGCGGTGAAGAGGCGGGGGGTGTTGTGGCGGCAGCCACAACACCCCCTCGTGACCCTCGTCCCTTCACCGCCTCGGCGCCTCTCACCAAACGTAAACAGAATTTTTGTAAAATATTCAACAGTTCTTCTGCTCGGTTAATGCCGGCGCGTTACTTAAGTTAAAATAGTTAATTAAACTGCATAAGCACCTGTGAAAAAAACTATACAAGTTTTATAATTGAATATCCCCCTCAAAAAAAGAATGAAAACCAACCGGCAGCCCCCCCCCCTCAAAAAAGAAAAAAAAAGGTGATGATAATTTTAAAAGTTAGTGGTAATTTTAAAGGATTTTCCGAGGGTGGAAAAATCGTGGCCACAAAGTGGGTGCTTATTTTACGTTAAATTAATATAGAAAAGTGATCACCGACTTTTTAAAAACTAACATTTCTTCATATCTTGGAAACTACTCGTTTGCCATAATTTTAAAGGCTATTTTCGTTTTCAGCGACCCCGAAAACCTGAAGGAGTGGTAATTTTAAAGGAATTTTCGAGGGTGGAGTAATTCTTCATAGTTACCATTTTTTTTTTTTTTTTTTTTTAATATTTTCCTTTTCTTTCTAGTCTTCATTAAACTAAACAAGTACCTTTATAATGATCGATTAATTAGTTTGAGTTTACTCCCCCCCCCCACACACAAAAATTGGTGACATACGTGTGTATGTAATTGTAACACGTAGGACCACTACTCCTTGTTACGATATTTTAATACGTAAAAACTTTGGTACTTATATAGATTAGCTCTCATGGCTGTCAGTTGAGTATTGCTTCGATAATCTGACAACTAGTTAAGAAAATACGCAAAAGGCGACTACATAGAATTAAGCTCGGGTTCCCGAAACGGAACGAAAAAGTAAATAAAAACACTTGTTTACGTTGTATTTTTTTTTACTGATATTTCCAATATTTTTTTTTTATATAATGGTTTCAGAAATTAAAAAAAAAAAAAAAAAAAAAAAAATCCAGTAACGCTGCTTTTTGCAAATTGCGTTTCACCGAGTTTGTATTATACATACGTCATTTTGATACTTCTTAATAAAGACCGTGCTATTAATTAATTATTTTAGGATTTTCAAGTTAAAATCAAATCTTTACGGTATCTTTTGTTTATTAAATTGTTAGGTGAAAATACGGAATAGTTACAAAACGCCATCTCATGTTAGGAATCGGTTTCTAAATTATAACATCATTATTTCAGCACGGTCCGTATTTTGCATAAGCACTTATTTGTTTTCGACGTGCTTTAAGGGAGTCAAGGAATGTCCCCCCCCCCACCACCATAAAATAAACAATTTTAAAAATACAATTTGGAAGAGAGTATATAATGTTGACATCAAGGAAAGGGTCTCATGAAACGCAACAATCCACTAAAATAAAAATAAAAATGTCCACGCGACTAAAAATTAAAGTTATGCCCAAATCCTGTTGGGCAGTTTCAAACGATTTATTTTGCTGTATCTACTCATTTGTGGCATATTTGCGTTAAAAATGAATATTTAATCGTTATAAGCACTTTAATTTACCTAAAATAGCAAAAGTAACCACTTTTGTTTACGTTACTTCCGCTCAAATCGAATATTCAGAGAACTTAAAATGCTTATATTTTGTAAAAGTATTTACTTTTAACGTAAATGGACCACAGATGAGGAAAAAAAAAAACTTATTAATTAGTTCCGAACGATATTTCCTTAATTTGTCAGTAATGCTTACAATAACATTGAAAAGCAAAGCAGTTTCCAAAACTACAAAAACTATAAAAATAATCATTTTACAAATAAACAAAATAGTACAACAATATCAGTAAAAAAAAAAAAAAAAAAAAGTTTCCGTTTTCCATTTCTGGAACCTGAGTTTAATTTTGCATGGTCACCTTTCAGCTGTTAATGCAAATCGCTACCTGATTTTACCGAGGCAATAATATCGTCCGCCATGGGGGCTGAACTATATAAGCAGCTAAACTTTTGGTTGTTGTGATTGTTAACTGACTTACCCGTTGGGTATGGCCTGATTAAGCAATTCCCTTATAAGCCAAGGTTGCATAGAATATGTGACAATGGAGACCCAAATGGAGGAGTTTGGGTCGAGCAGGGCGGCCTCTATTAATTGAATCACACTCGGCCGGACATGTTCCAACAATTTCGCCACTCCACCCTTCCACATGCCACCAGTATGAATGGTCAATAAAGTCTGGTCAAAATCGATGGCCAACAGTTTGATTCGTTTCTGGTTTAACTCAGCCACCAAGTCGCTCATTCTGCCCCCAAATCTCTTAAAAAGGGAGAGGGAACAGCAAAATACATCCTTACGGGGACCTATGTTTGCTGAAGATAAACTTTTTTACAAATGGCGATGGGAGATTCTTTTCATTTATTTATTTATTTTTTTTATGACTTTATAACTTGCCGGTGTCGAGTTAATAAATGTTCCTTATTAAAAATGTACCGTCCTTAATTAAAACGTAAATTATTTAGTCAAAATTGGTTTCTGTATTTATACTAAAACATTTTTTTTTCATTAAAATTACTTTTCATTAAAATTAAACAAAAATTAAAAATACTAAGTTATAGCAAGTTTCATAGTAACACTGAAAATTAAATCTCGACCAGGTAAAAAGTCACCATAATAAACTAAGTCGAGAAAGGATGATAACTCAAGTTCATTCAGGGAACTATTTTTGTTTTTGGGAAAAAAAAATCTTTTTTTTTTGTTAAACAATTTCACACAAAAAATAAATAGTAAATTAATGACCTTTTTCCTTTGTATTTATTCTTGGCATCTTTTGACTCAATTTAATAATTTTCTTGTTATATGCCATTAGCCTAGGCTCTTTCTCGACTTGTTTATAAAGATAGCAACTATATTTTTACTGTCTAGTTTTTATTTATAACGTTTTACGTATACGACGAACCGGAGATTTTTTTTTAATATGTCGTTTGAAGCAAAAAAAAACAAAAAAAAACATTTTCATGACGAAAATAGTAATATATAAAAAAATTACGAAAATTCATCGAATAGAAAGTTATTTATAGTTAAAAGTAAATTTTACGGAAAATTGGGTAAACTTGTATTTTTCTTAAATGTTATAAAAGAGGAAAGTAAAGAGTTCAGACATAGGGGACGTAACTCTGAACGCAAATTTTAGATTACATTTTAATGGCGACCAACATTTTAGCCTCATAGCGATAGACTTTTTTTTTTTTTACTAAAACACGAGAGCAGCTGTTCTACTCGATGAATTTTCGTAATTTTCGGATATATTACTATTTTCGACATGATAATTAAGTACGTAATATTGTTTTTTTGCTTAAAACGACATATTAAAAAAAAAATCGATCTGTCGACTATCTTAAGATGCTCCCAATGAACCTTAGGCACCTCCAAAGTTATGTGTAGAAACGTCAACGTTTTACACAATATCAGCAACGTCATCATTTGGTGTGTATATTATTTTCTGTCAATTCTACAGATGCTATTGGCGCTATAATAGTTAATGGAAGTAACTTTTTTTTATTTTTGCTATCGGATTTTTATATTTACAGTTAAAGTATATTGATTTAGAAAAATGTATAATTTAATATATATGTATTTATTAATCAGCTTGGCTTATATTTTCCCTATACAATAAATAAATACATTATATCATCTGCAAAATGAAACTTATTTTTTAATAATTTTTCTTTTTTAACAATTGCATTGAAATTGTATTGCAATGAACAAGGGGGAAAAAAGGTTATCAATTATTCTGTTCATTTGCTTGTGTTAAAAAAATCCCCACTGTATATAACACAATGAAAACAGTATATCAAGTCCTTCAAAAAGTTTTTTCTAAATTCATCTAAACAAAATAAAAAAAGTTAATATAAATATTTGGCTGCATACTATCCTCGTTTACAATAATTGTGTTGTTACAATAGAAAAATCTGAGCATGAAAAGTAACATGGTTAAGCCTAAACATGGAAAAGTAAAGGATTAGTTGTTAAAACTGGAAAAGAAAAGGACAAGATATTCTAGCAAAATATATAATAAATTTATAACTTAAAATATTGCAGCATTAAGAATTGATTATATAATGTTATAAATTGAATTTAGAAAAAAAATCTTAATGCTGCAATATTTTAAGTTATAAAATTATTATATTTTTATTAGAATATTTTGTCCTTTTTTTTCCAGTTTTAACAACTAGTCCTTTACTTTTCCATGTTTAAACTACACCATATTACTTTTCATGATCACATTTTTCTATTGCAATCCATGATTCTTCCTGGCTTCCAATAAATTCACTTGTTCTTTGTTTAATTTTAGCCTTATTTTTTGCCCCCATAAACACATATTTAATAACAATGTATGGCACTCGTCTGCTTTCAATAAAATTTCCCCAATTATCTCCCTTTCATGCTTTCATTCTTTCTGCTCCACTTGTTACTTCTTTGTCCACGATGCAGTTAATTAGCAGCAATAGTAGTTGATGGAGCGATGTTGTTGCTATGGTAACCAGTCATAAAAAGCGTCGCTCACCTCCTTAAGTATTTTTACAATTTTGAATACCAGAAAATTCATCATAACTTTTGTTTTACTGAACGAAAATTGAAAAAAAAAATTTCACGATATAGCTGAGAAGGTGATCTATAAACTGTAATAATTGTTTGAAATTTGGTCGAAAAATGAGTGAGTGGTGAATCTTTAAAGCAGTTCTAAATGACTAAAATTCCCACTTAACCATATATTGAAACACTACCGTGTTTGAATGATTATATAGTTTAATGATTAATAATATTATAAATATTTGTGTATTAAATAAAAAATATTAAAATCCGAACAGTATTATTTTTATTTTGCATTAAATAAATCGCAGACGTTAATAATAAAAATGATGTTTATGTACTTATGTTACCGTGCTATTTTTTAAAATCATATTTTCACTTTAAATTCCAGTTTTACAATATTTTTTAATCAAATTGATAGGTGAAAGTGCAAAATAGTTACAAAACTCCCTCTCTCTACATGTTAAGAATGGCTTACTAAATACTTTACGCTATTTTAGCATGGTAACATAAGTACATAAGTTTTTAAAAAAAGTCCTTTTTTATTTATTACAAAAAAAAACAAAAAAACTAGTCCATGTTAATGATAACTGTAAAAAAAAAATCCGCAAAAAAATCCAAATTTATATGTTACACAATAAGCTTTTTATGTTTTTTATGCAGAAATTTATGAATAAATAAACATTTTTAAAAAAAATGGATAAAAAGTAATGTAAGACTTAACTTTTGTAAAACAAATAGATTTCTTTTTATGGAACTAAACTAGGTGTGTCAGAATTTTTTGGGAATTTTTGACACCCCTAACACAAAACTGTTAATAAAATATAAAAAAACTCTTAATTTCTCTTTTTAAAGTTGGTTGTTTATTTTCTTTATGGAATATACTTCCAAAATAAACTATTAAAGTTGTTTAAAAAATGATATTTCTATTATTTTTTATTTTTTAAAAAACAGTGTTTACAAAGTGCCTGCGCACATTCATGCAGCTATGTTTTTTACGTAATGAAATCAATTGAATTTCATGAGTTAAATTTTTTCAATTTTTAAACTTTAAAAATCTATCAAAATTTTTCTAATGGTTCAATTTTTACGATATTTTCAGGTTCAATGTGAAATTTTATGCTTTTTCCAATAAACTGAATATAATATTCTAGACAAGCGTTTTTTTTAAATTCACCCCCTCCCATTTTGAAATATCTATTCATATGAAAATAATTAATTTTCTCACCTCAAATTTATATATCACAAATTGAAGATAAAGGATCAATAAATAAAATAAGCTAATTAAAACAAAAAAAAGAACAGTTATTTGCAAATTTACCTGTAAAGTCCAAAGTTTAAAACCTTTTTTTTTTAAAAACCACGTTAAACTTTTTTTTTTTAAGTGAAACATTATAATCGTATTATATTGTTCCGAAAATTTCATAGAATAATGATAATTTTTTCTATTTCATTCAATGTTTTTTTTTTAGATATTTAAAAAAAAAATTCACCCCATAAAGAAGAAATAAAATATATTAAATCAAAAACTCATGTATTTCTTTGAGAAAAGAAAAACAAAAAATTCCTCGAGTGTTTTTTTTAAAGGCAAAAACTGATAAGGAAAATGTGATTATTTTTCATCTATGGTGACACATATTTCTTCATGCACAGGCTAATGCGTATATGTCATTTTTACGTTCTTCTATCCATCCGTATTTCAAAACAGGAAGAAACACCGCTTTGCTAACATCGTAACAATGCTTACGTAATGGCGGTCTTTTCAAATAGTTGCTTAAAAATATTCTTTTATTTAAAACATACATGGAATATAAAATATAAATATGGACAAATTCTCATAAATGAAGAATGGAAGCATCCATTGATTAGTATTTTATATAGGTAAGTGATTTTTTTAATTTATATATATTTATTATTTTGAGATTAAGTTGAATTTTGTGAAATCTTTCTTAAAGAAAACCGATTAAAAAAATATTGTATATTTTTCGCTAAAACCTTTTATTATTTTAAAGTTTGGTCTTTGCTCCTTTTATTGAAAAAAAATTAGGGTTTAAATTACATTATTCATATTGTTATAAGCTTCGAAAGATAGGGAGTCTATTTAATCACTCCTTTTTTAATGGTGAATTCTGATACTCCTAGAACTACATAGACGAGAGTTAACCATATTAAATTAATTTTAACGTCTTTTCTGTTGACGAAAATTATGTAAATAATGGTACTGTTAATTAGAGGCCTCCGTACATTCTTTTTAAAAAGGTGCAAAAATAAAGTTGACATTCCTTCAATTCAAACAATCAAATCAAAACGAATTTTTTTAGGCTGATGCTGGATCTTCGATTTTAACTTTGCCAATAGTCATATATTCTATTATATGAATATATATTTTTTTAATATTGGAAACCTGTTGTAAAAAATTCTATGTTTAAACTTCATATTACGAAATATTGGAATTTAATATCATTTAAATCTTTTTAAAAATAAATATTTTTTAGAATTCTGTTTTTTTTTTTTTTATTGTACCTATTTACAATGCCTCCCCACGGGACAGAGTTAGACACCAGGGTCGTTTTTTAACGTGGAGAAAAGGTACAAAAATAAAAATTGTCTCAGTCGTGAAGGATTTCTCCTCCACCGAAAGAGAACAAGAAATGGAAGTGCCGCATCTGAAGAACAGATACTACACTTTGAGATATTAAATCTTTTATTCATGTTAAAAAAATACAGTCAAAATCAACGATGAACAAAAAACTTAGGCACATGGCCAACTCAAAAGGGGGGATTTTGGGGGTCGTTGGTCATCCTTGTCACTCCAGAACTGAACAAAGTCAAAAGTTTCTCCCAGCTAGTATCTTCTTTCACCATAATACCGCATTCACCCTTTCATATTTGGGGACGTCCTACTTAACTCCCAATTTTTAAAACATTTTTTATTGACGTGTAAAAACAAAAAAGATAACAATAAAATGGTACAATAATTCATTTGTGTCGAGGGCGGGGGAAGAAAAAACAAAAGGTGATTAGTAGGACCCTCCCAACCCCGTCTAGTTGATAGACTGCCCGTTCCACTAGGTTTGTAAAAGGAACCTCGCTTCTGCGGGTCAGTCTCTAGGTGGGGATGCCCTCTAGATGGGGGTGAATGGAGAAAAGAAATTTTTGTGGGTAAGGGATGGAGGTTAGTTTGTATTTCTTTTTCTCCAAGATGGGTAAAATTTAGAGGAAGGGGTGAAAACAAAAATTGCAGGTAAGAGGGGATGGGGATCTTGGAGGCTTCCTAATCGGGGAGGGATGGAACACACACTCCGCTAGCTGAGAGGCTACTTGTTTAATTTTACTTTATAGAACTGCGCGTTCCACACCTAGGCGGGGAACACGTATTCAAATTTGGCTCCTCTTCGTACACACAGACTTGCCACATGTATCCATCTTCTGTCAAATGCTGCGCGATGCAGCCTTCTTCTATCACATCTGATCTTCACCCGTAGTTGGTGTTTAAAGAAAGCGATCAGATCTTGATCAGAAAAAGACAACACCCCCCGGCAACCTTGCAGACGCGACGTCCAAATCACCATTCTCGCCACGGCCAGGATCGTAACGTAGACTATTTGTCTTTCCCGGTCCCACGGCGGCCTCACGTTGTCCACAACATTGGATACAGTAATTGGGCGAGGATGCTCAGGATCGATGCGAGCCGTCACTCCGCTGACATACGACCAGTACTGGCGGAGTTCGCGGCAATCGAAGAAAGCGTGATCCGTAGTTTCTACGGCCGTTGTCCCACAACGGGGACAATCAGGCGACTCCAAAAACCCGGAACTGCATTGTATGTTGTTGAGTGGAAGTGCATTTCGGGCCAATCGCCAGGTCAGAGAGAACTCTGAATTGTTCAGATGACTCGAACCTGGCGCCCAGCTCCACGCGGAGCGGATCTCACTCTGCTGCCACCCCAAACGCGCGCATAGTGGGTTGTCGGCGGCCCCCTTCACTAGATCCCTGTGGAGTTCCCTACGGGTAGCAGTCACAAGGTCACTGGACCTTGGTAGTCGTTTTAGCGCGGCTCGGCACTCTTTCATGTAGGCAGATTCTCCCCGCGGCCTGCGACGGCTCTCGATGGAAGGGTCGAGAACGAGGTCGGGGAAGGCGGCAGTAACCACGGGGTGCCACGGTTGGTCATCCTGCATATAGTGGCTCAGGAAGGCCAGCCTCTCAGCATCTCGATGACACTTCAAGTCCGGCATTCCCAAGCCTCCCTCACACGGACGTTGAATACAGACCTGTCTGCTCACCCAGTGTCTTCCTCTGTCCCAAAGGAGCGAGGACAAGAGTTCGACAAGAGCTTTTAGGTGTTGTGCAGGCAGGGGAAGTACGGCCAGTCGGTAAAGGATGAGAGGAAAGACGTAAGTGGCGCACGCCTCAGCTCTACCCTTTAAGGAAAGTTTCCTAGGAAGCCACGAATTGACTGCAGCCTCCACCTTTGACCGTACCTCCAACCAATTCTTGTCAAGCTGGAGACCCGGTCCGAACCACACGCCGAGGATCCGGACCGGGCCATCTGTCCAGCTGAAGGGCGCAGGGAGGTTTGCGTTGCCACTCCATGCGCCCAACCGCAGTCCTACCGACTTGTTGCGGTTTATCTTGGCCCCCGTGATTCTTTCGTACTGTGTGAGTGTCTCCGACACGACCTCAATGTCTCTGAAGCCCGACATGAAGACCGTGACATCATCGGCGAACGCGGATACCTTGGCAGCTGAGCCACCAGGCAGAGCCATTCCGCGCAGGGCCGAATTTGCCTCCCCATGTCTCAGCTTGCGGAGAAGAGGCTCCAAAGCCAGGACATAAAGCAGGGGCGACAGCGGACAACCCTGACGAACCGACCGAGAGATAACAAAGGGTTTCGAGCGCTTTCCGCTGACTTGCACGACAGCCATGGGCTGTCGATACATTATGGAGATCCACTTGCAAAAGTCCGGTTTAAAACCGGCAGCCTCTAAGACAGATGCCAGGAAACGATGGTCGACCCTATCGAAAGCTTTGGACTGATCTAAGTTGATCAGCGCGGCTTCCGTGTCGTCATCTATTCCCCCCTCTAGGATCGTGCGGATCAGGTGCAAGTTGTTCTGAATCGATCTCCCCTTCACAGCGTAGTTCTGTTCCGGTTCAACCAACTCGTCGATAACAACCTGCAGCCGATTCGACAGGACCTTGGCCAAAATCTTCAACTCTGTGTTTAGCAGAGTTATGGGCCTGTAGTCGTCTAATACTTCCCCTCCATGCCCGTCACCTTTCTTCAGCAATGTGATCACTCCCTTGGTCACCTGCCCTGGGATGGATCCCTGAGCAAACCAATGGTTGAACATATCCGTCAGAAGAGGCAGAAACATGGGCGACAGCCTCAAGTACATTTCGTATGGCAGACCATCAAGTCCTGGCGATTTGTCACAGCTGACCTGCTTCAGCGCAGTAAAGACCTCCCGCTCCATCACCTGGCCCTCGCAACCAGACGCTCTAGCCGCCTCGAGGCGGGGAATGTCGGCCAAATAGTCGCTAAACTCAAGGACCGGAAGATCGGGCTGCTGCGTAAAACGCTCCTCGAAATGTTCTCGAAACCCCTCACAGATCTCCCGAGTCGATTCCAGGGTGCGTCCATCCGGATGTTTGACTTTCGCAATGTATTTGTCTGAGCCACGCCTAGAAACCTCACGGCGCACGTCTGCATCAGAATTGACTGCTTCGTTGCCTATCTTTCTAAGCCTAGCTCTAACTACTTGGCCTTCGTAACGCTCGCTAGTGTCGCGTAGAAGGTCCTGCTTAGCTAGTTCCTGACTAACCCTATCACCCTCCCCCGTAGCCTGGGCTAGTTTCTGCTCTAGCTTCTTCTTCGTCTTGGCCTTATCTAGTGCGAGGCGCTGGGCATACTTGACGGAGAAGCTTCTGATCTTGGCTTTGAGACCTAACCACCACTTACTCCCGGTAACCGCCCCCACTAGTGCCTTTTTAATCAATTCTCTTAACTGATCTTGGAAGTCTTGTATCTGCAGAAGGGAGGTGTTTAACTTCCAGTACCCCGCTAACTTAGGCCTATTTCCTAGCTTCAGCTGGGCCATAACTAATTTATGGTCCGTCTGGCCTAGCCAAGTGAACGTGGGACAAGATAAGAAGTCTACTTCGCCTCTCCTAACTAACATCCTGTCCAAATAGGTATTTGGATAGGAGGAAACGCTATTGGTCCACGTCCACATCTCCCGCCCCGGATGCTCGAACCGAAACCTGTCGACCAGACCGCATCTAGCCATCAGATCAGCCAGGCTGGACTCGCACCTCTCCGATCCTCTCCGCCTCCTACCTTATCTATATCGGGGTCTAAGATGGCATTCCAATCCCCCATTAGCACTACCCGCTTCCGACAATCTACAAACGCGTCAAGATACTACACTTTGATCTTGACCAAAAGGCCAAGAATTCAAATAATTATATTATCGAGAAAAAATATTATTGAGAAAAAGTGTTGATTTTTTTTAATATAATATTGATTTTGTTCAATTTTATTTACAACTGTAAGGTAAGTGAAATAAATAGTAGGTGTTATATATATATATATATATATATACATATATATATATATAAATTATTTTTTTAATTATTTAAATTCTTCAGCTTTAAAAAAATGTTGCAAATTTTATGGGCCTAAATTTATTTTGTTTAGTTTTCGTAAGATGAAATGTGTGTGTGTGTGTGTGTGGGGGGGAACCACCTAAAAAAATATTTCCCCTCCTATATTTAATGAAACCTACTTTTTAATATGTAAGGTATTTTAAAAATGAATAAGCATCGAAAATTCCAGGAAAATCTGACCATTGGTTGATTTTTGCTTGATTTTTTAAACATGCTATATTTACATCTTCAAAATCATCACTACATGGGAACGTTGTTTTAAACACGATTTTAGTCTTGCATTTTCATTATTTTCGCATGCTGTAAAAAATTAAAAAAAAGAAAAATAATAGCAGTTTATTTGAAGTTTCTTCTTTTAAATGGTAAAAAAGTTAGGATGATAATATTAAATTAAATTACAGTTATACCATGTTACACACGGGGTGCGCCGTAAATCTGTGGCACGCATTGGAGGTACCTAATAGTCAATAAATAAGAATTAGAAATACTTATAAAGTTTTTATAAGTGTTTCTAATCTTAATTTATTACTAAAACTTAGTTTAAGTAAAAATAAGTGGTATTTGTACAGAATAGTGAATCTTGAAATGAACGCATTTCAGGTGAAAACACTATTACATACTCATACTTACGTGGCATGCGAAAATTAGTATGAATTCTAAAATTTCTGAAAAGTGATCCAGTAGAAAAATAATTATAAGTAAAAATAAAATTTATCGATTTTATCGATTTATAAAGTTTTATCATATGTTTTTAACGTGGAAAGTGTCTTGAAATGCAAGGGAAGTAACTGCAATCGTTCATCTCCCTTGCTACAAATTAAAATCCGCCATTTCAAAATACAAAATGTCGAAGTTACTGCGAATTATTATTATTTTTTTTTTTTTGTAAAAACTACACCTACTACATCTTCTGTTGCATCATTTTTTGTAAGTTTTCAAAGTTATACTAATTTCGACATGACACGTAATTATGTAATAATGTTTTCTCTTGAAATCTGTTTGTTTCAAAATCCACTATTCTGCACAAGCACCAAATAACTTGTTTGAGAATAACGCCAAAACCAATTTCACTGTAAATAACTTACGTGACAGAAATAGGAATTTAACTGTAATCAACTGATTTATTACTTTGTCAGTTAAGTAATTAACTTATCAAATTTGATATAAATTTAATTTTTTTAATCTGTCATTTTATTATAATTATGTTTTAATTTTTAAAAAATATACATATATAAATAAACTCTGGTAGTCTTAAACCAGTGAATAACCACTGATTTTTAATATTTCAGTGGCATGCAGGGGTCTGGTGATGCTCAGGGCCAACTTCTTGATTGTATTCCCCCATAGACTCAAGTATAAATCCTAGTACTGAGAAATATTATGAAAAAGCAAGATAGAATGTGATTGGATGTATCCCTCCCATTTGGATGTCGGATGCCATCGTCCTGTTATCCTCTCTCTCTCTCGGCATTCAACTGTCTTCTGGTTGATATAAGAATGGGATATGGTTCTGTTTGGTCCTAGGAGGTCATCCTTCCAAACATTACCTCCTCTTTTTTTGGGAGAAGGGATTGGCTTGTTTGTCAGTCGCTTGAACCGCCCCTACTATTGAATTCCAATGGGTTCGATCTAATAGACTTTTGTGTCGATGCAAAGTGCCTCTTTTCTGGGGGATCTGGGTTTCTAGGTAAATATTATCAGTCAACCAAAGAAAAGAAAAAGTGATGGGTTGTTATTGTATGATGATGATCTTAGTCGAGATGTTCTCTGGTCTTTCACTGAGAGTTGATTGATATGTCGTTGCTACTGTCTCAGTCACCATAAATATTGTTTGTCATGAGTTGCATTTACTGTGGCAGATACTTCTACAAAAAGAAAACGAAAACATTAATGCAGTTAAAACTGAGAGTTTGTTTGTGCTCAGTATTTTCAAACATTGCATTCTTTTTCGTAATCTTTGTCTAATTAGTGCAAGATGCCATTATTGAACAATACAAGTTGGGTCAAACGAATGATGGCAATCCTTATCATTTTTGTGGTGGTCGGTATGATCATGGAGCTTGTTGATTATAAGCCTGGAAAAAACAACATTGTAAAGTTGTGTGATGTGTTACATAGACAGTTAGTTATGGAAAGTACTACATAGTGTTGGGATGATTAATCAGAATCAGAATTAGAAAAATCAGAACTTTTTGATAAATCAGAAAAGTTTGTGCCTCTTTTGTGTTTATGCCAAAAACGATTCTTCTACTTATTTGTGTTTTTGTTTTATTTTTGTTTAAGACTTAATTTACGATTACTGGTAGGGTAACCTGGGGCAATTCCATAGCCTCTCAGCTGAAACGCAGTTCAGTTAAAGGAAAATAATTCAGTACTTTAGAGAACTTTCCGCAATAAGGAGATGAGTTTGTTGGTGGTTTCCGCTCAAAGTACTGGAGCTGCCTCTGCTGTCTACAGTGTACATCAATTGATCCAACAACACAATCCAGAGCCATCCTAAGGTAAGCGCAATAATTGCATTTTTCAATCATACTTATACTTGCATTTTTGCCCTCTCTACTGTTCTAAGTTGGTTATTTACTGTGAGTTATGTATAAAACAATGAAAGAAAGCTAAAAGAGAGTCTAGGAGTGCCCGGATGTTGAATTTATGCTTTGTCAGATGAACATGTGCTTGGGGAAATTCCATACCTCAGGTGTATGGAATTTCCCAAAGAATTCCAGCACACAAACTAATATGTGTTTAACATGAAACAGGCTTTCTTTTTACATATTTTAGCCTCTCCTACCATTTCCTACTAGTGAATTTGTCATTATTGCTGCGAGCCTCATTTAACCAATGCAAGAAGCCATTATAATCTGCACGCTAATTCTACTGGTTACAACAACTGATGGTATTCTTATGGTCGTCAGTGTGGACATAGATTTAGTACAGTATAAGTTCTGTAAAATGACATTGTTAACTTCCCAGATGAGTTACATTAACCATCATGGAAACATATATAAAAACAAAAACGATCAACAAAATTCTGGGATACAGTTCATGTTTGCACCAAGTTCCTTCTTGGACTGCATTCTTTGCCAGGATCTTCAGCCAACTAGTACAAGAAGCTATTGTCATCCACATGCAAATTCTACCAAACCATATAACCAACTAGGTACAACAAGTGATGGCATCCTTTACAGTTTTTGTGGTTGTCAGTGTTATCATGGATTTGATAAATTTTGTTATCATGGATTTGATAAATTTTGTTATCATGGATTTGATAAATTTTATTATCATGGATTTGATAAATTTTGTTATCATGGATTTGATAAATTTTATTATCATGGATTTGATAAATTTTGTTATCATGGATTTGATAAATTTACCAAATAACATTGTTAACTTCTCGGATGAGTTACATTGATAGTTTGTGAAGCTGCTGCAGGGTCCAATCACTGATGTTTGAGCAGGGATTGCACAGGAGTTTGGGCTGAAGAAAAGGTGCCAAAATATCTGACAATGATTCATGAAACAGGATACTGTTGGAAGCAGTGGATGAAATGATGTCAGGAATCAAGGCAAGAGTCAAAAGCCCTGAATGAGACCAGATTGGGTGAAATGATAAAATTTTCACTCTAGAAAAGACGACATGATTCCATTTCTGTTTGATGAAACCAGTTTTATTTTTTTGTTGTAGACCATCTACTAGTTGGTCAGTTGCGTACAAATCCTAGATGTGATAGGAGCCTTCTCTCATGTTCAACAAGTGAGATCAGAGATGCGTCGCTGTACAACTCATGCTCTCTATTGATCCAAGTTATGACAACAGGACCATTGTCAGCACCCTCAAAATGCATTGCTGGATCGTCATGAATAACAGGGACATGCACAGGGTGATGAAAACAAAGTTTCCGACCACGGTTATGGCCTTTGGTGTGGTTTCAAGTGAGGGGCACATCATGCCACCTCACCTCTTCAAAGTCGGCTTGAAAGTCAACACCAAAGTGTACCTGGATCTGCTGAAGAGTGTGGTGATGCCCTGGTGCACTCAACCCACAAGTCCAAAGAGACCCAGGCTTGACTTTTAGAAGGGGTGCTATGACTATGTACCCTTCTCTCACTGTTCCCCTCTCCTCCCCTGACCTGGACCCGCTGAACTACTTCGTTTGGTCATACGTCGAAAACATCACCAATATGACCTCCCACAACATCAAAACCAGCCTAATCACCACCATCTGCTGAGTATTCGCCAAGCTCTTGGTGGCGCTTATGGAAAAGGCATGTTCTGGACTCGCATTGAGGTGGTGACTGAGGTTAAAGGTGGCTACATTGAATATATGACAGCTCTACTACATAATCAAGTTACATGAATTGATTTTTTTCAATAAAAGTTTTAAAATAAAGCTATGTTATTTTCTTTAGGGCGACAATTTTATCCTTCCGCCCTGTATAGCATATTGGTGACCGTATTCGTACAACATTTTGATGAGATCTGATTGGTTGAGTTGAGTGACGATATGTGCAGAAAGAAACAAAGTTTGTTGACTTTTGTTAATTGTGCCAAGTAGTAAAATAGATGTCTAGATGACAAAATTTTTACCAAAAAATACATTTACATGAATTCCAACTGGAAGCCTCTTTGTGCTCAGTCCTTTCTTGGACTAAATTCTATGCTGGAATCCTAATTTAACTGATGCAAGAAGCCATTGTCATCTGCATGCAAATTCTACCTAACAATATGACCAGCTAGGTATAAAACTAATGGCACTCAGAAAAAAATGTAAAATAGTCACAGAGAATATATTTGGCAGAATATATTTGGTTGAGTTAAAAGAATGACCTTAGCAGTTAGAAGACGTGAAACCATATGTGAACGATTTGTGAAAAACTAAGTAACTTGCTTGATAAGTATAAACTGATTTCAACAGTCCATCAGTCTCCTAAAAACGGTTACAAAAAGAAAAATATTGCTGGCAATATGAAGCTGACAGCTGATTGCTGATTGGCTAATCACATCAACTTTTTCATGTTTTCACTCGCAGAGGGATTTATACATTGTTCAGCTGGAACACTTTTGTGTGGGATAGTACTTCTGACCAAACCTTTTCCTGTGATTTATCAAGTCAGACTTTGGGTGTTGTGTTGACAAGACATCATATTCCTTTTTCGCCTTTCACCATGACATAAGTGAGTGTTGCACTTTTTTTTTTTTTTGCCGTTATGCACATTTTTTATACTAGCTAACGTGCTTTTTAACATTTCTTTTTATTGGTGGTGGCCTCAATCTTTTACTTACTGACCACTTCATAAAAGACCTTCTAGGCCGAGGTAATTCTGAAAACGTTTCTTAACCCCTTCTCCCCACATACGCAGTCATAAACATGCACTCTGACAATAAGGGCACCACACACATACACACAACTCATTAACTCTTTCATGTTGTCATCTGCTCATTGAAAAAAAAAATGTCTAAATATTTTAATACTATTAACATTTCTCACCGAACTTATTACAATGAAACAAATGAACATTGAGTCTTAGTAATAACTTTTAATCAAATGTAATTTTTGCAATTGAATTTGGATTACAATTTCCCAAATAATTCAAAGACCTGAAATTATTGACTCAGGCTTCTTTCATATCTTAGCTAATGAATCCCTTTTGTTTTGAAAGGACTTTCAAAATATGAATAAACATTTTGTTTTGTTTTTCTATCTATGTAAACTTCAATTTTAAGCATTATATATTAATATATAACCCTCTTTTCCAATTTATTTAAAAATAAAATACACTTTTCTTATATATGGGTTGTGGAAATGCATTCACTAGCAAAAGATCTAGCTAATTTGCATATTCTTTTAACATTCATTTTAATTAATTCGCTATTAGTTTTTTCGGTTTTCTTATGGGATGATCATCTAGAGTTAACTATTACATGTAATTTATATTCATGCAGATATTCTACATGATTTATACTTGCATAATATTTGTTTCCATATATATTTATGTATATGTATATATTTTTGTTTAATCTATTAGTCTATCTATCTATATATCTATGTATCTATCTGTCTATCTATTATATCTATAAAAGTGAACGTGTCTGTGTGTCTGTCTGTGTGTCTGTGTACATGTCCCTACGCAATAACTCTGTCAATTTTAAGTCTACAGACTCGAAATTTGATATACAGGGTACTGAGATTTGGGAAAATCGACCTGATCGGTTTTCGGCCAGAAATTTGGCTGTTAAGGGGTCAAAGTTCAACGATTTGACCTTTGAGAACTCTACCAAACTTCTCCAACAATTTTGGGTCTAAACACTTGAAATGTTAGATATAGGTTCCTTGGACATGGATCTAACTTAATAACTTGATTTGAGTCCAAAACAATAAATGTTAAGGGGCCATAATAGGGGTCAAAGTTAAAAAATTGACCGCTTTTTTTTCTTTTTTTTTTTTGCTCAAAAGACACCTCCAAGCACCCGGAAAACGCCGGGCTGAAATGCTAGTATATCTATAAAAGTGAACGTGTCTGTGTATCCGTGTGTCTGTGTGTGTACATTTACCTATGCAATAACTTTGTCAATTTTTAGTCTACAGACTCTGAATTTGATATACAAGGTACTGAGATTTGGAAAAATCTTTGTGTTTTAAATTTTTATTTTATCTATTTATTTTAGATAAAAGGGGGCGATCCTAACCGTTTTCCAAAATTTCCAAATTCAACTGAAAAAATACTATACTGTTTTTGAGAACCTGATTTATCTATTAATGCCATCCCCCCCAATTTTATGTATTCATTTGAGAGATTTATTCTATTAAATTATATTGTTGAGGATCTTCAGGTAGTTAAGTATTTTCTCAATAAATGTTAGGTGGAAACTATTGAGATCCATATATTGTGTACTAAAGAAAGAAGCAAAAAAAAAAAAGGGTATTCAATGGTTTAGAATGCTACCACAAGAACATGTTAGGAGAAGATACATCAGAGTTTAAGCAGATATTTAATTGAGGATGTTTTAGTAATTAGATTGGCTTGGTTTAAGTAGGTAAACGATATTATAGGCTTATTTAGTTATCAGAGGTAGATCAAATCGATTATATATATATATATATATATATATATATATATATATATATATGAACACCAAAAGATGGAGGAAGTGAGGAAGCATGACTGTGGAAATCCTTTTACCCGAATATGATGTCCACCATGTTAAAAAATATACCTTTTGCTGTAAAAATCTAATGGATAAACATCTGAAGAAGTTGGTGGGGACAGGATATTTTTATGGAAACATAAATCATAAAATTGCCAACTCATCAATGAAACAGCTGTAATGCAAAAAAATCCAGGAAATAAACGAAGGTTATAAAAATGAAAACGTGAGTCTTTGAATTTTCAACAAAATTTTGCACTATATATATATATATATATATATATATATATATATGTATATATATATGTATATATATATATGTATATATACATATATATATTTAGATATATACATATATATATATACATATATGTATATATATGTATATACACATATATATATATATAGATATATAAGTATATAATATGTATATATACATATATATATATAGATATATACATATATATATACATATATATATACATATATATACATATATATACATATATTTATACATATATATACATATATATACATATATTTATACATATATATACATATATATACATATATTTATACATATATATATATATACATACATATATATGCATATATACTGGGGGTGTGCAATAAGTAATGCCCCTGACCCACTTCCCATTGCAGTAGAGCAACGAAACTTGGCACAGTTATTAGTCTTTCTCTACGTAGGAAGCACCCAGAGTTATGCATTTCTCCCATCGTTTGATGCAGCTCTGGAGACCGTTTTTGTAGAACACCCCAGGTTGGTCCTCCAACTACGATGTGACTTCAGAAATCAAGGCGGCATCACCTGGGAACCGCTTTCCTTTCAAAAACAACTTCATGGCTGGGAAGAGATGAAAGTCAGAGGGTGCAAGGTCAGGAGAGTAGGGAGGATGGGGAAGGATTTCATAACCACACACCCGTGCTTCTAATCTGCGTGGACCAGAGCGTTGTCCTGCAGGAGGAGGGTACCTTTGCTGATCTTGCCCCGCCTCTTGATTTTGATAGCTTCCCTTAATTTCCTCAGAAGTGAAGCATAATAGGTTCCCCTTGCCATGAAATCTGTCATCACTACTCCATCCTGGTCCCAGAAGACTGTGAGCATGACCTTGCCAGTGGAGGGCTGCACCTTTGCCTTCTTTGGAGGTGGTGAGTCCAAGTGCTTCCACTGCATTGACTGGGCTTTGGTCTATGGATCATAGTGATGGACCCAGGTTTCATCCTGTGTTATCAGTTTTTGAAAACCTTTGACTCATCTTCTTGGCACATCTCCAAATTCATCCTCGAGCACTCGACGCGTTCTCGCTTCTGGAATGGTGTGAGCAACCTTGGAATCCATCTGGCAGACACCTTATGCATATGCAAATGGTCATGAATGATAGCTTCCACAGATCCTTACTAATCTTGACATCTTGGGCTATTTGGCGAATAGTAATGTGCCGATCTTCCAAAATGGCAGCCTCAACTTGACAGACAGATGCCTCATCACTGGCAGAAGGGGGGGGGACCAGGTTTGGGAGCTGTTTCCACAGACTTCTGGCCATGTTTGTATTCATGATGCCAGCGTTTTACAAGGTCATATGATGGGGCATTATCACCATAAGTTTCTTTCATTTCATCAAAAGTCGCTTGTGGTGTGTGTCCTTTCAAATACAAAACCGGATCACTGCTTGACATTCAACAGGCTCCATTTCACACCTGACTCATTTCAAACACCTGTAAAAGAGAAACCACAATTAGTTCAGAGCTGTAATTTATCACATAACCCGTAGAGATATAAATCATTGCACATGCAAAATTTCAGCTAGATCAGACAATTGGAAGTGGGTCAGGGGCATTACTTATTGCACGCCCCTTTGTATATATATATATATATATATATATATATATATATATATATAAATTGAATGTCTGGTTTATTCAAAATCGATAAACTAGAAATTTACAATCCCGTTTTCTGTGAAATTTTATAACAGTGAATCTTTATCCTCTAGCTGTGTTTTTGAATATTAAAAACCTTATTACCTTATTAAAAAAAAAAAAACTTTTATTCGTCGGGGAAAATTTCCGATTTCAACTGAGTCAATTAGCGAATATACTTCCGGTTTACCATTTTGAAATGACGAAACATAACGATTCTGACTATATTACACTTTTTTTTTTTTTTAAATCGTTAAAATAGTAACACAGAAATTATTATTAAATAAAATAAAAATATTTTCAGTACATGCGGAACTATTTTTACCCATGCACTAACACGATTCGATACAGTGAAAAACGCACTTCAAAATGATATATAACATGGCTATATATATATATATATATATATATATATATATATATATATATATATATATATATATATATATATATATATATATATATATTAATGAATCAATTCAGAAATCATGTATAAAAATAACATATGTGAGAAAACGATATTGTTTTTTGCAGCAACCTAATAAGAAGCTTGAACCTCTACCACTGGGATATCTCGCACGACTGCTGGATGTATTGCATTTTATATAGATGTTGTTTATTTGTTATTGTTTGTGATACTTTTTGAATGTATTCAATTATTTATATGAAGTGCATTTTTACCTAAATGCGAGTTGGTAATAATTTTCCCTTTGACCAATTTTATACCTCCAAACGGGGAGTAGCATATGTATTGTTGTTTTTTTGTTTTTTTTAAATATAATTATCAACTGACACGTGTTTCATATAACTATTTATCTAAAAAAAAAAAGTGATTACTGTTTTTAAAGAGCATTAAATCCATAATCAAATTTGTAAAATCGGAAGTTGAAATTCTTTCCAAATTTTTACCCAGATCAAAATTTTTAATGACAAAGTCAAGGTTATATACGATGCAAGACATCATCGTTTACAATATGGGCCAAGTAGAGAGTCTCTACTATGAATAGACCCAATGTTATTAAAAGTGTGGTTCTCACCTTTTCCATTACCTTGATACATACTCTAGATATATTCCCAAATCGTGAAAGTCAAGATTAAGGTTATATAAGATGCAGGATTTCGTTGATTACTATATGAACCAATCATCAAATTACTATGGTAAACAGAACTAGAGTCATCGCCAAAAGGTATCATTTATTTTTTTTACCTTTTCCGTCATCTTGATTTTGACCTTTGATCTAATCAATTAAATCAGTTTTAAATTATACGATGGCTGATATTTTGACCAAATTTGATCGCGATTAGTTCCGCGATGTGGACACTCGGCTATACATAAACAAACAAACTCGATCAAAAACATAAACTTATCTTATAAACAAGATAAATTGACTGAAGCAACAACTTATGTTAATTCATCAATTGCGTTTGTACCACTTGAGGATACGTCTTCCACAATCAGTCCAACAGAGGGTGGGCCGTTGTGCCATCTTCTGGCCCTATTCTGTTGGGCTGAAGTATGTTTCCATGCAGTTCTAGGAGATTCACTTTCCCAGGCTTTACCTTCTCTTTTTTTTTGTAGGCCAGAGTACTTCACTTCTTGCTGGCTTTGTAATCCCCAATTTTCGACCTTGTGTCTCATCTTCCTGGCGTATGAGGCGGATCAAACTTTTTGAGAAATTTATTTTTAATCCTAGCAGCCATCAAGAGATGCTTGGAGACAGGGTGGAGTTCGGCCCGTTTTTTTGTTTTTTTTGCCTTTGTTAAGTAAAATGCCTACACTTCTTGACCTGGCATCATCATCATCACCACCACCACCACCACCATCATCATCATCATCATCATCATCATCATCATTTCTTTTCAGATTGGCCTGTCAGGTGTGGAGGAGTAAGGGCGGAATGGCGTTTGCCTGTTTTCCTAAGTTTTTCGAGTTTCACCGGTCTGTGAAGGTTGTGCTGCTTGTAACTGTCAAGAAAAAAGTTTTTGACGTTAAATATCATATTTTGTATTTTTCTCCTTTAGGGAAAAACGTTTTCAATTTCATTCCCAGTTAATTTAAAGGCAACAAGGCCTTATCACCTGGGAAACTATTAGTCTCAAAGGATTAATGAAAGAACTGTTTAGATTTTGAGATATTTTTCTATAAGAAACAGAAATTAAATTTGCCGACCTGTAAGACAAGAAGATATTGGCGCACATGTTCTCCATGAAAGGGACTAAGCAAAAAAAAAAAAAAAAAAAAAAACATTTGGAAGATTAGTCTACCAAAATTCCCTTCTCATCAGGACATTTTTATTTGAAAAGAAAAAGAAAGCAAAAACATTAGAACCAGAAGGTTCTAGAAGATTGTGAGAGTACCTCTCAAGAAAAGGACTGAGAAAAACCAAAAGGAAAAAACATTTTTAAAGATCCCTTTTTGTATACTTCTTTTCTTTCAGGTTTTACAAATCAAATAAAACTATTATTGTATGATTATTTTAAAAGGGGCACCGTATATTTTCCCGTTTTATTTGTCACTATCGTTTAGACAATAAATTTAACTTTGTTGTTCCATTCGATAGAAATATTTCCAGAAGTAATCTCTCAATTAGAGATTTTTTTTTTTTTTTGTATCTACTATTTTTTTATTGTTATACCTGAGGTTAATTGTTAATTAACCCCTGCTTTGGGAAATAAAGCAATTCAACATTTCTTTCTTTCAATAAAACTTGACTAAATTGATATACTTTTCAGGTCTGGTTTTCATTTGCTCCTTTTTTATATTTTGCCTCCCCTTTGTTAATTGTCACTTTATCTTTATTCACGAGACTTTGCTTAAAATTATCCAGCACTTTGTTTTATTTTTTTTAAATATTTCTTCAGATGCGGCACTTCCATTTCTCGTTCTCTTTCAGTGGAGGAGAAATCCTTCACGACTGAGACAATTTTTGTTTTTGTACCTTTTCTCCACGTTAAAAAACGACCCTGGTGTCTAACTCTGTCCCGTGGGGAGGCATTGTAAATAGGTACAATATATGTCAACTTTTTTAGCATATGTGGTAAGACTTTCGTGTACAGTGGGTAATCCGAACCTAATGATGGAACTTGTTAGTATTTTCAATGGAGACACCTCAAACAATGAACAATGCTCTCCTCTACTGAATGAGACGGAGGCGATACCTGGGAGGATAGTCACCTGAGACCGAACAGTTTACAAGCTTTTCACTGTAGCAACATGTGGCATAAGACCGTTTCATGTGGATAAAGTCAACTCCCCGAGAGAGTACTCTGCAAAAACGAAAATAGAGTATTTATGCAGAATATAGACCGTGCTATTTATAAGATTTTTTAAGTTCAATTTTTTTAAATTCAATTTTAGAACGTTATTATTTCAGCAAGGTCTGTAATCTGCATAAATACTGCAAGATGTAGCACGAGGTCATTTAAGGGTATCCTTGCAAAGTACAAAAATAGCTGAGAACGAACCGCCGTTATTTCACTGTTGGAGCACCTCAGGCGATCGGCACCCCCCTCACCCTCACCCAAAATACACACACACTTCTGAAGAAAGAAAGAAATGTTTTGGAGTATGCCAACCTTCGCCCTGAGACCGATCAGAACAGATACTGCAATTTGAGCCGAAGATCAAATAAATCCTCGTTTCAGCAATAATAACCGGTCCCCTCGGTGGTGGCGGCGACGACGACGACGACGACGACGAGCAAGGTACATGTGTAGATGTCGACGCACTTATATGGTTTTCTGACGCACACATTAGCGATGTATTGCCCGTGCGTATGTCGGACGAGTGTGACTATGCGCCCCCGATGATGAAGGATCGAAGAAGAAGGTGGAAGAAGGCGCAAGATGACAACAACAACAGCCAAATAATAACAAATAGAATCCTCCTTCCACCGACAAGCGATTCTTTCTGGGACGGGCTCCGGTAAGTTCATTTTCATTCATAAATTACTTTTCCTCCTCTCTTCGGTTTCTTAATCTAAATTCCGTATTTACGATTTTTCACGTTTTGGTTTTGTGTACGTTTTCAGCGTCCCAAATTCTCTTTTCAAAAATAGACGTCACTCTACACGATTTATTCGGTTTGTAGGTGAAGAAAAAATACAGTGCCAAACACTAACAGGATTTTACAAATATATATATATATATATATATATATATATATATATATATATATATATATATATATATATATATATATATATATATATATATATATAAGTTAAAAAAAAAAATTTTAATTCTTTTTTTTAATAATTTGTATTTTATTTTTTATTTTTCTCTTTCGAAAAACAAAAAAAAAAAATGTAATTTTTGCAGCAATTTTTAAAAAAAATGTAAATTCCTTGTGGATCTTAAATTTAAATTTTATCCCTGAAATAAAATTTATAAATTTACTTTTTAAAGTCTGTAAAATTGAACTTTGATTCAATATTTTGATCGCTGGCGGCCATTTGTTTTCGTGTTCTTTTAGCGTTCTAAATTCTCTGTTCAAAGTAGACGTCATTCTCTCTTTATATATATATATATATATATATATATATATATATATATATATATATATATATATATATATATATATATATATATATATATATATATATTCAATTTGTATTTTTTTTAATTACGTTGCAATTTAAGACGTATTATCGAAGTAAAAATATCAATAAAGATTTCTTTTTTTCTATTTTTCTTTTAGAAAATTTAGAAATTTATTTTGCTAATTTTAATATAAAAAAAAACAACTAAAAAACGAAAGAATAAAAGAGGAAAAACTTAAGTAAGCCTAACTCTAATCTTAACTCTAAGTGAAAGAGAAACCCATCAAAGTGCTCGATTATTAAGAAAATTTCAAAATAAAAGCGTAATATTTATTCATATTTGTGTAAAAAAAAAAAGATTAAAAAAAGAAAAAAAGAAAAAGACAAACAAGATCGGTACCGTCGGTTTCAAATCCAAACAAAGCAAAGGGGGACAAATATCTGATCGCGGGATCGCCTATGTCAGACTCTCTTCGACCTCTGTTTATATATGTCTCATTGTCTCATATATATATATATATATATATATATATATATATATATATATATATATATATATATATATATATATATATATATATATATATAGCCGCTAATAGTCAGTAGTGTTTCATGCTTTCACAATCATCAGGAAGTCACGATTGGCACTAATAGAGGGATCTAAACCCAGGCACGGAGCCATCTCTGACTCAGGAACGTTACCCCGACCATTGGCCACCATCAACCTTCACGGAAATTAATTTATAAAGCCAAATACAGGCATAATATTATTAAGACGAACTATTATGATCGAGCGACAAAAAGATGGTTAAGTAAGGATTTATTACATTATTCGGACTACTATTTTCGTTTTGGTTGTCATTTTTACAACGTTTCAGTCGATGTAATCTCCGACCAGTACGAAATTCCATGGCGTCGCCGTCCAGATCCCTGAGTTCGACTAGAAGTTTACATTGGCCGAACGCTGTTTTTAACAACTGGGATGGGAATAGCAGTCCGAATAATGCAAAACAACCCAAATGAAATCTTTATGAATAATTTTATTCTGTTCAAAATATCTTTATTGCAATGTAATTTTTAAATGACAAATCGCATAATCCTCTTATAAACTGGCGTTTCTTTTTGGAAAAAGAGGATTTCGGACGCTGAAAGCGTACACAAGCGACAAGCGTTAAAGTGCAACCGAATGTTTTAAATCCGGAAATTACGATGATTTATTTTTTTTATTTATTTAATAAATAATATTTACGTTTTTGTATTAAAAAAAAAACAAAACAAAACAAAAACAATATTTGTAAGGCTTAAACAAAATTCACGATTAAAATATTTAAAAAAATCTTTGACATTTAATAACACATCTTTTTCATCACTCTGCGTTCACCGCGCTATTCATTCATAAACAAAACTCGTAAACAAAACAAAACACAAGCGATTGTGCCGTATAGTTATATACAAGAAAAAGGCGGTGAAAACAAATGGTCTACAGGTCGATTTTTTTTTTAAAATATGTTGTTCTAAACCGAAATAAAAATACTTACTTAATTGTGATGTCGAAAATAGTACTTTATCCAAAAATTACGAAAATTCATGGAGTAGAACAACTGCTCAGTCAGTGCTCATGCTCAGCCGAACCCCACCCCTTAAAATGCGTGATTTTTTAAAAATATTTTTTTATTAAGATTTTTTCGACGATTATCATAGACTTAAGCATCATATTAGCAAAAAAAAAAAAAAAAAAAAAAATGTCTTTTAAGAAGGGGGTTTACTTTCTTGTTACAACGTGATTACGTGACATGTCGGTAAAGAAATGGACAGTAAGTCAGGTAGCAATGAAGTAGAACGTTATAATGAGAAAGTGAACCCCCCTTCTTAAAAGACATTTAATTAATTTATTTTTTCAATTTTTTTCTGCTATTATGATACTTAAGTCTGTAATTTATGATAATCGCCGGATAAAAAGTAATAAATAAATAAATAAATAAATTGTGTAAAACACGCCTTTTTAGTGAGTGGGCATTCTCGTTCAGCAGCCCCCCCCCCCCCAAAGTGGTAAAATTTTACTTTAAGGTCCCTCTCACGTTCGTATAAAACAAAATATTTTTTTTGTAGATTTTGGTGTGCTAAAAACGAATCTGTAAACCGTTTCCGTCGCAAAAAAATAGTTTTCATTATATAAACAAATTACTTTTTCAAAAAGTGGGTGATCACTTTTCCATGTAAATTTAACTTAAGATGAGCATCCACTTTCTGGCCACCCGAGAGAGGGGGGCATTTTTTTTTTTTTGTGTTTATTGGTTTTTGTTCGATTTCCTGTTCATCTTTCAATAAAGACGAGGAGATTAAAAAAAAATAAAGAAAAATCGGTATTATTTTACTTTAAGGCCCGTCTCACGTTCGTATAGAACAAAAATATTTTTTTGTAGATTTCAGTGTGCTTTAAAAGAATATGATAACCGTTTCTGTCACAAATTTACCGTTTGCTTGGTATTAACCCCCTGAACTCGGGGACTATTTTCCATTTCACAGCCTAGCCTCCGTTTACGCTACGCGCTAGCATAAACGAAGGCTGTTAAATGTGCGTACCAAACTGCCTTGTCACAGGGTCGTATTAGCGAAAATTTAAAATTAGATGAAAAACAGGTAGTTTTTCCAAAGAGTAAGAAGCCATGTAATTCTATATGTTATCAGTGGTGGCCATTTTTGTACGCGCATATTTTTGCCACGCGCACGTCAAAGTAAAATCAGCCATTACATTGGCGAAAAGAGAGGTATGTCCTCTGTATTCGAAATCTTCAAGGTGTTCACATCTAGGGAAAATGCAACTTCCCCCATGTTCCTATTTACTTTGCTTCCCCATGGGACAGAGTTAGACACCAGGGTCATTTTTTAACCTGAAGAAAAGGAACAAAAATAAAAATTGTCTCAGTCGTGAAGGATTTCTCCTTCACTGACAGAGAACAAGAAATTGAAGTGTAGCATCTGAAGAACAGATACTACACTTTGATCTTGGCCCAAAACAAGGTTGCTTTAACTGTGTTGTTGCCATGGCAACAACAATGATAAAACGAATTTACATTTTACACGCAATCCCAAGTAAATTAACAGTATTATTTGTTCATAGCTGGCGTTGCCCGGTTGGTGGTTTTAGGGTAAAATCACTGAAAATATAGTCACTTTTGCATTTAAAAATAAAAATATTTACTTATTTACTTTTTTACAGGAACTAATTTTTTTAATTCTTTTTTTTTTTTTTTTACGATTTTTAATGATTTTAATAGGAAATGGTAGTCATTACAAGATTTATTTGAATCTCAGTAGTTATCTCTATTTATTAAACATGGCGAATCAAAACACAATGTTATCCCTTCCTCATAAAATATGATTTTCTTAGTTAAAGAAAAAATAAATTGATTAATGATGTATGTACATGTCACGAAATGAATGTATCAAATTCCAAGAACTATCGAGATCAAAATCGGCCTTATAATGGATACAGTCAGTATTAAAATCACTAAAAAGCGTAAATTTTTATTTTCTTAGTTAAAAACAAACTACTTGATCAATTCATGTGATTTTTGGAATATGTCATCTTTGTTTCCTGAGATTTTTGTATTTCTCTTTTAAATTCTTAAATTAAGTCCCGTTTGTTTATTAATATACAGTTAAGAATAAGATGGCCTGCTCTTTTTTTTATTTCTCACACCTACCAGTATCTTACATCTCGATGAAATCACCATTTGCCCATACTTGGAGTATCGTTTGTGTGAAATTGAACAAACTTGACACTGGAAAGAGTATGGCGCCAAATAATACTCCCAATATTCTGCTCAATCCATGTGCTTGCTCATTATCGAAGCTCTGGGGTAATCTTTTTAACCTGCTGTTTGTCTCTGATCACATACCTCTTTCATAGAAAATCTCCACCACGGTTCCAGTCTATAAGCGCAAAGGTGACAAATCAAAATTATCTAACTCTAGCCCAATTTCTCTGACCTCGTGTTTTGGCAAAGTCAAAGAGCACATTGTGAACAACTGCCTTACTTCACATGTTATAGAAAATTAGCTTATCCATTTGTCTCAATTCGTTTTTCTAAAATCGCACTCTTTTTTTTTTTTTTTTTTTACATGGGGGTCACCACTTATCAAGGCCCGAAGGCCACTCAGGGGTAAGGGTTATTGCGTGTACAGTAATCAATGAGATAGTATTGTAGTAATCATTAGTATTGGGGGGGTTTTGATAGAGTGTCTTACTTAAGGGGGCGGTTTGTCAGGAGTTTGTTTATGTTGGACTTGAAGACATCCAAGTTGTAGTCAGGTGGGAAACAGGCAAGCGGCAGAGAGTTCCACTGGCGTGCAGTTCTAAGAAAGACGCTTTGCTCATGGAATCTACGTTTGGATTTAGGCACAGATAAAGAGTGGAGAAAATTATTGACAGTAGTTTCAACCAGACGGGTGTTTCTTGTGAAAGGTTGGCGGAACAAGCAGCCTATCTTTACAAGCATTTGATTACAGAATGTGAGGTTAAGAAATGCACAATTTTGGCATTTTTGGCTCTTACCAATGCATTTCGAACCGTTCCTCACTTGACCCTGCAGCAGAAACTACCCTCATTTAGCATCTGAGACAGGCTCTTTTCTCGGATCTGCAACTATCTGTCTGATCAGTTGCATTGAACTTTGACTGCTAGCTGTTTATCAGATGAGCTTCCTGTTTCAGCCAAAGTGCCACATGGAAGTGCTATTGCATCAATGTTATTTTTCCTCTTCATCAACGACCTGCTGACATTAATGGACAGGGCAGCATCATAGATTACAACATCATAGATTTGCAGTGCAACACCATAGATTTGCAACAAACTAAGGATTCGTAATTTAAAATATTTATTTTAAAATATAATATTGGATTTTATGAGGAAGGGATATATGGCACAATCACGTTGCCCCCACCGGTTCTTGCCAGATCACCGAAGTTAAGCAACGTTAAGCTTGGTGAGTACCAGATGGGTGACCATTTGAGAAGACGAGGCGCTGTATGTACCGTGAGGTCAAATACCAAGTTGAGAAACTGGCACTCTATCCTTCTCTCGGGGGTAGATGGGAATCTCTTAAGCCATGGTAGGTACTCCATCTAGTGATGACGTCACTAAAAAAATACCCTTGATAGCCCTGGTGAAGCATCAAATATTCAGCTACTGACAAGATTTGAATTACACTACAAACTCATGTAGTGAGTTCAATCTCGGTTGCGCTGGATGGCAACATCTCATATATACTGCAACGACTTGACTGTGTTCATAAGCTCTTATTTTGATGACACAAACATTTCTGTGTTATACCCAGACTCTACATAGCGTTGGTATACCTGCAGTTGCTGCTTGTTTTTGCATCTGAATGGGCAAGGGACTGCGGTATGCTGTTAAACCCAGCAAAAACAGTTGCGCTATTGTCCTCTACGTGTCTCTATCTGTGGGATTTGGTTTCAAGACACATTTGTGCCATTCTCAAAATGCCATAACTATCTGGGAGTACTAATATCTAACAATCTTAGCTTTGACGACTACTTATCTTATATATTCAACAAGATTAATAGGGAGCTTTACGTGTTGCATATCCTGAGCTACCAAATTCCTCAGGAATGGCATTTGCTGACTAGGCTTTACAAGATAATGATTTGTCCCCATTTGAAATGCAGGTCCCTAGTGTTCTCTGATTCTCTTAAATGTCTACAGCATCATGTTGTCAGATTCCCTACCACGACCCTATTCCCTATGGAGTATATGATCTCCTTGGATTAGATCTGCTATCTACTTTCCAGAATGTGACAGTTGCATTTGTTGCCTACAAACTATTTAATTGTTCTTGCCCTACCACAATGCTTAAATATCGTCCTGTGCTGCGACTGAACAGACCAAACCCGTGACAATATACATTCATATTAGACCCATTGCATAATCACACAGGTGTTTGCTTAGAGGTGTACTGACAATCTCATTTTGCATTGTGTTCTGCAGTCTTGAACATGCATGCCTCAGAACTATATGAATGAACATGTATCATTGTCACATTTTCGGAGTTTTGTATTGGCTGTATATTTTATTTGCAACAAACTAAATATTTGTGATTTAAAATATTTATTTTAAAATATAATATTGGAAGTAGGGGGGATGCTTAGCCCTATTAAAAACTAGATGGTTAGGGAGCCTAGCCCCACCCCTCCAGAAAAGTTCTAATTTGCCATCACCAAATTGATCTTGTTTTGCGCCATTTTTTCCCCTATTTATTCACTGGTGGCATTTTTACCATGCCATTTTTTTTCTATACCATACACCATATTTTCTATATACTAAGAAATAGATTTAAAAGAATAGATTTGAACATTTCGGGGTGATTTATAGGAATAGGTATCCAGAAATTGGCAATCATGACTATAAATGGAAATGGACAAATTGAGATTGGATGCTTCAACACAATATGAACTCATTATCATCATCATCATCATCATCATCATCATCATCATCATCATGATATTGGATGAATCCGAAGATTCTATTGTTGGCATTGGTTTCCCTAACATTTTTCTAGTCAGGATTTTTTCTAGAAAGACATCAAGTATTTACAGGAGGGATCATGTGAAGGTTGCCAACATCCTAAGTGGAAATAATTTAAGTGCAATGAACTGAATTCGAACTTGGAACACCTAAGTTGTCAGTTTGTGTCATTAACCACTATACTACCGTCACTTCCCACAATACAGGACTGAACTAAATCGACTTTGTAAACTAAAACTTAATTTAAAGTTAGGTTATGATTACTTTAGGGTTAGGTTAGGGTTAGGGTAAAAATTAAAATAAAAAAACAATTTTGTTCGTATTGTGTAGATCGTTCAGTGAAACTCGGAATTGATGACGTAAGCACTGAAATTTTCTTGGATATCTATTCCTCAGGGATTTTTCTTTGACCCTAAAGCCACTTGAGTGTAGGCCATTTTTAATCTGTTCTCTGTTGACTGAGGTGTATGGTTCTGTGTGTGTCCTGTGCAGTTCTAAGAGGTATACTCCTCTCACCAAGTTGTGCCTTCTCACCCTTTGAGAGTGTATAATGTTGTATCCTAATTTTGACTGATGCCTAAGGCTGTTGTTGTTGCTGAATGCCTTCTCCAAGATGAATGGGTCGTGATTGTATGATCTGAAGGAATCAACATTTCTGTACATTTTCACAGAAACAAGATGAAGTATTTGGATTATTCGAAGAAAAAATGTAATGTAAATCCAGCTCGTGGTTCATTCCATTTCCGAGCTTCTAGCAAATTCTTTTTCAGAACTGTCATGGCAGACATACGTGTAAACGCACACATGTGCATTGTAAGTTAATATTAAATATTTGTGTCTTGTCATCATTTTTGGATGTATAATGTGCTATCCTAATTATACAGCAAGGGAGTTAGTTTATTGCTAAATTACCTGACGTGCCCCTACCAAGGAATACTGATAGGGTTGTCCAGGTATTTTTTGCAGGTCAGAGTTCTCTTCCTCTAGGGCACTGGCTTTTTAAATCCTGCTTTCCCGACCTTGTGTCGCATCTTTCTGTTGTGGAAGGGAGTTAAACAAAACCTATTCCTAAAAAGTACATGATTTCATTCACATAACAAATTTATGAGTAAAAAAGATAATTTGTAGAGACACTTAAAGAATGAAATATACATAATTTAATGATCAAGATGGGTGTTGTTGTATTACTTTTTATCTTCGTTTTTCTTCTTTTTTATTTTTCTTTGTTTTTCTTCTATTTTTCTTTTTCAATTTTTCTTTTTTCTTCTATCTTTTTCTTTCTTTCTTTTCTTTTATTCTCTTTCTTTTTCTTCTATCATTTTCCGTTTTTTTTCTCTTTTTCTTTTCTTTTCTTTGCTTTTCTAATATATATTTTCTATCGTCTGCATCTTATATCTTTCTTATATACTCTATAGAATTAAGTCAATCAGATTATTGATGTTAGACCAAACAAAATTGCTTATGATCAATCTCTACTTCATTATGACTGGTCAGTCATTTACTGCAGTAACATTGTGTGTGGTTGTTCAGATAAAATAAAACAAATTCTAATCGTTTTCATCGATTACATAAATGCTTCAAAATGTTGCTCCCTTTACTAATTATCTTAATTTTGTGGTCATAAACGAAATCCAACTTTGGGGTAACAAAAAGGTAATGTGAACAACAACATCATTATCAGCAACAGCAGTTAAGTAGTTAATGACACAGACTGTCGACCTGGGTGTTCCAAGTTCGAATCCAGTTCGTTCCACATAAACACGTTCATTTAGGGATATTGGTACTCTTCATACGGTGTCCCCTGTAAGTACTCAATGTCTTTCTAGAAAGAATTCTAACTAGAAAGATATCGGGGAGGGGGGGAATGAATGTCAACAATAATCATCTGATTCATATGAAATAACAACAACAACAACAATCAGCAGCAGCAAAACTAGTTTTACATGTTGGTATGCGTTAGGCGATTTTTAGAAATTGACTTTGAAACCGACCTATCTCTGGTCAGGTCTTTATTTCAACTCAACTACATAACATATTTTTTTCTCCCTGATACACTTTTTAAATGATAAACGTATGGCGTTCTATAAGTTTAAACTCATTTCGTCAGGGCAGAGCTAATTACATTTTTTAGTTCTTGATAGTCAGTCTCTGGTCATTTGTCTTCTTAGCTGAGGTTTTCTATAGCATAATTTTGGCAACCTTGGGACTGTTTTGAACCATCAGCCTCTTCTTTGTCAAGATGGCAGATGATCTGGCTTAGTCCTAGGAGGCGCATCCTCTTGTACATAAGCGCCTCCTTTGAGATTATATGGCCAGTCGCCTGAGGCGTCTCTTCTGGAAAATGTCAACTGGTTCGTTTTTGCTATTTTTGTACTCTTTCAAAATGTTCCATAACACTGGCTTATTATCGAAATACACTGAAATTCAAAGAACTCAGACATCTTTTTCATGGCAGTTAGATTGGTATCTGGTCCCAAATCATTGTTATACCAGGCGATGATCACGTAGGCATTAGGATCTGTCCTGAGCTATCAGATTGCTCAGACTCGGTCCTTGAAGGTATACTTATAAAGGCTTGGTCTTAATATAAACTGTATTTTGTGACAAAAAGATCGTCAAATGGAAGGAAAACGCTCTTCTGTAAATAAAAATAATATAAGAAGTTAATGTAGTTTTCTTGGAGCATTGTCTTTAGTGTATGTAAATGTAATTTATAGAAGGCAATACAAGACAGAGTTGTTATGAATGAACAAAAACTAAAGCAAATTAAGAAATACAACAGTGGAACGAGCTATATAGATTTACCTTTTATTAATGATATATATATATATATATATATATATATATATATATATATATAATTATTCCTAATCTTTTATTTAATATATGTAATTGCTCCTTTTAACAGTGTTGAGCTTTTTCTTCCTTGATAAGTTTTGCTTTGTTAAAGATATACTATTTATACTATTTAATAACCTAATTATATATATATATATATATATATATATATATATATATATATATATATATACTAGCTGTACCCTGCCACGCGTTGCAGTGGCTCAATTTGGTGTAATGGAAAAATTTAATAAAAAGAGAAAATGCATGTTTCTTATATTAGTACAGCAATCCACTGCAAAAAGTGAAAAAGAAGGCGAAAATGAAAAAAAATTGTACTCTTGCAGAATTTGATCTGGATCCTCGGGAGTTTCTGTCAATCATTCATGGTTTGGACTTGACCAACGATCAGTGGATGAAGCCGAACGTAGCAAAAATGTTGAAACGCTAAATGTTTTTTTTTGTTGTTGTTTTACAAAAATGTGAGTTAGTAATTAATATTTGGTTGATGGTGGGGGGAGGGGGGTTGCTATACACAGATTCGAAAAAGTTGTCCAAAAACAAATAAATGAAAGCAAAGGTAAGTTACGTTTCTACCTAATTGGATAATTGTTTAGTGTTCTTATGTAATGTAAAATGTTTAATCGGCTCAAAAAACAGAAATGGTCGCAGACTCTGTTGAATACGTTAAGTTTGGGAAAGTAAGTTGAAAACTAAAAACTATACAAAACAGTATCTGAAACTCACCGAATATATGTTACCATGACATAGGCTGGCATAATCGGTGGGTTTCTGACAGTATTCTGTATAATTTTTTTAGTTTTAACTCACTTTCTCTAACTTAAAGTAATCAACAGTGTCCACCACCATTTGTAGCTTTCAAATACCCCGATAAACACTGTTTTTCGAGCCGACTAAACGTTACATTAAATGAAAAGGGTTTGTATTACTAAACACAGATACAAAGAAGTTGTCAAAAAATAAATATATAAATAAATGTTATCAAAGGCAAGAAAAGTAAATGTTCTACCTAACTGGATAAGATTTTAGAGTTTTTATGTAATGTATAATCGGTTCAAAAGCATTCAATGTTTATCGGTATATCTGAAAAATACAAATGGCGGCAGACTGTATCGAACACATTAAGTTTGATGAAATTTTGGGAAAATGAGTTTAAACTAGAAAACTATACAAAATACTGTTAGGAACTCACTCAATATATGTTACCATGACGTAGGCTGGCATATAATCGGTGGTTTTAAACTTTTGCTCGATACAGGTGACGACTTTTAAAAGTCCCTTTTAGTGATTACCTGGTTTGAGGATATTTGTACAACTAAACGGCAAATCTGCTCCAAAAAATCCGGTATTATTTTACTTTAAGGCCCGTTTCACGTTCATATATAACAAAATATTTTATTGTAGATTTTGGTGTGCTAAGAACGAATATGCAAACCGTTTCCGTATCAAAAAGAAAGTTTTCATGATATTCATGAAATTACTTTTTCGAAAAGTGGGTGATCACTTTTCAATGTAAATTTAACTTAGAATGAGCACCCACTTTCTGGCCACCTGAGACAGGGGCATTTTTCTGTGTTTCTTGGCTAAAAAGTTTTTTGTTTGATTTCTTTTGCATGGTAATAACCCCTGAACTCTGGGACTATTTTCCATTTCACAGCCGTAGCTTTCATTTACGCTATGCGTGAGCATAAACGAAAGCTGTACAAAAACTAAAGCAAATTAAGAAATACAACAGTGGAACGAGCTATATAGATTTACCTTTTATTAATGATATATATATATATATATATATATATATATATATATATATAATTATTCCTAATCTTTTATTTAATATATGTAATTGCTCCTTTTAACAGTGTTGAGCTTTTTCTTCCTTGATAAGTTTTGCTTTGTTAAAGATATACTATTTATACTATTTAATAACCTAATTATATATATATATATATATATATATATATATATATATATATATATATACTAGCTGTACCCTGCCACGCGTTGCAGTGGCTCAATTTGGTGTAATGGAAAAATTTAATAAAAAGAGAAAATGCATGTTTCTTATATTAGTACAGCAATCCACTGCAAAAAGTGAAAAAGAAGGCGAAAATGAAAAAAAATTGTACTCTTGCAGAATTTGATCTGGATCCTCGGGAGTTTCTGTCAATCATTCATGGTTTGGACTTGACCAACGATCAGTGGATGAAGCCAATAAACATGGGAAAAAATCCCCCCTCTCTCAGGTGGCTAGAAAGTGGGTGCTCATTTTAAGTTAAATTTACATGGAAAAGTGATCGCCACTTTTTCGAAAAAGTAATTTCTTCATATCATAAAAACTATTTTTTTGCGACGGAAACGGTTTGCAGATTCGTTTTTAGCACACCAAAATCTAGAAAAAAAATTTTGTTATTTACGAACGTGAGACACACGGCCCTTAATGGAAAATTATATCAAAAATCCGGGGGAAAATAGTTTTCAATAAAAACAGCAAATGAATTCGATAGAAAAAAAAATTTTTTTTCTTTTCTCTGTGTGTTTCTTGGCTAAAAAGTTTTTTGTTTGATTTCTTTTGCATGGTATTAACCCCTGAATTCTGGGACTATTTTCCATTTCACAGACGTAGCCTTTGTTTATGCTATGCGTGAGCATAAACGAAAACTGTTAAATATGCATTCGCGTACCAAACTGCCTTGTCAAAAAACCTGTAAGCCAATAAACACGAAAATAAATGCCCCTTCCTCAGGTGGCCAGAAAGTGGGTGCTCATTTTAAGTTAAATTTACATGGAAAAGTGATCACCCAGTTTTCGAAAAAAAATTTCTTTAGATCATGAAAACTATTTTGGTACTCCTTGGGCGTTGAGTTCCATGGCGACCAGCAGAATTATTTAATGGTCCTTCTCTTAGTACCCCCGTAGTCAAGGCTAACGCATGCGCACGTAACATTTTTTTTTATTTACTTACGTGGTGGAGTTTCTATACTGATAGGATTTTGAAATTTTTTCACTGGATTATTATTGATTGAACACTAACCAGATTATGAAAAAAAATTGAAAAAAAAAAAATCATTTCAACATTTGAAAGGGGTACTCACTTTTTAGTTACCACGTTCTGGTAAATCGGTCACTCATTTTTTTTTTTTTTTTTTCTAAATAATAAGTGTCTTCGGGAGATATAAAATGGTCGCATGTTGACGAAGCAATGTATCGGGAGGCGTACGGGATGAAAAATTATTGGTAAATTTTTAGATTAGGTCCATCTCCTCAATTTTCTTTTAAATGACAACTTGAAATGGTTTTCGACTATGCTGAATACGAAAATTGCATTGAAATTTTGCAGAAATAAGAAGTTATCAAGATATAAAAAGTTGTATTATGCATTGTAATCTTTTGAGGCCATCTTTTTTACGTGCGTGTATTTGTTTATGGCTCGTGTGCACGTAAAAAGATGGCCGCCGAAGAATACAATGCATAATACAACTATTTATTTCCGCAAAATTTCAATGCGATTTGTGTGTTCAGCATACTCGGAAACCTATAAATGTCGTCATTGTAAGGAAAATTGTGGAGGTAGACCTAATCTAAAAAAATACCAAATTATTAAACATTTCTCCAGCATGTTAGTGAAATTTATAATACTTAAAAAAAATAAAAAAAACAAAACAAAAATTTTGAAAAAAAACAAAAAAACTCACCTTTCATAAAAACAATTTAAAAAAAAAAAGACCCACAAACTGACTTTTAACTAAATAAGTTAAAAAAAAAAAAATTTTAAACTCGAAACTTTATTTTCATAAAAACAATAAAAAAAGTCATGTTCAATGTATTTTTTTTTCTTTGAGAAACAAATATATTTCTGACTTACAAATGCAGTAGAGGCACATATTATTTTTACTTTCTATGGTTTTGATATACCGCGTTTTTATTGCTTACAAAATGGGTGACTGATTTATCAGAACGTTGTAACTAAAAAGTAAGCACCACTTTCAAATGTCGAAATAATGATTATAGAAATTAAGCATGGGAGTGATGGTTGTACAACGTCGCCTTTCGCACTTTTACAAACATTATTTATGTTAACTCTTTTCATGAATAAATTTAAAAAAAAAGTAACTAAACCATTTATTGATAATTTGTCACGTGTACAAACATTTATTTATTTACGTAGGCTTAACTCTTTTCATGAATAAGAAAAGTTTTACTCTTTAAGAATAATAAAAGGAAAAAGTTACTGAACATTTATAAAAGGACTTACTTCTTTTCATGAAGGCCAGAGGAATAGTTGGCCGAAAAGTTGTGAAACAACTAATAAAGATGAGAATAATAGTCCGCAATAAATAAAAATGGTGCTAATGCAGAGAGCGATCCGCGCTATTTTTTTAAGTCATATTTCCACGTTTAATTAACGCTTTACGATATGTTTTTTTTTTATTCAATTGTAAGGTTAAAGTACAGAATAGGTACAAAACATCCTCCCCTTCCCATGTTAAGAATGACTTTTTAAATAATAACATTATTTCAGCACGGATCACTCTCTGCATGAGTATCATAAAAATTAATACAAATAATACTTATCTCAATAAGTGAAAGGCTAATTTCTACCGGAAATAAAATGGCGATAATCTCGCAGTTACGAAAAATATTTTTTATTTAATTTAATATTTTTATAATTCGCAATGTTAAATTATTTTAATAATATAAAAACATTCCTTGACTTTAAAAATAGAATTTCTGAAAATTTCAATTAAATTGGTAACGTAGAAATATGGTTTTATTCGCTTTTAATGAACCAAAATTACATTTTTATATATATAGATATATACGAGGGGTGTTTAAGCATCAGAAAAACTAAAAAGAATGTGAGAGTTTGGAAAATTTATTTTTCAACATAGTCCCCCTCAATGGCTGAACACTTGCTCCAACGGTACTGAAGCCCTTTTATCCTGGTGTAGAACAATGCCTTTGTTTGGGACTCAAGAAACTCGACTGCAGCTATAACATCATCATCACTTGCATGATATTCTACGATCTTCCATGACCATCTGCAAAGCAAGGTCAAGGTTATCCTTGGTTGTTGAAATTGGAGGTCTTCCTGTCTTTAGGTCATCTTCAATGCTGTGTCTGCCATGCTTGAATTTTCTGATCCAACGTGTCACTGTCGCATATGATGGGGCACTATCTGCTAATGTTCTCACCATGTGTTCATGAATTTCTGAGGCAGCCATGCCTTTGAAATGCAGGTATTTGATGACTGCACGATTTTCTGTTTTCTCCATTTTTCACTAAATTCTTGACTCGCACTTATTCAAAAATCTGGAAAAAATACTAAGAAACATGATAGAATTTCAAAAAATGACAAGAATGCATACAAAGGTCGGTACATACAAAAAAATCATGGGTTTGATTATGCAACAACGCTTTTTCTACACGATACTGAAAACTTTTCATACACCCCTCGTATATATATATATATATATATATATATAAAATTAATAAAATATGAGAATTAAAAGTAAAATAAAACTTTATATTATCAGATCAAAAGGAAAAAGAGAAAAAGAACCTCTTTAGGTCATGATATTTCGAAGCTAAATGCTTTTTATCAGAAGAGGAGAAAAACGCGACAATTTAAAACCAGATTAAGCACATTTGCTTAGAAATGAGATTAAAAATCTATAAGTATATATCAGTAGGAATTAAACATTAAAGAAGCAAATCGAGGAATGAGGAATAATTAGGGGAAGTTGTAAAAATGGTAAGGGGAAAAGAATAAAGAAAGGAAAACGAAAATACATATAATCCCTCGCCAAACATTCACGAGAAACACTCGTTTGGCTGTAAACACTATCAATAACTTCCCCCACTCTTTAACTGTGCCTAAACCTAAACATAGATTCCATGAACAAAGCTTCTTTCTTAGAATTGCACACCTGTGGAACTCTCTTCAGTTTACCTGCTTTCCAGCTGACTACAATATGACTGTCTTCAAGTCTAATATAAGCAAGTTCTTGGTGAGTCGTTCCCCTTAAGTAATCCAATTTACCAAATTCACACTTTTAACGATTACTATGATAATTTTACTTTTGACCACTGTACACTCTTTAACCTCTGCCCTCGAGTGGCCTCTTGGCCTTGATAAGTGGGGATTCCTTTGTAAAAAAAAAAATATATATATATATATATATATAATAAGTAGTTAGAGATATATAAGAAAACAGAAAAAAAATGTTAAAAATTTATAGGATTTTCAAAGTAAGTCTGTGAAATAGCATTTTGCGAATTTAAAAATACTCCAGTGTCTAATGAGACAAAAGTCCGGAGTTGATAAATTCTTAGAAGAATCCTGCATGTTGGCAATTAGCCTGTTAAACTTGGATATGCACGTATGTCGGAATGTCAATGTGCGCAAGCATGTATAAGACGATATATAAACAGCAAAAAAACTGAATATATCAGATTCAGCAAAAACATGACTCCAAAAGATTTTGTTGATTAAAAAAAAAAAAAAATGGGTCGTTTGATGTTATGTATTAAGCTCATAATGTATTGAAATATGAAATTAATATAAAAATATAAAATATCTTAGTGGGCAAAGAGACTTATTTAAAGAAAAACGGCATTAAAATCGCAGGGCAGAAAAATAGTTTATAGGCGGAAAGCGCATCAGGGAATATTAGCGAACAAAGTATAAAAGTATGACACACCATAGAATGTAATAATTTACAATGAAGAAGACGTGCAAAGAGAGACATAAAAAAGAAAAGAAAAAAAAAAGATAAGGAAGAAGGGGGAAAAAAAGAGGAAGGAAAAAAATTTAGAGAAAAGAGGTTAAGATTTAAATTTAGACCGGTTAAAGAAAAAGAAAAAGAAAGAAAAACAGTTGAGTGAGAACTACAAGGGACGTCCCAAAAGTAATGCCTCCTATTTTTTTTTTATTCCACTCGAATATATCAGGGGGAATTGCAAATTGTATTGTTATAATGACTGAACTTATGCATTCATGACCTGAAAGTTTCATCTCTCTGTTGCATATATTGACGGTGTGAGACTCTAAGAAAGCAACCGCTATCATGGACATGTGTCAGAAGCAGAGATAGATACATCGTTGAATTCCTGGAAAAAGTGCATTGAGATTGGTGGTAGCTATGTAGAAAAATAAATTTTGGAGCACAAAATATCGTTCGTTTTAGTAGTACCACTCCTGTTTTCGTAGCTCTTCAATTTTTGCGTTAAGAAAAAAAAGAAGGCTTTACTTTTGGAACACTTTGGTGTCTAACTCTGCCCTCGTGGGGAGGCAAAGTCAATAGCAACCCTTATATATATATATATATATATATATATATATATATATATATATATATATATATATATATACGAGCAAACAGTTGATAAAACATGTTAAACACTTTGAAATGAATTAAAAACATATTTAATCTGAAAAGGAAACACTAGATAAGTGGATAGTCCTTAATCCGTGGAGTTTCGAAGAAATACTTTCCTTCTCATCAGAGGGTAAGATTAGCAAAATGCGGGATCGGATTTTGCATGCAAAAGTATTTGATGAAACAACAAGTAAGTCAAAGATCTTACTTGATAACAAAAAAAGTGAAGCAGAGGGAATATGGTGAAGAAAAAAGTGATTACACATGAATGGATAGTCTGGTGGAAGATAAATACCCCAGTGACGGTAAAATCCAAATATATAACTTCAAGAAAGTATTTTATCTCATTTCACCATTATGTCTTAATTTGCTTCAGTTTTTTGCTAACCGTTACATCTCTGAATTGTATTACCTTCTATAAGTTACCTAAATACCTTTATAAAAAGTGATATATTTATTTGAGTGACCTACACCGTTTGGTGTAGGTTACCGAAAGTTATAATGGTGTCACAGTGAAGCAAGCAATTATAACTAAGAAAGTTTGAATGTTACAAGTATTTTCTTAGAGCTATATGCCTTCAAGTGAAAGCAGTCTGGCTCGACTGTCGAGGTGGGAGAGAGGACGCTGTTCTTCGTTGGCGCCTGGAAGCTCCCTGTAACTGCTGTGTAAGTCTCTAAGAGTCTGGAAATAATCCTTCAAGATTTCGGTGGAAATCAATATGCTAATTGGCCGTCATGTGACTCAACCACCTCTTTGAGAGGAAAGAAATGCTGATGTCTATGACTGGTCTCTTTGAGAAGGGGTTAGTTTATTGGTAATCGACTAAGGCGTCATTACTGAGGAAATGCTGACGGAGCTGACCAGACACTTTTTGAAGGTCAGAGTGCCCCTCTGCGGGCGGTGAAGGGCTGACTTTTCAATCCCACTTTTCTAACCTGATGTCTAAGTTCTTGCAGTGGAAAAGAACTAAAATTTCTTCTCTTTTTTTTTATCTGCCTCTTTAGGAGGAAAGGTCTCACTTGAGATGCCACTATTTTTGTACCCTTTCAAAGTTCCCTTCTGGAGATGCTGTACCCCCCCCCCCACACACGCACATTTAAACTGGTTTCTTGCCTTACCTTTCTTCAATGGAAATCGGGTAAATTGTAGGTCATAATGAAACACTTAACGCTTAATCTAAATATGGCCATAAAAATAAATGGTATAAAGATTGCTTTGCTTACGGTTTCTAAAATCTATCATATAAAGTTATCTTGTTGGATTTTCAAGGTTAGACCCAAATGGCATTTATGTTGACAAAACGAACTTTGCTTCTGACTAATCATTTTTTCATTTTTTATTGTTGTACCATATTATTGGATAAGATTATAATCTAACATGTAAAATTATTTTGTTGGATTTTCAAAGTCAAACTTTCATTCTGGCTAGCCAATTTTCATTCCTTATTGATGTACCATGTTATTAGCAATATAATGATGTAGTTTTTACTATTAATAAAAACAAAATACTGGTGAAATATTTTGTGTTTATAACAGAATGGATGCATAAGGATTAATTATTATATGATGATGGGTGTTCGGGTAGCGAATGGATATATAGATAAGAGTCCTGATAGAATAAATAAATACCTATCTCTCTGGAGCGAATAAAATTTCACATCACTTCTGGTTGAAGAAATTTGTCTTGGCATCATTCTGACAACCTAGGATATGTTCAAACCATCTGACCCTTATTTTTTGGAGGTGGTATGGTCTGGCTACACTCTCCCAGATATCAATTTCTCCTTTGTCAGTAACCTAAAGTGGTTCTATTTTTGTATTTTTTAGAGTACTACTTTGTGGGAGCTGGACCCCCACCCCCGCCATCACGTTAAACTGCCTTCATGTCTAATCTTGCTACTGTTTGAAGCAGATTATTTTTTAAAACTACTTTTCCTTCCAAACCAGGCATATTGCCACTGAATAAGGGACTACTATGATAGAGACCAGAAGGAGTTGGGCAGTGAGATATTTGTTCACGTTACATTGAGATGTTTTGTGTTTGGATTATTCAAACTGCTGTTCTTATCCTGGGTGTTATTTTCACAATGTTTCAGCTGATGCAATCCGTGACCTTTTTCAGGTGTACATTGCCAAGCTCGGGAATCTGCGCGAAATTTTGAATGGAACACTTTATTTGGTAGCATGCTCTCATTTCGTCAACCATGACCAGGTACAAGCTTTAAGTAATCTGCAATTGCATTCTTCATATCGCACACACTAATTACAATTACAGGAGACTAAACCAGACCTTTTATTTTTAAGTGAAACTGGCATTGGACAGGCTATTTCCCTAGATGAGTTTGCAATTACAGGATACTCTAACTTAACTTCTAAATCTGACCCCCAAGATCGCCATGGGCATGGAATATGTGCCTATATTAAAGATAGCTTTCCATGTGGGAGGGACATCTCCAGGGAAGATCCTAACTTACCCTATATGTGCTTCCGGGTTGCTTTAGCTCACACTACTGCATTTATATTTACTCTCTATCGCCCCCACAACAGCGGAGTTACTATCTTTCAAAGCATATCTGAGAAAATTGACCAAGTCCTTTCTACTTATCCTTCAGCTAACATTCACGTATGTGGAGATTTCAATGTTCACAACGTCGAATGGTTGACCCACTCAAACAAGACCGATGATGAGGGGAGGTTCTGTCATGATTTCTCCATTGCCTATGACCTCACTCAGATTGTTCAAGAACCTACCCGTGTGCCCGATAATGACGGCCAGTATGCGAGCCTACTAGACCTTTTTCTCACAACTTGCCCTGAACTATGTTCAGTTTCTGTTCTGTCGCCTCTTGGATCTTCCGACCACTCTGTTGTATCAATTAAGATAAAAATGAAATGTAATAAGTCCCCAGACGTACCACTTCATCGTACAGTATATAGATACACTAAGGCTGACTGGGATAGCTTCCGTACATTTATATCTGATCTACCTCTGCATTCCATGTTTAAAAAGGATGTGTCCTCTATAGTATTAGACCTAACTGAATGGTTAATTGTAGGTATTGACCATTTCATACCCTCTAAAAAGTTTCAGCAAAAACCTAACAGCCAGCCATGGTTCTCTCCAGAATGTGCTGCTGCCATTGCGCACAGAAATCACTTTTTCCACTGCTTCAAACGTAATAGATGTATGGAAACTAAAGCCGTTTTCAGGACTGCCAGCAACCATTGTAAGAAAGTAATAAGGAACGCAAGAGAGTTGTATGCTCAATCTGTTAAGTCCAAAGTAGCTGAGCAGCGGCTTGGTTCCCACCAGTTTTGGCAAATAGCAAACAGAATCCTGAACAGAAGCGTGTGCTCCATCCCAACTATTATCAATGGACCTGAGGTAATCTCGTCAGCATCAGACAAAGCCAAACTCTTTGTCAAGAACTTTGCAGCTAATTCTACCCTTTGCGACCAAGACCGCCAACCCCCAATATTTCCTCCTGTATCAGAAAACACGCTATGTGATATACGTATATCTGTACGCGATGTTGCCAAGCTAATCAAAAACCTTGATTCCAGTAAAGCAACTGGCCCTGATGGTATTCCAATTATAGTACTCAAAAAACTTCAACCTGAACTAGCGCCCATACTTACAAAACTGTTTAAACGTTGTCTTAAGGAGAATAGTTTCCCATCTCCCTGGAAAATCTCATCAGTATGCCCTGTATTTAAGAATTCAGGTGATCGCTCATCCCCCTCTCAGTACAGGCCAATAAGTCTCCTGTGCGTCATGAGTAAGTTGCTAGAATCTGTGTTAAATACAGAAGTAATCAAACATCTCAACAAAAATAACCTTCTTAGTGACACTCAATATGGTTTCCATTCTGCTAGATCTACAGCAGATGTCCTTACAGTTATATCGCATAGGATTAGCAAATCTCTCGACGGTGGCAATCTTTCTAGGGCAATTGCTCTTGACATATCTAAAGCCTTTGATAGGGTATGGCATAAAGGTTTACTTCATAAGATCGCTAGCTATGGTATAGCTGGAAAAGTCTTCTCAATTATTAAATCATTTCTTTCTGATAGGTTCATAAGAGTAGTAGTTGAGGGGCAAAAATCAGAAGCTCACAGTATTAATGCCGGTGTCCCTCAGGGATCCATCCTGGGCCCAACTCTTTTCCTGATCTACATTAATGATCTTCCAAATCATATCCTTACATCATTTGTAGACATTTATGCTGACGACACTACCATTTATGGTACCACATCTAAGACAGTAAACGAGCATGTTCTCTCCAATTCTCTCTCCTCTGATCTTGAGCATGTAGTACAATGGGGAAAGGAGTGGCTGGTTACTTTTAATGCATCTAAAACCAAGCTTCTCTCTTTACATCATCAACATTTTAATCCACATTTGTCATCAATTGAAATGAATGGCTCTCGTCTTCAGGAGGCCTCAAGTTTTGACAAGCTTCTGGGCTTGACCATTACTCCTGATCTTAAATGGAACACGTATATCAAATCTGTTGCCAAGGCCGCTGGAAAAATGGTGGGATCTTTCTATCGATCCAGTAGATATCTCACTGCTGATGCTATTCTCTATCTATATAAGAGCCAGGTACGTCCAAGGATGGAATACTGTTGCCACATCTGGGCAGGAGCTGCTAGAAAGGACTTGTCCTGCCTTGATAGAGTTCAAAATAGACTTCGTAGCCTCGTAGGAGATGTCCTTTTCTCCTCCTTACAACCTCTATCTCACAGAAGAGATGTTGCGAGTTTGTCTTTGATGTATCGTTATTTTCATGGAAAGTGTTCAACTGAGCTTCAATCTATGGTCCCCCCTCGTCAAACTTTCACAAGAAACACTCGTCTAGCTGTAAACACTATCAATAATTTCCCCCACTCTTTATCTGTGCCTAAACCTAAACATAGATTCCATGAACAAAGCTTCTTTCTTAGAACTGCACGCCTGTGGAATTGTCTTCCGTTTTCCTGCTTTCCGGCTGACTACAATATGGTTGTGTTCAAGTCTAAGGTAAATAAGTTCTTGATGAGCCGTTCCATATAAGTTATTAAATTTACCAAATTTTCATTACTAATGATTACTATATTGACCAACTTCTACTGTACACTCTTTAACCCTTATCCTTGAGTGGCCTCTGGGCCTTGATAATGTGGTGATGCCTTTGTAAAAAAAAAAACAAAAAAAAACTAAGGATTGAACCTTCAACCCCCGGAAGAGTTTCTCTTAGAACTGAATTTTATGTAGTACTTTATCCGTTACACCACAGGTCCTTGCAGACATTGAGATAGTAAAAAATGCTTGTCAGATGTTTGAAAACAAAGTCAACATTTTTGTTAGCCAGCTTTGTAAACTCTTTCTTCCCTATTATTGGCTCTTAAAAAGCTTACTTTTTGGCTAGTCTGTTTGGAGTCCATGGCATTGAACGCTGGTGGTGAGGCCTCTTTCAGGCCTGGCTTGTCTTGAAATGATTCAACCGTCCGCTTCCTTTTTATTTTTATGATTAGCTTCTTAGATTAAGTGGCTTCATGCTTTGTCTGGAACAACTTCCGTTAAGACGAAGTTAAGATTTTAGTTAAGCAGCCAAAGAAAATTGGTTATCATAATTATCATGTTTGTATATTCTTATATGTTTAGCTCACCTGTTTACATACCTAAAAGCGACCAGATTCTCAGTGCCCGGGGGTGAGGATGGAGGTCGGCTTGATTAAGCACAAATAATGTATTTTAATCACCTTATTACTACATCAGCAGCGTTATCTATAACCCCACCTCCATCCCCGGGTGGAGTCAGAAAAAAGTGTAAAGTAATACATTTCAAATGTGGATTAATACTTACACATTAGAAAAATCATCAACGAGTTATTTTTTTGTTTGTTGTTTTTTCTTTATCTTTTCTTTCTTATCCCCCCCCCCTTTCTTCCATGTTTTATTCTTCATCTCTGAATACTCTGTAATGTTAATATTATTTTTTTTTTGGGGGGGGGACGATTAAAACATGAAAATGAAATTCTAATGAAGCGGGGGGGGTGTAGTGGTGGTGATCGTGATAGGTATGTGTGTGTGGGGAGGTATGACTCCAAAGGATGCTTTGATTTAAATAGACCCCTTCCCTTCACTGAACAACACAAGGAGGAGGAGGGGGATGGGGGCGGGGAGAGCAGTGAAAGGTGAAATCTTCTTTCCTCAACACAATCCAAGGACAGAAAAAAAAAAAAAAAAAAAGATTGCCTAGAGCGCATGCGTCAATCGCTGGTCGCGTTGGCGGGGACACTTGATGATTGGATATCATTATTTTTATTTTTTTTTTATCAGTATTGTTGGTTGTTTGGCAATAAGAAATTGTTCAAATGTCAAACTCACTAATGATGTGACAATTTGTTTCTTTACAAAAGCTTGAAAAGTGATTCACTATGCTCAGCAAATAGTAAGTAAGACGCACATCATCATCATCATCATCATCATCGGCTTACCGTCCATGTTACAAGCTAGCTTGTGTTTGAGCGGCTGATAGAAAGTGACTTCCAAACTAACCTATCTCTGCCCAAGTCTTTAATTATCCCCCCCCCCCGCCCACCTTCTCTCAAATTTATCCTCCAGTGTTTTCCTTGACCTTTCCCTATAAACTTAACCTGCTATCTTAATTGCTCGCTCTACATCTGATGGCTCAAGAACCCCCATATATTCTTTTAATGTGGCCATACCAAAGTCTCTTGTTCTGCACACATTTCTCTATACTGTTCAGGTTTAATCTTCCTCTGAGGTCATCAGATCCAAGCCTGTCTTTAAGATTCACATTGCACATCCATTGTGTCATTTTTATATCATTTCTATTTATGCAATACATGTCCTCATCCTTCTTTGGCCAGGTTTCACTTCACTATTACACTGCATACTTGAGAGAACTTGAACGCTTACTGGAGAGAACTTGAATGCCTACTAGACACTATCCTCGAGTGTCTAAGGTCTCACTGTAGAAAGGTTTGTCAGGATAACCTGGCATAAGGATACTTTTCCCTAGATGTAAACCCTGACCAAATATTCAAAATCACATAATATTCATAGCCCAAATAAGATCTCCTCGATATGGCTAACCTATAATGACTTTTACGAGGAATGGTGCACCTTCTCCAAGTGATTTTCTCCTACGTAGCAACACGAAGCTGGATACTCCACCAGACTAGACAAATTCTTGTCCTGGAATCCAGTAAGACCAATAGACTAAAGAGAAAGACATATTATAACTTTAAAATGGTCAATTGAGGAAAGGAAAATTATCCTACTAACTCAGTGTTTGAGAGATAAAGAACTTTAATGGAGCATTCGAATATCTATGTATCTCATATAGAGTTCAAGTGTTAGCCCCAGGTAGGGGGCCCCCTAGATTCTTGAGAACTTTGACTCAAGAAAAATGAAACACATACACTTTTCTCTTGGTCGACAGTGGTAACATATAGTTGGTTAGTTATGGCAGGAGATTATTTGTTGATATATTGTTGCTACTACTACTACTACTACTACTACTACTGCAACAAGAAGTTGTTATCTGTGATTGCTCATTGAAAACAACCAGTGGTTTTCTCTGGAGTCCATGTTATAACAAATCTCCTCAGATTTCCAATGTTCTCCATCTCTTTTGATAACTTTTGCAAAACATTTTGCATTATCGCAACAGCTGCTTCCCATTAATTTCTCACTAACAATGGCTGCTGGTCTTTCCTTTGGGCTCGTGTGAATTAAAAAAAAAATTATTGTTGTTGTTTATTTGTTTTTATTAATTATTTTAATACTTGTCTATTAAATAAATTAAACCGAATTAATGCGAATCTAAAAAAAAAAGCATTTTCCTCTTTCTTTGTCAATTTTATTTTATTCCCCAAAAGATTTGCAAGAAATTAATATTTTATTATTAGAGTAAATTATTAGTATTGATTTTTGTTGAATGTTATTTGGTGAATATTATTTGGTGAATATTATTTGTTGAATGATATTCGTTGAATGATATTCGTTGAATGAGAGTTGTTGAAAGATATTTGTTAAATGATATTTTTTTTAATGATATTTGTTGAATGATATTTGTTGAATGATATTTTTTTTAATGATATTCTTTGAATGATATTTGTTGAATGATATTTGTGGATAATATTTTCAATCTTATTCCTTTAACCGGTGTATTTCAACGGGGATTCCCTGAAAACCTATGATTCTGCAAAATGTCCCTGGTGGTTCCACAAAACAAGGGAAATAAGCTGATGCACTTTTTTAACTTTTATTTAATTTCATATAAGTAATATTATTAAGCATGCAGGGAGGTGACTGTAGTTCACTATGAACTGACAACCTGGGTGCCTGAAGTACGAATCTGGTTTGTTCTACAAAAACCGCTTTCACTTAGGATATTGGCAACCTTCACGTTGTCCCTCCTGTAAGTACCTTATGTCTTTCTAGAAATAATTCTAACTATAAAAATATCGGGGAAACCAATGCCAACAATAGAATCCTCGGATTTTACAATAGTATGATGATAAAACATGCACAAATATATTCTTTGTTAATCTAATATCGTAATGTAGACATCATCATATCTAAGCAATTATGTTATTAAAAAATATAACAATCACTGCTAATGTATTTAGTGATTCTATTTATTTCCATCCAAGGGCCCGAAAATGGGATTAAAAGAAAAACAAACAACCCTAGAACAGAGGGCATCTCAGTTGGCATTCCTCGCTAGAAATGCCTCAGGTGATTAGCAATAAGCTAAGCTTTTCTTAAAGGCAGAAGGCAAAGCCTGGGAGGGTGAACCTCCTAGAACTGCACAGAACCAGAGATTTATTTTAGTCAACAACAGGAAACAATTCATCTTAACAATGGAGTAGACTCTGCTGGTTTGGGCATTCTCTCAACGCCACCCCTTCCGACTATTCCGCATTAATTCAATTTCATATTTAAATAATTCAAAAATGGTTACGAATCAAGGTCTTCTGGTCAGGTCATTTTAGGGTTGAGTTATGCAAATCCAGAAACCGAATGATAAACAGGAATAATAGAAACAATAGATCCAATGAACAAAAACAAAAAACAAAATGGAAACACTGGAAGCACGAGGAAGTTACAAGAGAAAAGATCGCAAAAATGACTTATGAAGAAGACAAACGGGTGAACAAACAAATGTCACCTGCTTATATTACGTTTAATTATGCAAATGTCTTCAGTGATTGATTTATGAAATGACTCATTTGCATAGCTGGCTACATGGATTAGTCAACTATCTGCTCAGGATTATCTGCCCCTGCATAGATAATCCGATCATAATAAAGAGGGAAGTTCAAAACGGAGAATGCTATCGAAATCGACTAAGTAACTTCTCATTGATAGTAATTCCTTCAGTTGTGAATTTTTTTTTTTTTTAAATAAATCATTTGTTTTGCTGATCTTCACAGAAGCGTTTACATCCATTTATTTTTCCATGTTAGTATCTCACAACTCACTCGTCCTTCACAACAAAAACAATATCGGATTTTTGCAGGTCATACTTGCAAAATGTCACGTGATCGATCTAACTAATCTCCTATGGTATTAGCTGTCCCTATGTTCATCCCTTGTCAATCATCCATGTTGGTTGATTCCTTATTGGGTTTTATGACATGTCAATCATTGTTGGATTCTTATTTACTTGCCTCCCCATGGGGGTGGAGTTAATTTAAAAAAAAAAAAAAAAAAAGAAGAGGCATTGTGGATTGGAATAAAAATAAAAAAGAAAGATCTCTCTTTCGCTGATTGAGGACAGTAAAGAAGATGTGTAATATTAGAACAGATACTGCAGTTTGCTCTTAGCCAAAAGGCCAATCATTGTTGTCATTTTATGCCTAAACCATACAGATATGATTAATTTGTAGATTAATTTGTTTTTTAGGTGTATATCTAATGAAGTTGCGTATGTTTTGTCCACCCCTTCCCTCCTTTTCTCTCTCTTTTTCTCTCTCTCCCTCTCTCTCTCCATCTATTCCTCTTCATTTAACATAACTTTTCACCTGTCCATGGTTCAGCTGTTTTTTGATACTTTGCAAACTCATTCTTTGGCCCTCACGGTTCAATGGATCAGCTTTTTCCCAAACTTCACTCTGTATAATCTTATTCATTAAAAAGAGTAGAAAATAGATGTTGGATTTACTTCCGGCAGCCTCATAACTCTTGCTTTTCTTATTTTGTCTTTTAGTCATCATAGCTGTCACAGTGATGTTGCTCTTTTTCTTTGTAGCTGTAATAGTTAAAGCAATGAAAAAAACAACAACAACTCCCTTATTTTCTCTGGGCTGCATATTATTCTCTTGTTGATTTATTTTGCTTTACACAAAAACACTACTTTCTATCATGCAACAAGTTTATTTAGACTATTTTATGTTAGTCTATTTTGGCCATCTCTAGTAGGGAGGTGGATGGAAGAGCCCGAAAAATATGTCCAAATCAGATTATGTGTAGCAGATTGCTGGTTGTAGTTTCATTGATTCTTGTAAACAGTTGTGTTATTAGTTGTATGACGATAGTTGAAGTATATCAGTATCGTATTAATAAAAAACAAATAAATTTAATGATTAAAAATCCAAAAACGTGAGACAAATAAGCCGCTACCATAGCAACAACGGCGATATCTAAGAGTGAAGAAAAAAAAAGGAAAGAAAAATGCTGATATATTTAAAATTCAGAAAAAAAACGTATCCAGCGTCTCTTTCAGAAAAGGCCAGCCGTTAAGAATTTTAAACGCCAAATTAGTTGCAGACAGGAGTCCGAAGAAGAAAGACGTCTGAACTCCGCTGATAAAATGAACATCACGAGAAATACAGGAACTGTATATCGTTGTTGTCCTTCAGCGTAAAACAATGGTTGGTTCATCTTTCACTCTTTCCATTTGTAAATAATAAAGGAAATATCGGATCTCTTTAAGAGGACTATAAAAATACGAAAATTCAGATTTCGTTAGTTCGTGACAAAAAGAAAAGTTCATCGTATAAAAGAAAGAAAAAAAACTAAACACTATAAACAAATGGCGAATTAACCATTAAGAGACATAAAAAGCAAAATCAATGATAAAAGGGGAATAACTCTATAAACCTTCTTTCTGGTTGTGAATCCGTTTTGATTCGTTGTTGAGAGCTCAAAAAACAACAAAAAAAAAAAGAAATAAGCCTTATTGAACTGAAATATTATTGTCATTTTTTTTTTTTTAATTTGTATATATTACCTGTCCGTTCTTTGATTCTGTTCATTAAAATAAAAAAAAAAAGAAGAAATATATATATACATGTTGAATTAATTATCTCTTCATGCCCAAGATATATGCTGAGACTTTTCTAACCCACATTCTATTGCAGGGATGAGTAGCTGATGGCTAAGAAAAACATATCCATCTATCTAAAATATATTTTATACAACACACAAGCCTATAGACCATATTTAAACCAGAGAAGAGAGCGGATAATTGTTATCCCTGTTTGGATACTCTTTTTTTTTTTTGGTGGAGGAAGTCGATGAAATACGGGCTGGCGCGTACCCCTCTACAGCGAACTTCCACGCGATCTGAGATAAAAGATTCCTTTTTTTTTGAGTTAATTTATAAAAAAAAGAAGATAACCTCAGAAGGGGCACGTCACAGTTGACACGTTGTAGGTAGGTATAGTAATCATAATAACGACCAAGGCAATAGTAGTTGTAGCAGATCACATACACAAATTAGTTTCAACTATAAAAATCCATAATTATGACACTGAGACGTTTTTCTTTGAAAAATGATTGCTCGACATGCAAAATATCTGACACGCGTCTTGTACACATCTTCAGAATTAAAGTGTTTATTTTAATCGTCTTTTGGCACTTTAAATAAAGTTCTTCGCATTAGTGATTGTTGAATGAATTGTGTCTTTATTAAAGAGTCACCACTTATCAAGGCCAAAATCCACTTGAGTATAAAGGTTAATAAGATTGGTGGATTGGCTGTTCAATTATGAAGAATATTATGAGAAGATTGAAAATGATAAATGGAATAAACACATTTGGGTACTCATGCTTAATAAAGACCGTGCCGTTGAAATTTTCCAGGAAGTTTATGTAAACACCAGAAGATTTTAAACGAATGTTTCGTCAATATTTTGGGGGGCAAACGCGGTTCAATTTTTTCAATGAAAAATTTATTATTTCTAGTATTACGAAGATAATCTATAATATAAATCTCACCTGTCTGTTTAAATATACGTATGTATGTATGTATGTATGTATGTATGTATGTATGTATGTATGTCTGCCTAAAATTTGAAGCTGATAAGTTTTTATTTCTATTGTTACAAAAAATGAATTGTTAAAAAAAATTTGGACCTTTATGCAATGGCAATGAAAAGAGTGCGTTCCCCTTTTGAAGCTCTCTTTTTAATCCAGATGGAATGTAACGTTATGCAGGGATTTCTTTCAGTACCAGCAGATTGCTGGTCGTCATGGTTTCATAGTCAAAAGTCTTGTAAACAGCCATGTTGTTAGTTGACACATTGTAGGTAGACATATTAGTTGTAAAAACGACCAAAGCACAATAGTAGTTGTAACAGCCGTAACAGTAATGTTAATATTATCTTTCTCCTTTTTTTTAGCTTCATAGTTGCTCTGCCTCTCTTTCTTTGTATATTTATTAATTAAAACATTTAAAAAAAAACAACAACTCCATTATTTGCTCTGAGCTACATATTATTCCCTTGGTGATTGATTTTTCTATATGCAAGTACATTAGTTTGAATCACATAGTAAGTTTATTTGTCTGCATAGTATTAATCTCTTCTATTTGAATACTTTAAACAATATTGATCACAGCTCGTGTAGTGTTATGTGAAGAATTCTTTTGACCCTGAGTGATTGCTAGCCATTGTTTCCTCGACAAATGCCTTGCAAACAGCTGTGTCGCTAGTTGACACGTTATCTGTAGTCTGCTCAATCAGTTGTGACGTCTCTGTCTCTTTTTTTGTCTTCGTTTTGTTATTGTTAACAGCTGTCATCGTAGGTGTAATGGGGTTGATTTGCCTCTTCTCTCCTCATAATAAACACTGTGACATTCTTGCACTGTTATTCGTAGTAAAAATTGTAAAATAACAAGTTCGATTTATACTTTTAGTTTCCTCTGCACATCATCACCATCGCCATCATCATCACCATCATCATCATCAGCAACAGCAACAGCAACAGCAGTTTAACATGCATTTTACATGCAGGCATGTATTGGACAGATTACATATTGTTAATACCCTTCTCTATCGTGGAAGGGAGAAGAAGTGCCTTGAAAATACGTCTGCCTGTGGCACAGACCCAGAGTCAAAGAGGAATAATTTTACTCTCTTATTCTTTATGTGTCTTTGGGAATGATTGTCAGTGATGCAACTTCCAGCTATGTTCATTTTGATACTTACATTTCTAGTAGGATTTTCCACTTTCTACTTACTCTATCTTCATATGGAAAATTCCATTGTTAACACACTCACATCCAAAATATGTTTTATATATAACTCATCTGTTATATAAGAGGCAAATGCCTAGCTAAAACTTGTTGGTGGCTTTAATCAGAAACACAATCGTTTCTGAAGGATTAGAATATTTGATATTCCATTTTCACGTTTTTTTTTTTGTTTTTTTTTTTGTAGTGAGCACGTGTTTGACTTTCTTTCCAAACAGATGGTCGATATTTAATATGTGTTGTTTGATCGCGCATAACACATGGTGGTCGAAGGAAAAATAAAAAGAGAATTAAATTTGAAAAACAGTTGGATGGAATGAATGCGTGGTAGCCCTGTGAATTAAGTAAAGGATTCCATTCGAAATTCTGTATAGGTTCCCAAATTCCAAAAGAGACATCTGAAGAAGGTCAAAGTTACATTGGCCGAAACTTGTGAATAACATTCAAGATGAGAACAGTAGTTCGAATAGTCCAAATAGTACAAATACAAAGAACCACTAATCATCATAGATAATAATACCAGGAATGAAAGTTCATCATTCAAACTCCTCAGCCTAACATTCACAGCCAACGTGAATTGGAACAAATATATTGAAGATATTGTCAAGGCTGTTGCAAAGAAGGTAGGTTCCCTCTACCATGCTAGAAAAATACTCATCATCATCATCATGCAGTCCGTCAGTCTTGATGATGACTAGTTGGAGCCTCAGTGCTTTATCCCTCGCGGTTGGCGTAGTCTCACTCCATCACCACAGGACTTTCCACCTTGGCTCCAAACTTGCTTGCGCAGTTTAGGTGCAGTATCTGTTGCGCATCAGATAGACACCCTCTGAACCTCCAGTGCTCATGTCCAGTCGAGCGAACCCATGACAACTGGCAGCAGCTTGACAAAGCCACTATTTGCCCATAGAATATTGTTACCATATATGGACTGATACATTAAACACTAGTCTCTCTCTATTCTATGGGATTCAGAAAAGAGTCTTCAATCTAATAGTTTCTGCACTGTTAACCAACCTCTGACTTTTGTCCCATTGCTATTATGTTGCATTACTGTACTTTAATGAAATGTGCCCTGATAACCTCATAGCACTGGTGTAGATACCCCTGACGAATCCAACAAGCAGTAAAATCCCACCCCTTCACTCTAAAAGTCCCCAATGCCAAAGAGCCTTCTACTCTAAAAGTTTCTTCCTTCAAACTGCTAGACTTTGGAGTTCCCTCCATATATCTTGCTTCCCTGACTGCACTGATATGCAGAAATCTGAATGTAATATGAACAAACATCTTGCTGCTCAACTCCCTACTTAGAGTATCCCTGTAGGCATGATCCCTAATTCACAATCGTCCCTAACGTCTCAGTGGCAATTTGCCATGTTAGGGGTGAATGTGAATAAAAAAAAAAAAAAACCTCAGATGGAAAAGATAACCACCTTGGCAGAGGTAATTAGTTAACTTAAACAAAATAATAATTTAATTGGCTTTTATATGTCGTTTAACTTTGTAACAAAAAATCGATATTCAAAATCTGAACCTCTCACCAACTGCTTTTATTGTTTTCTGATGTTTAAGTATGACCCTGCTCAGATAAAAACAGTTCAAAAGAAGGGGAAGAGGGGAAAGAGTTAGAAAAGAACGTATGTTCAAAGTTTAATTTTTTTTTATAAAGTCTTTAATAAAATCTCTCTTCATGATGACTACTTTAAGTATTTCACTATCGAAAATGAAATGCATCAACCATAGAACAGTTAATGCCTTTAATAAGAGAATGATTAAATCACAAATCAACTGTCACCTTGTTGTAATCCCCCACTTTATAATAAAGACCAATAAGTAGCTATTTGTATTCTACCTTACCTGTGTCCCGGCGTTGCCTGGGAGAGTAGACATTCCATTCCCAACCTTGAACGCTTCCGTGCAAACACAGATCCCACAATGTTAAAAGCAAATCCTTAGAATTTGCTGTCATTTTGGGTTGATGTTACCTATTATTACAAGGGACGTTCCAAAAGTAATGCCTCCTATTTTTTATTCCGCCTGAATGGATCAGAGAGGATTGCAAATTACATGACTGAACTTATGCATTCATGACCTGAAAGTTTCATCTCCCTGTTGCACATATTGACGGTGCAGCACCTGTTGAACGTTTCCAAAACTGATGCAGTTGATGTCAGCATGGTTAGGAGATGGGTTCGTTGATTTTTCCCTTTGTTTTATTTTACTTCAGTCGCAGTTCTCATAAATCAAGGGGCCAACAACCAGGGGCTAACGCTTGAAGTCTATATGAGATACATAGATATTTGAATGTTCCATTAAAGTTCTATATCTCTCAAGCACTGAGTTAGTAAAGAAATTGAGAACATAATTTTCCTCTCCCCAATTAACCATTTTTATACGTTGTAGTATGTCTTTCATATTGGTCTCTTGGTCTTACTGGATTCCAGGACAAGAATTTATCTAGTCTGGTGGAGTATCCAGCTTTGTGCTATTACTTGAGGTAATATCACTTGGAGAAGGTGCACCATTCCTCGGAAATGCTGTGGAGTAGCCGTAGTGAGGAGATCATATCTGGGCTGCGAATACTATGTGATTTTGAATATTTGGTCTGGGTTTACTTCTATGGAAAAAGTATCCTCATGCCAGATTGTTCTGGCAAACCCCTGTACAGAGAGACCTTAGATACTCGAGGACAGTGTCTAGTAGGCATTCATGGCGATAAATGTGAGTGACAAAGTGCGCTCCAGACTTTTATGACCGAGGAATCGTTCATTGCTGGCAAAAGTGCATTGAGAATGTTGATGACTATGTAGAAAAATAAATTCTGGCGTACAAAAGGTTGATGGTTTGAATGGTATAGCTCCCGTTTTTGTAGGTCTTAAATGTTTTAATTTTTGAGTTAAAAAATGGGAGGATTTACTTTTGAAATGACCATTGTAGTATTACTACACGTATTATATGCAGTATTATCACAAATGGTGGTAACTTGATTAGAATTAAATTAATTTTATTTTATTGGATATTTTTTTAACTGAATAAACATGTCTTCTGTTTCGTAATCACAGGAATTTGTCCATGTCAATGAAACCATCTGAGAACAGCCGATACCTGTCCATAGACAGCGATGAAAAGAAGGATTTTTTTCTTTGGTTTTTAACTATTGTGACATCACTTATCAAGGCCAAGCGCCACAGAATAATGATTAATGAGATGGAATGAATCGGTGTAAAAATAAGGAAGAAAAAAAAAAAAGAAAGTAAACGTCTCATTATGGAAATAGAGTGTAGGATTTATTTTCGAATTCATTGCAAGTGCAAGGGGTTGTCTTACTTGCTATTTGTTTTCTCTCCTCCTGTAAACACTTGAAACAGTTTCATCCGACACTTTTTTTTTTACTTGTGTGATGCGAGAGAAGTTCATTTATTTACATATGATGGACACGATTTTACAGGATGCACAATTTGAACCAAGTCATCTTTTAACTCCAATCTGAACTTCTCTTGATCAATGCGGTCAGCATAACAGATTTTCAGAAAGAAGAAGAATAAAGTCTATTATGTTTTTTTTTTTCAAACAAACATATAGTAAGCCATCATATAGTGTTCGACAAATCCAATGGACTGAATTCGTATTTTAGCTTTAATCAAGCAGCTTATTTTCATTTCTCTTAAAGGGTCCAGCCATAAAGGGAGCTATTAAATAATTATTATCTATATATTAATATTATAGCGTGTGTGTTATTTTCTGTGTCACGCTTACATCCGGGTTGTTTAATTGTTATGTACTTTCACTTCTTGTAATAAATAATTTTACCAATAATTTTTCATAAGTTTTGGTTTAGGTTTCGATTTTAGCTGATGGCACCTTAGTAATCTATTTTTTATAAATAATTTTATCAATAATTTTTCATAAGTTTTGGTTTAGGTTTCGATTTTAGCTGATGGCACCTTAGTAATCTATTTTTTATAAATAATTTTATCAATAATTTTTCATAAGTTTTGGTTTAGGTTTCGATTTTAGCTGATGGCACCTTAGTAATCTATTTTTTATAAATAATTTTATCAATAATTTTTCATACGTTTTGGTTTAGGTTTCGATTTTAGCTGATGGCACCTTAGTAATCTATTTTTTTATAAATAATTTTATCAATAATTTTTCATAAGTTTTGGTTTAGGTTTCGATTTTAGCTGATGGCACCTTAGTAATCTATTTTTTATAAATAATTTTATCAATAATTTTTCATAAGTTTTGGTTTCAATAATAGCTATTATTGAAACCAAAACTTATGAAAAATTATTGATAAAATTATTTATAAAATATATATATATATATATATATATATATATATATATATATATATATATATATATATATATATATAAAAGTTTGGGGTTCGGTTTCGATTCAAACTGATGAGTCCAAGCCATATAGATATATTGTTTATTTTTGATGGTTGGTTGTTTTTGTTTTACGGCATATCAACCTTTTTCAGGTTATTTAATGCCGAATCTAATTATTTTGAGGAACGATTTTTAATGGAGCATATTTGTTTTTTATGTCGGATTTTATTTAACCCATAGTTGGGACTCTAACAGGTACTACCACTCCGGGTCAGAGTGGACCTGGAAGCAATGGCAATTAAAGGGTGGCTCCACACTCCCCAAGACCCGCAAGGTGGGGCCTCACCATCGGATATAGTTTTAGGTCATATCCAGGACCGTTTAGTTTTGAAATTGCAACTTTATAATATATTAAAAAATCGATAGAACATTAACTCTATAATAATATATTTGAAATCTGCAAGAATTAAAATATCATATTTAAGCGTATTTTACGACTTGGCTTTGCTGAGCGCCTCTGCTAGCTTGGATAAATACTTTTGCAGTTTTAACAAAATAGCTACAATAATATTGGAGTGTCTCCATTTACACTGAATCTACAGAATGCCACCATCAATATATTACATATGAATCAGTCCCTTGTGCAATTTCCACAGGTCCCACTAGTAACAATAAATATTTTTACAATTATGAAGAATATTCCAAAGATAACGCCTCCTAATTTTTTATTCCGCCCAAATGGATCAGGAGGAATTGCAAATTGCATTCTTATGCTGACTGAATTTATGCATTCATGACCTGAAAGTTTCATCTCTTTATTGTAGATAATGATTGTGTGAGACTCTAAGAAAGCAACCCCTGTTCATAAACGTGCGTCAGAAGCAGAGACACGTCATTGAATTCATCCGTGCAAGAAAAGCAGAACCGATCAATACTCACTATTTACGAAGCCAATGCAGAAGCGCTCTGGATTTTTACGACCGAGGCATCGTTCATTGTTGGCAAAAGTGCATTGAGAATGGTGGTGACTATGTAGAAAAATAAATTTTGTAGCACAAAAGGTCGCTCATTTTAATGGTACGACCCCCGTCTTTGTAGCTCTTCAAGGTTTTAATTTTTGAAAAATAGGTGGCTTTACTTTTGAAATAACTATTGTATTATCCATATACATTTCTTGCAGAAACAATGATCCTTGCAGAATCGTTCGTGTGGAGATAACTGTTTTGCTGTTATGTTTCTGAATTTTGAAGATGAGGATTGTTTATTCATATTATTTGGATTCTTTGGACTACTGTTCTCATCTTGAATGTCATTTTCACAATATTTCAGTCAATGTAACCTCTGACCTTCTTCAGGTGTATCTTGTCGAATTCGGAAATCTGGACGGAATTTCAAATGGAACCTTTTATTTACTTGACAGTGGTAGCATGCTCTCGTTCTATCAGCCATGACTGGATAGAGGTGCTAAGTAATTCACAATTATATTTTTCACTCGGCCACACTGAGAATTGAACCTTCAACCCTCAGGAGAACATCACTTTTACAATTGATTTTTACAAGTACTTTAACCACTGCACCACAGGTCCTTGCGAAGAGTTCTAGTATGAATTTTGGTTGTCTTACACCAAATTCCCGAGTTCGACAAGATACACCTGAAGAAGGTCGAAGATTAGATCAACCGAAATGTTGTGAAAATGACACTCAAGATGAGAACAGTAGTCCGAAAAATCCAAAGAATACGAACTGCAAGGCATCATAGTGTTTGTTTACTTATTGCATCCAGAAACTCCGATACCGAGAGGCCAGTGTTCTTCTTCAGAAGAGTTTTTATCAGTTTGTCGCTTGACCTTGGGGAACCATAATAGCATTTTTTGAGATATGTTTCCAGTTAATGCCAAAAGTTGGCATTTCGATGATTGCTCGTTAAATATATTAAAGAGAATAAAAGCAAAAATGAACAAAAAAGACAAGCTTATCAGCAGCTGACTGTTTTTCTTTTTTTTCATCTCAAAAAAGACACAATGCCACTTAGATGTAAGGGGCTACTATTTAGGATCATATCTACAGGGACAGCAAGATGTCCGTTCATATTACATTTAAACTTCTACATGTCAGTACAGCCAGGGAACCAGCAGACCATGAGAGAATTCTAAAATCTAGCAGTTTGAGGGAAGAAGCTATTAGAGTAGAAGGCCTTCTGGCATCTAGGGATCTCTATAGTGTAGGGGTGGGATTTTGCTGCTTGTCAGGTTAGTCAGGGGTATTTACACTGAACTGGCTCAAGTGTTATGAGTTTGTCGGAGCACATCCCGTTAGAATACTTGTAAAAGAGGTACAGAGACGCAATATTGCAGTGATGGGACAGGGGTTGGAGTTTGGTTGACAGTTCAGGACCTATTAGATTGGAGACTCTTTTCTAGATCCTGTCTATTAGCGAGAGACCAGTGGTTGATGCACTAGCCCAGATGTGGTAACAATACGCCATGCATGGGCGAATGGTGGCTTTGTAGAAATGCAGGATACTTTCAGATGTGAGTAGTTTTCTAGCAGGATAGAGAGAGCCCACATTTACGGACACTCACTAGTAAGATATCTATGTATAGTTTTACTGTCACTTCACACATTAATTTGGCCTCTGGTCATTCATCTATTCATTTCGCATGAATAAGATGATTATTGCTGGCATTGATCTTCCCAGGATCTTTTTAGTTAGAATTCCATTTTGAGTACTTAAAAAAGCGACTATGTGAAAGTTGACAATATCCTAATTGGAAGTGTTTCTTCAAAATAAACTGCATTCAGACTTGGTGCACTTAGGCTGTTGGTCCATGTCGTTAACCATTTAGCAATCATCACCACATCTGGGCAGGAGCTGCTAGAAAGGACTTGGCCTGCCTTGATAGAGTTCAAAATTTACTTCGTAGCCTCGTAGGAGATGTCCTTTTCTCTTCCTTGCAACCTCTATCTCACAGAAGAGATGTTGCAAGTTTGTCTCTGATGTACCGTTATTTTCATGGAAAGTGTTCGACTGAGCTTCAATCTATGGTCCCCCCTCGCCAAACTTTCACAAGAAACACTCGTCTAGCTGTAAACACTATAAAAAATTCCCCCGACTCTTTATCCGTGCCTAAACCTAAACGTAGATTCCATGAACAGAGCTTCTTTCTTAGAACTGCACGCCTGTGGAATTGTCTTCCGTTTTCCTGCTTTCCGGCTGACTACAATATGGTTGTCTTTAAGTCTAACGTAAATAAGTTCTTGATGAGCCGTTCCATATAAGTTATCAAATTTACCAAATTTTCATTACTAATGATTACTATATTGTCCAATTTCTAATGTACACTCTTTAACCCTTATCCTTGAGTGGCCTCTTGGCTTTGTTAATGTGGTGATGCCTATGTAAAAAAAAAAAAAAAAAAAAAAAAAAAAAAAAACCTCACTGGTCACTGGTGACTTCATGTGCAAATATGTTTAGGGTATTTTTTTTATCATTATTATTGATCTTGAATTGCTTCCCGATGAGAGTAATTTGTGACAAAAGGTCGTTTTTAATGGGGGGGGGGGAGGAAACCAGCTCCCCAAAAAGAGGCACTCTGGAAGTAAATAAAAATTGCCCAAGTACAGTATGGTTTCCCCTACATTGACTAAGGACAACTAACTTAAGTGTAGCATCAGAACAGATACTACACTGTGATCTTAGCCCATATTATTTTATATATTTAGATATATATTTTAAATATTATTATTTTATCCAGCTCGGGGTCATACTAAATCAGAATGTGTGAGGTTTATAGGTTTATCTCTGATAGTTTTTGAATTTTAGTTGGACATGCACACACATACATATACAAAAACTGACAAATATATGACTTTTCTTTACGTAATAGAATAGCAGGGCTACCTGGCGTTGCCGGGGATACTGGAAAAGAAAATAGAAGAATTAAAGAAAGTATAAGACTAATTAATGAATAATTTTTAATTTGCAAAATCTTTCACTCATATAAAGTTTAGGTCTGCATAATCTGCATTAGTTATGATGCAGATTACGCAGACGATATTGCTTTGTTCGCGAACAACACTGCTGATGCGCAAACACTGTTACGCAAGCTAGAAAAGTCCGCAAATGACATTGGTCTCCACATTAATGCAGATAAGACAAAGTTTATGATTTTCATTCTGAAAGGAGAGATCAGAGCTCTGATTGGATCAGCACTGAAAGAAGTCGCTGAGTTTACGTATCTGGGCAACAACATAGTTTCCACAGAGAGAGATGTCGAAATTTGCATCTCAAAAGCATGGGCCGCATTGGATGGGCTGCATTCAGTATGAACTTCAAGGCTAACTAACAAACTGAAAAGGCAGTTCTTCAGGGCAGTGATAGAGTCTGTCCTTTTTTACGGTGCTACAACCTGGACACTCACAAAAAGATTGGAAAGAAAACTAGATGGCACATACGCCCGTTTGCTATGAACAGTATTAAATATATCTTGGCAAAATCGTCCCACGAAGCAGCAACTTTATGGCAACCTACCTTCCATATCTAATACCATCAGGGAAAGACGCCTATGATTTGCCGTTCACTGTCTGAGGAGCAAGGATGAATTGGTGAGTGATGTATTGCTATGGACTCCATGACATGAATGCGCAAGCAAAGGACGACCTAGATCCACGTACATCCAGCAAATAGCACACGACGCTAACTGTGAACGTGAAGATCTGAGGCAGCTGATGGAAGAGAGGAAACTCTGGAGAGAAAGAGTCACATTGGTCCGGGCAAAGGGCCTGTTCTGATGAAAGTTTAGGTGTTTGTCCAGAATTTCCCCTATAGTAAACCGTAAAGAAAAATATGTATGACATGTATACCCGTGACAGAAAGAAAATATCGTACACAAAAAAATCACATAAGTTTCATTTTTTAAATATCAAAATCAAATTTTGTTACCAAACAAGTAGTGCCGATATCCCAATGCCATCTTGAAAACAAGGGAAATAATTCAACATTGCAAGATTTTAGGAAGCCATTCTTAACATAAGGAGGGGCATTAGGAAAACTCAAATTTGCTTAAAAATGGTTTTCTTTATAAAAATAAGACTACTTAATCAATTTACATAATTTTTGGAATACAATTTTTTTTTTTTCTGTCACGAGTATGTATATCATACAGATTTTTCTTTTATTTTTGTTTTTTTAATTTGAAAGGAATTCTCAACAAACACCAAAGTTTACAGTGGTATATTTTTTTTTTACTCGCGCCTGATTAGAATCTTATCGGAATATGTAAGATTTATGATTCTTGTGTAGTTTCTGAGATTAGCACAGACATCAAATCTGTTGTTAATATTGCCGAGGAAATTTTTGAATCATTCTATCACTTCAGAAAGTATCTCATGTCTGATGTAATAATTACCTGTATAAGAGTCAAGTATGTCTTAATGTAATGGATCACAGATGCACGCATACAAATACACACGAAATACAAAATGACGTCACTGTAAGGAAAAAGACTATAAAAAGGAGAGAGAAAGCATGTTAGAGAGAATGATCATGCGAGAGGCGTGACAGCCGTAAGGAGAAGTCACGTGTGGCGGTAGAACGAGGAAATAAATGTTATTGTTATGAAAAAGTGAGTTTAGGTTATTCTTTATCTTAATTAACTTGCGGATCCCGTGTGTAAGCGTGTAACGTGACACTAAGATGAAGTACTGCTGCTAGATCTGGGAGGTGCTGCTCACCTTTCGTGACTTGACAGAATGCAAAACCAACTTCGAAATCTAGTGGGAGGCGTCCTCTTCTCTTTCTTATTACCTATTTCTCACTGAAGAGAGATCACTAGATTTTCTCGATTTTTTTTCTATTCTTATAGTTATTGTGTGTAACCTGTTGGCGAGGAGGTAAATAAGTATTCTATCATTAATTTCATAGCCCGTGCTCGGCTTAACCAAGATTTTACTAGATTTTCGCTATGCTTATAGTGGCTAAGTGATTTACAATACAAACTGAAAACCTGGCTGTACAAAGTTCAAATCCAAGAAATACATTCATCTAACCCATACCTGACACCTTGTGTCTAATCTGCTGGAGGAATGGTAAATAAGTACTTTATCATTATTTTCCTAGCAGGTGCTCAACTTACCTCCAATCGCCGTAAAACATTCTTAGCAAAAACTCGTCTAGCCACAACCACTGTAACTAATTTTCCTTTCTCCCTCCGTGTACCTAAAAGAAAATGGAACTTCATGAGCAAAGTTTCTTTCTAAAAACTATCCGTCTGTGAAACACATTATCATGAGACTACTTCCCAGCTGCCTACAACATGGTCGCTTTCAAGTCCAATGTTAACAAATTCTTGTTGAGCCATCCTCTTAAATAAGCTAATTCTGTACAGTTTCAACCATCATTTATTAATCCTCATGATGTTGTCTCACCGTTCTAATAATAACAACAACAACGGCAATAATAATAGTAACAATAATAATAATAATAATAATAATAATAAAGGCAGTATACTGGGAATTATGCAGACAACTGCATCTTCAACATCTAGACAAATGGTCCAAGCACAAATCGGCAGCAGTACTTGAAAACGAAAGTCACAGAATCCTATGGGACATGGATAAACAAACCAATAAACCCATCCAAGCAAGAAGACCGGATGTCATAATAGTTAGCAAGAAAGTCCTGCCAGATCGAAGATTTAGCCATTCCAGCAAACCACAGAGTGAAAATCAAGGAGACAGAGAAGCGGAGCAAATTCACGGAATTGGTTAGAGAGCTCAGAGGGATATGGAAGAAAGTCAAGATAACACCACTAATAGGGGCACCAGGAACAACCCGGAAAAACATTGAAAAAAGAATGGGAGAGATTGGAATTAGAGGGATGACTGAGAAGATACAATGGATACAATAATGAAAACTGCTAAGGTATTAAAGAAAACCCTTGAATGGGTAGACTAATACACATGAGCTACAGGCACAAGCTGCACATATAGAAACTACTACAGATGAAAGAAAAGGAACATCACATGGAATCCTGAAAACTGAAACTATATGATTGTACCCCCCCCTCCAAAAAATATAGTGTCACCATAAACTGGTGCCACACCAAATAATCGAGGAGGGTTAAGGAGGATGAAAAGACCAAGGCGAGAAAGCACTAGCCAGACCTCCACTGGATGAGTATAAAAAGGACTGGGACCTTGGGGAGGCTTATTGCCACCTAAATTTCAGTGAAGACTAATAGTTGCTACCTATGAGAAGTCAAAGGTAAACAGCTATTGTGATAACACAAATTTGAAGAGGTCATCAGAAGAGGTGATGAGTACTGAAAATCTGGGGAGATTTGTCATTCAGACTCCGGGAACACCACAGATTGTTCTCAAATTGAATTTTTTGAGCCTGTATGAAAATTCCTATACAACTACTACTACTACTACTACTACTACTACTAATAATAATAATTATAATAATAATTTTCTATAGACAATAAACGCTACTCATTTATTGTCTGGGCAAAGAACATGGGCAATTTTAATAAAAGCCAATAAAACAAAAAAGTTTTGAAAAAACAAAACAAATATACAACAAAATTATGTTACCAAAGGCAAGAATAAGTTACTCGTCAATCTACCTGGATAAGTTTAGTTTGTGTGTTGTATCTTATTTTACAGCACTTTCAGTTCAAAACTAGTTCTTGATTTTAGTTCAAAACTAGTGTCAAATCTGTTAAGTTAGAAAAAGACCTTAGAAATTCACATGGAGTCTTGATAATGTCTTAAAAATAAAAAATTAAAGGCAACCATGGCTAATAACTGTCATCAATCGATTGAAAATGTAATGTTTAACTGTACTGTAGATTTTTATCACCAGTTATTTTTTTGTGTAATTTTCGATTTTTGAGCGCCTATCGAGACTCCAGGTGACTATGTAATGTCACCAATTTATTTTTGTTCTAATTTCACAGGTGACTCTAGTTTTGTAATGAACTAAAGAAAATTCGGGTTAGTATTACAATCCACATAGGTACGAAAAAATTGTCAAAAAACAAATATATAACAAATAAATGTTATCAAAGGCAAGATAAGTTACTTTTCTACCTAACTGGATACGTTTTTAGTGTTTTTATTTAATGTAAAATGTTTATTCGGTTCGAAAAACAAATAACATTGAACGCTACCAGAGAACAAGAAAAAATGACGGCGATCTATCTTTACATGTTTGAAGTCTCGATAAACACTTCAAAATAAGAAATGAAACAAAATGGTAGCAGAAACTCAACCAACAAATGTCACGGTAACATTTGCTGGGTGGGTTTCTACCACCATTTTGTTTAATTTTTTTTTGTCAAGTCTTCAAAAATATCGCAGCCATTTTTTTCTTTTTCTTCGGTAGCGCTTAACATTACTTGTTTTTTTAACCGAATAAACAGTTTACATTAAATAAAAGCACTAAAAACTTATCCAGTTAGGTAGAAAAGTAACTTATCTTGCCTTTGATAACATTTATTTGTAATGTATTTTTTTTTTTTTTGACAACTTTTTCGTACTTCTGTGGAGTGTAAAACCCGAAAATTCTTTAAAATAAATTGCCCTCACTCACAAGAAAATTATCTCTGTAGGTAGAAGAGTAACTTATCTGGCCTTTGGTAACATTTATTTGTTGCGTATTTATTTTTTATTTCACCTCTTTTTATTTATTCTTTATTAAAAATGCCCAAGAACATTTTACTATGAACTCCAAACATGATTGCTATTCTCTTAAGTTTCATATTACTGCTTAAATGCGATGTTATCATTAATGTTGAAAGACGTCGTTAAAATGGGTCAGGTTTTGTAATTCGCAAATGCGTAATTTTTATTCATTTATTTGTTTACGTTTCTGCATTTCAGATTGAATTTCTACGAAGAAAAAAAAAGGGTCAGCGAATATTTTTCCATTTGAATACGAAATGAGTAAAAAGAAAGTTGTAGATACCCCCCCCCTCCACACGCTTCTTCCCCCCCCCCGTCTCTTGTAACTCATGACTTTGTTGTTGTTGATGATTTTTACGGCATGTCAACCATCGTCGAGTCATTTTATGCCGCAATCGTACAGATTTTGTTTGACCACGATTTGTAGAATAAGTTGAACGTGAAGACGTTTTTCTTGTGCTACATGCAACGTCTGGTCTCTGTCCATTTCGGACTGGGCAGGCACGTGACTTTGAACTAAATTAATTTATTGTGAGTAAATGTCTGTTTTTTTTTTTGTTGTTGTTTTTTTTTCGTTTTTGGTGTTGTTTATTTTGATTTCTCGACCCCATTTTTGTATATTTGTGTGTTCTGTATTATTACTGTCTTTTAATCTTGTTTGTTTAAACCCAGCAGATTATCCCTAGATTATCCGTTTATCCTCTTTTATTGATTTTTTTTTTTTGTGCTTATTATGGAACAGTAAACATAACATATTTACAGAAATGAGTTTGCGATAATATATATAGTCGTCCACATACAGTACTGTTTCGCTGTATCACAGCTCATCAGTACGGCTAGACAGGCAACATCTTCAAGCCAGGATCGAACCCCACCAATCGCTCGTGCAACAGTCAAGGCTTTGAACCATTACGCTAAATCGGCAGCTGCTGTACGGGCAGTGAAATAACGATGTTTTGACAGCGTCTGAATACCTAAGCTCGATTTGTTTACACAAAAAGCATCGCTTAATACGCTAATAGTATATCATGTATCACTTCCCATTATGCTCAACTCAGTAGCATATATATGAATATATATATATATATATATATATATATATATATATATATATATATATATATATATCAGAGAGAGTGTGAGAGATACTGTATACCTAGAAATAGAAATATATCTCTACTTATATATGAAAGGCATTTTGTCTGACTGTGAGTTCGTTTCCTATAGACTCCAAAACGACTGGGTCGATTTTTTTTTTTTTTTAAATTTCACACAAATGTATTTTACATGTCTGAGAGTGTTCTTAGACAAGTTTTGTATTGGAATGCCTCCAATAAATATAAATAATAAAAAATCCGACGTAGCAGTTTGATTTTGACCAAATTTAACACCCTTTTACAGCCTAACATCACAAGTGCACTTGAGAAGTCTCATCATGGCACAAGCAGAAAGGCCCGGCATATAAAATCAACAGTAGGAGTTTTGATACGACAGGGGCACGTTCGAAATTAGTGTTTCTGTTCAGAGCACAATTGTAAGCATGATACTTGACTTTTGAATTTTAAACTTTAATTCAAGCCATTATATATAAAATGATTTGATAATATCAACAGTAGATTTTCTACAGTGCAATATATATATATATATAAAAATATAAGAGTCTGATTCATAAACTGATAATTTTATGTTCAATGTTTCTAGAAAAATCCTTTTTATTTTTTATTTTGTGAATTTGCTTCTTTTTTTTATTTATTTTATTTTTTTCAGATCACATCCTGTTTTGTTTATGGAAATAAAACAAAGCCGTGACTTAAAAAAAATCAGTCCTGAATAGCATGGATTGGGTTTGAAGATTTTCAATAGAGTTTGACGGTTGACCCTTCTCCACATGGTATGAACATCATCATGGATGGAACATGACATACCGCCACGTAAACAACACGTCAGTTCGTTATATGATCAAGAAACAGTTGATGTTCCAACAAACGACTGTCCCTACTCTTCAGTCGACTCCAAATCGACCGTCCATATCAGAGATACCCCGGGAGTCAGCGATCTTTCTCGCCATTTTGTTAGCTGTAACAGCATGCATGATGGTCATCCTCGGGGTCGTCACAGTGAGAGTCTTCCAGCGTTACTGGGTAATACGAGAGGAGGAGAGAGCAATAGAAGAAGCTACGGCGGCCATTGCAATGGGTAAGATCAATCATTTCTTTATTTAATTTGTGTGACCTGTTAGGTTGTATCCCTTTGCGTTAAGATAAAAAGCATGGTAGCTCCGTAGATTAAATAAAGGGGCTCGTTTGAAATTGTGTGCAGATTCACGAATTCACCTGAAAGATTTCCGATTCTGAATTTTTGAGATGAGGATTAATTATTTGTATTATTTATATTTTTCGGACTACTGTTCTCATCTTGAGTATTGTTTTCATAACATTTCAGTAACTTTCAACCTTCTTCAGGTGTATCGTGTTGATCTTGGGAATCTTTCTATCAAACTTGACAATCTACACAGAATTTCGAACTGAACACTTTATTTGATACATGGGAGTAGCATGCTCTGGTTCCATCAGCCATAACTGAGTCGAAGTCCTAAGTATTTTGCAATTGTATTTTGAGTGTCACTCGCACTACTAAACAGACCTAGTATAGAATTCAATACAATGTAGAAACCATTATAAATAATATATATATATATATATATATATATATATATATATATATATATATATATATATATATATATCTAATATATTATAATAATATTATTATATAATTATAATAATATATAATATTTATATCTAATTATGATAATATTATAAAATATATATCTAATATATAAAAGGCTATATGTCTGTCTGTTTGTCTCCATATTTTTAAACTCTATTTCCTCTGAAACTATAAGTCGTGGAGCAGCATTAGGGGCCTTAAATGATTGGATTTTTTACGAACTGTTCTTTTATGGATCTTTGTTTTTAAGGAGTCAAAAATGGGTTAAAATGGCTTTTAAGGCATCAAAAATGGGTAAAAATTCTTTTTAAGGGATCAAAAATGGGTAAAAATTCTTTTTAAGGGATCAAAAATGGGTAAAAATTCTTTTTAAGGGATCAAAAATGGGTAAAAATTCTTTTTAAGGGATCAAAAATGGGTAAAAATTCTTTTTAAGGGATCAAAAATGGGTAAAAATTCTTTTTAAGGGATCAAAAATGGGTAAAAATTCTTTTTAAGGGATCAAAAATGGGTAAAAATTCTTTTTAAGGGATCAAAAATGGGTAAAAATTCTCTTTAAGGGATCAAAAATGGGTAAAAATTCTTTTTAAGGGATCAAAAATGGGTAAAAATTCTTTTTAAGGGATCAAAAATGGGTAAAAATTCTTTTTAAGGGATCAAAAATGGGTAAAAATTCTTTTTAAGGGATCAAAAATGGGTAAAAATTCTTTTTAAGGGATCAAAAATGGGTAAAAATTCTTTTTAAGGGATCAAAAATAGGTAAAAATTCTTTTTAAGGTGTCAAAAATAGGTTAAAATTGTTTTTAAGGGTTCAAAAATAGGTTAAAATTGTTTTTAAGGGTTCAAAAATGGGTAAAAATTCTTTTTAAGGGTTCAAAAATAGGTTAAAATTGTTTTTAAGGGTTCAAAAATGGGTTAAAATTCTTTTTAAGGGTTCAAAAATAGGTAAAAATTGTTTTTAAGGGTTCAAAAATAGGTTAAAATTGTTTTTAAGGGTTCAAAAATGGGTAAAAATTCTTTTTAAGGGATCAAAAATGGGTAAAAATTCTCTTTAAGGGATCAAAAATGGGTAAAAATTCTTTTTAAGGGATCAAAAATGGGTAAAAATTCTTTTTAAGGGATCAAAAATGGGTAAAAATTCTTTTTAAGGTGTCAAAAATAGGTTAAAATTGTTTTTAAGGGTTCAAAAATGGGTTAAAATTTTTAAGCGATCCAAATGGGTTAAAATTGTTTTAAGGGGTCTAAAATAGGTAAAAATTGTTTTTAAGAGGTCAAAAATAGGTTAAAATTATTTTAAGGGATCAAAAATGTGTTAAAATTGTTTAAGGGATCAAAAATGGGTTAAAATTGAAAATTTCTTTATACATTTTGTACATTCATCTTAGTTTATTTTGAATTTTTATTTTGTTATCAGTTCATATGTGTGTCACGTTGGTACAGTACTAATGACACCAGCTTCCAATGCTACAGTTTTGCTTTCAGTTTCGATTCTAGTTGATGGCATCCAAATACTTTTTTTAAACTTTTGAAATCACGACTCTATTCACAAAATCTAGGTAAATTAAAACAACATATTTAAGCATATTTTATGTCTGAGGAAAGCCCCCCCCCCGTATAAATATATAATAATAAGTAGGTAGTAATAAATAGTATACAAAAAAACAATTATGATAATAATACACACACACACACACATAAATATATAGTAACAAGTCAAAAACTATATGATCCCCTGACTGATGCCTTAATTTTTAGGAGAAAAATAAAAATTAGCCCCAAAAGGTGTGTTTTTCACACCTAAAACACCCTGCAACTTCAAACCCCAGAATTTTCCCAGGGTAAAATATTACGTTTCCAGATGTATATCCACGTGGTCTGGCTTTTGGGTAATTTTCAGCAAAATCTAATGTGTCAGAAAAGATTCTGTGTCCTGAAAAGTGTTATTTTTGGCCATTTTGACCCCTTTTGACCCCCCTGTGGATGCAACCAGAATTTTTCCCGGGGTTAAATATCACGTTTCCAGATGTATGTCCATGTGATCTTAGTTTTTGATAATTTTCAGCAAAATCTAATGGTCGGAAAATATTCTATGTCCCCAAAAGTGCTATTTTTGGTCATTTTGACCCCTTTTGACCTTGTGACGCAATCAGAACTTTTATTAAAAATCCGAGAATGTTACATTTCTTCCTTTCGGTAGTAGTAACTTCATGTAAAATTTCAGAAAAGTATAATGAGTAGTTATTGAGAATTTTGGGAACGAACAGACAAACGGACGAGAGTGAATTCTAAGGTCCAAATCCAACTAAATCGGTGGACCAATAAATATAATGGTAAGTATTAAGATTGTATGCCTAGAAAAACAAAATAGGTTAAAGGCTCCCAAAATTCATTCTAGAATTATCTGTAAGGGTTTGTGGCATAGTGGATAGAGCACTTGGTAAGATTCAGTTGTAAAAGTTACACGTCTGGAGGTTGAAAGTTCAATCCTCAGTGCAAATGATACTCAAAATACAATCACGAATTTTGGTCAACACTACTAACACCCTACTTGTTAGTAAAGCGCACAAATGCCATGAACTTACTCCATTTACTTGCAACTCTCGCAATCAAACTAGCACCAGTTCCTCTGTGCTACTACGGTATTGATAAGGTAACAAAACTTTTGAACTACTTCAATAGCCTCACCATTCAAATATACTTAAATGTTTGTACTAGAGAGACAAATGTAAGTAATTATAGTATTTGAAACTAATTAAAAATAGAGAAAAATTGTGTTCTGATTTTTACATTAAGATGCGATTCTTACGAATGCTAAAAGGCAAATTTTTTTTCTCCGCTTTGGCTGAGATCTGCTGTCTTCATCACTTCAAATACAAGCTGGGTTTTCACTGAAATATGTGAACTGAAATTATTTTTAAAAAATCTTACTATAAGTTCTGTTTTAAACTGAAAATCAAGTGCCAAACATGTGAAATAGTCCACATGTTTCCAAATTAATCATTTTGAGTTCGATATAATTCATTATTCGTCATAATTCCTTATTTGGTAGTCGGCTTTTAAGCTTAATGTAATTTGTGTCGGTACCTATGGAAAAGTCCTTTTGCTGCATATATGCAATCCTGTAAGAAATGTTTTATGTTTTCTGTTTGTTGTGAAAAGTGGTATGTTATCCTGTAAGAAAAGTACAGTAACTCCTCTTCACCACCACCTCCATAATGGTCAGTGAAAAAACTCAGCCCCAACGTCTTCTATAAGCTGTCAAACATTCAACTACCTGTTTTCCCCTAATTCGTCCTTTTTAAATTAGTTGTTCTCCTCATATGCGAATGAATGTTACCTCTAAAGAAAAATCGAACTACAAACACAAGTTTCTCGTTGGAAATGTCACATTAAGAATGTACTTGGTTAAAAGGAATTAAATGCATCTTTTCTGAATTTTAGGATTCGGTAAACCAAAGGCTTTTTTTTTTTTTTTTTTTTTTTAATTAATATACTTTCACATCACATTAGCAAGAATTTTTCCAAACGCGTTTAATTTTGTAACATGGGAGATAACTCTATAATCTGATCGAGGTCATATTTTTTGTGAACTATCTCCCTTTCGATAATTTAAGGCTCATTACTCGCAGAAATTATTCGTTAGTGGTTTTCACAAGAGTTAAAAAGTGACAAAATGTCTTTCCAGTACTTCTGAAAATGCTTCACTATCCATGTAAATGTCTACAATAATGTCATTAGTAGTGACTTCACTGGGATATGCTTAATAATAAGCCTCCTTAAGGTCTCAGTACACCTTGCACTTATTGATCAGAGGTCTGGTTAGTGCTTTCTCTCCTTGGACTTTCCGTCCTCCCTGACCCTCCTTATTTATTTGGTGCAACACTAGTTTATGGTTAAGAAGAAAAAACAAAACAAAAAGCAATGGGAGGGGGGGCATGGCACAAGGGATTAACTTGCAATTATGCAGTTTTAGTTTTCATGATCGTAAGCGTTGTTTCTTTGTGTTTTAACTCTGTAGTAGTTTCTGTATGCAACGCTAGTACCCACGGGTCATGTGAAATTGTCTTTGCACTCAAGGATTTTCCTTAATATTTCAGCCATTTTCATTATTGTTATCCATTGTATCTTCTCAGTCATCCCTCTGATTTCAATCTGACCTATTCTTTTTTTTCAAAGTTTTTTTAGTATTGTTCCTAGTGCTCCTACTATTATTGGTATTACTTCAACTTTCTTCATCTTCCATATCTCATTTGAGTTCCCTGACCAGCTCTATGCATTTGCTCTGCTTCTCTGTCTCCTTGATCTTCACTCTGTGGTCTGCTGGAATGGCAATATCTACAGTTTGGCATAACTTTTATAATAATTATAATTATTATTATTATTATATTCACTAGTTCTCGAATGCTCACAAGCCATGTTCCTCGCAGTCTGAGTGACAAGAAATTATCTCAGATTTCTTATTTTAGTTGAATTTAGGCCATTTTTTTTTTTTTAAGTTGACCCATTTTTTTTTTTTTTTAAGTTGAGCCATTTTCATTTGATGACGTTTTTCATTTGAAGTTGAGCCTTTTTTACCTTAAGTCTAAAAATGTGTTTTATTTTAATTTTCGTTTTTGTTTTACAGACTTTGAGGCTGCCGTGCCAATATCAGGTTCGATTACCTGGGAAGAGATTAATCCAGCCGAACCTGCAGATGAAGAGGATGCAACTTAAAGATGTCTGACACTGGTTGCTCCATTGAACCATAACCTTCTAATAACTACACAATTTTGCAATTTAAAAAAGAAAAGAAAAAAAAAGTAATATGGCCCTAACTGAAAGTATCTTGTTATGGACTTGAGTGCGATTTTGCAAAGAATGATGAGGGAAAATGAAATCAAGATGTCTGTGATCATTAAACACTAAGGCAGCAGAGCAACAACGAATATAAAAAATGGCTCCCTTAAATTGTAAGCAAAAGACTTATAATGGAAAAACTAATTCCTTTTCAATATTCATGTGATAACTAAAATACATTCCACAAATAAAAAAAAAAGAAAGATAAAACAAAACAAAAATGAAGAAAAAGCGAAAGAATTATGGTAAATAAAGTTAAATGATCTGGCAGTCCATGAATCCGCTCTTCTGGATAAATAATTTTTCCACTTATTTAAAATAAGCAAGGTTACCTGCCATTTTTGGGACAAAAGTGTAACATATTTCTATTAAAATGTCTGCCTCTATCTTTCTCTCTTCCCCATATTCTGGTTTTCTTTTTCTTCTGTGACCCCCCCCCCCTCCCCTGCCCATCTCGCCCTTTATTCTCTGTCCAGCCCATTTTTCTTTCTGGACATGCACACACACAACTCATTTTTTATAGAGTTCTCAAGGAATGAGTATATGGGGAATAATTCATTGTTTATGAATATCAGAGTTACTTCCCTTGAGTTAGTATATACTCTGTCTAAAAAAAGAAGACCCCCCCCCCCCGACGAAATCTGTGCCAGTTTAGGTTCAAAGAATGTATAATTTTTTTCCAAATTGTAGATATTATTCAGCCTGAGTACTACCTTATGGATATTTATTTATTTTTACTTTTAGCCAGACACAAATATACACGTAGACGACTGTCATTTATATTATATATTAAATTTCAGTTCCTATTGGATGAGAATTATATATGATTGACATCAAATGAATTTATTAACAATTTATTAGTATTTTATTTGTTGCAGTAATTTTATGCAAGATTTTTCAAAAGTTTAGTTTTAAATTTCGGCTTTCCTTTTATGATATATATTGGGTTATTGGAAAGCAAGTCCCTTTATTATGTGCTCCTAATTTATGACTGAAATATAATTCTTACAAGAAACGAAAATGATAAGAACATGTATAGAATGGAGTTTTATTTAGAATTCAATATGGCTGCTAGCATTCACGACCACCTGGTAACCACAGTAACTGATTTCACGCATCATGCGTTTTTAGTTACTGAATGATGATGAATATAAAAAGATTGAAAATCTTCACTCAAAACAACGCCTGATCCAGAAAACAGCAAGCCCTCACATTCCATAAGCAATGTTTCTGACAAATGGAGAATAATTGCCGTTTTTTGGGTTGGCTGTTCTTTTGGGTTTTGGTATGTGAAGATATTCAATCCTCTTATAATCATTCAGTAAAAAGAAGCTTTAAAAAAATCAATTGATGCAGTTCCCAGATAGATCGAGAAGCTGTTGGTGAATGCTGGCGGCCATATCAAATTATAAATTAAAAAAAAAAAAAAAACCTGCAATCCACTTTTTTCTCATATGCATTTCTTGTAAGAATTTTATTTCAGAAATAGATTACAACTTTTAATAATATGGTGTTACATTCCTGTCATTGTATATAATAACTTCAGTAAATATCATTTCTATTAAAAAAAAAAAAAAAAAAAAAAAACATAAGTCAGTCGTGAGACTGCATACTTTCACCTGACAATGTGAGTGGAAATTTCATTAAAATATCAAACTTGACAAGGTCAATGGTGAAAATCAAGGTCAAGGTCATATAAGGTGCAGGATTTGATTGGCTACAATATAGACCAAGTAGCAAATCATTAATGATGAACAAAACCAGTTATTGCCAAAAAGTATGAGTTTAAAAAAAAATCTTTTCTGTCTCCTTGATTTTGACCTTTGACCTTGATATCCCCAAAATTAAATCAGCTTAAAGTTAGGCCATAACCGAAATTTTTTTATCAAGTTGGATGACTATCGGTCAAATGATGTGGATTTGGATGTGAGGCTGTACACAAACAAACGTTCTGACAAATTCAGTTGAATGCATAATCCCTTTAGCAGATGTAAACCTTTTCTCTGATAATTTTTAAACTGTGAAATTGTTTTTTTTTTTTTACTGAGAAAACAAAATATAAAATATTTTCTTTTTGTAAATTGTAAAAAAAAAAAAAAAAAAAAAAAAAAAGCATCTATGAAATTTAACTAGATTATATCTCTTAAATTTTCTTCCATTATTCTTGGATTGTATGATGTCTCTTTTCACATATATATATATATATATATATATATCTTGTTCATTTCCCTTAAACAAGGCACATTAGAGGTTACTGTGAATTGGGCATCCTAAGTGGGGAGTTGGGCGGCAAGATGTTTGTTCACATTACATTGAAATTTCTGCATGTTGAAAAAAGGAGCAAGGAGTGAATTCTAATTTGCAAATTGAATTGTAAAACTGACAGTGATGCTGATAACTTTTTAACTTAGTGAACCCTGGGACCCACAAATTTATTATTTAATGAGTCCTTTGAGAAATTTTATGAGCATTTATTATAAAACTCTCTTCTCTTTGAGAAAATGTATTATGGTCCCACCCCACTCCAAGCTAGATTACAAGATGAGAACAAGAAACAAAAATTTAGAAATAATCTAATAACTAAGAAAATAATTGTTATATTTTTAAATGTTTTCTCATACATAAACGGAATAAGAGTATAAATGTGAATTATCTGCCCTTTCCTCAGGAGGTATCACGTGAGCAGATTTAAAAAAAAAAAATGTACATTTCAAAGCACGTTAAGAAGCTGTTCTTGATTTTCAGATTACAACATGTTCTGATGAGGAGTGAGAATGAGATTCTGAACTGAGAATCTTTGTTCACAGCCAGCTGTATTTATAACTAAAAAATGTGTTTTCCTGATGCTGGTCACAAAATTAAATTGTTCAGTTAAAAATAAAAGGAGTAGCTAAATCGGGTTGACTGTCTTCATAATAAACATATTGGAGGACTAAAAAGGAAAGGGAAAAAAAAAAGTAATAAACACAGAACCTAAACGTATTATTTGGATTCTTCAGGCTACTGTTCTGATCTCAAGTATCATTTTCATAACATTTTGGGGTCGATGTAATCTCCAAACCTTTTCAGGTGTATCTTGTTGGATTTACGAGTCTTTAATGAATTTGAGTTTGAATGAAATGTAGCACGCTCTCGTTCCATCAGCAATGACTGGGTAGAAGGCCAAAATAATTAAGTTTGACAGAAAGATTCCAGAGTTCAACAGGCAGATTCCCAAGCATGACAAGATACACCAGAAGAAGATCGGAAATTACATCGACCGAAACGTTGTGAAAATAACACTCAAGATGAGAACAGGGTACTAATGCACTTACTGATCCGCGCTATTTTTTAAATCGTATTTCCAAGTTTAATTAAAGTTTTATGATATGTCTTTTTATTCAATTGTAAGGTTGAAGTACAGAACAGGTACAAAGCACCCTCCCCTCCCATGTTAAGAATGGCTTTTTAAATAATAACGTTATTATTTCAGCACGGATCAATAAGTGTATGAGTACCGAGAACAGTAGGCCAAAGAATCCAAATAATATGAATTATTAATGTTCGTCTGAAAAAATTCTGAAAAACAGGACTTAAAGATGATTCGCACTTCTGTGGATTTTCTGTGTGCATTGCAATTCATATATAAAAAAATAATTAGCAAGTACAATTTGATGGCATCTATTTAGAATTTTTTTGCATCCCATCTCTGATGCTGGATGTGTAGCGATCAGCATCTCTGCAATGGAATCCTTCTTATACAATACACAAATCTTGTTCTAAAAATAGCAGTATTTCAAATTTAGTTAATTTCTTCCTTGCATTTTTTTCCTAAAATCTGCCAAGGAGAAGTTGATCACCCAACTGGAAAACTGGCCTTTTAGTTGGTTATATTGAAACAGTTAGCTCCTCAAATGACTGCCAAATTTACCCTCTAGTTTTGTTTGATTTTTTTCCAAGTGGTGACACAGCTAATTAATCAAATGTACTAATTTTTGTCTGACTTTGTGTTTTTTTTTTTTTTTTTTTTTTTTTTTTTTAATACCGTTGAATTTTTTTTCTTTGTTTGATACAAAACAAAACATATTTCCCCACTTAATCCTATCACTAACCCTAAGTCCTGGTGGCAAAAATAACTATTTAAGATCATCGTTGTTTGATTTTATTATGTATTAATTTACTAATTAATCAATTAATATTTGAATAATAATAATAATCATTGTTATTATTATACAATAATAATAATAATAATAATAATATTTAAAATAAAAATTAAAAATGACATTTGCAAAAAGAAAATAAATTATTACTTGCAAAATAATCTACAAAAACACAATTTAATCCACAAAAATTTGAACAAAAAAATTAATATTTGTAAAATAATATACAAAAATAAGAATACAAATTAATATTCGCAAAAAAAAAAAAAAAAATTTCTTTTAGATCAGCAAAAAATCAGACAACAAATTATTATGGTGGCTTAATTTATCCTGTCATCGTCTGGAAAATCAGACAAAATTAATAAAATTTAGCTGTTGTTTTAGGAACTAATCGCTTCAGTATAACCGAAAATAAATTTGCAAAAAAAACGACAACAAAATAATATGCTTTTGGAAACTCGGATAAAAATTGTTGATATAATTTATTATTCGTTTTGGGAGCTAACCACTTCCATATAACCTTTCATTTTTTTTTTTAATTGGTAATATTATTTAACTGTTTTACTTGTTATTTTAAGTGTGTGTTGAATTACATTATGTGTTTTTGGTGAGACACGATTTGATATTACAATTTATCTTGTATATAAAGGGAAGAAGGGGGGGGGATATACATTTCTTTATGATGTGTTCATTTTTATATGAAAAAAAAAAAGGCAATTCCTGTGGTGATATTTTATGCATAAATGGTTTATGAAATCATTGCAGTTATTTTGTGATACAAAAAAAAAGAACAACAAAAGACTATTGGTTAGAATGTCAGTTAAAATTTACCAAAAGTAAATAAAGATTATTTGTTTTTAATCCATAGCAAATTTGGAAAAACTTGTAAGTAATGTTTCCACTATCAGAGAACATGTACGTTTACATAGATGATGTTAGGTGCAAGTCTTGGGAACATATATACTAGAAAGAATAGTTGGAAATAAGTCATGCATCATCCACCATAACTATGCAATTACTACAGCTACGCACCTCGAAAGAAGAGCTATTAAATCTGAAATAGTGACATGAAACAAGGAGAAAGAAGCAACCTTAGTAGAAGTTAGTGCCCCGAATGAGAGATTAAACAAAGCTGAGAGAGAAACGATAATGAAATACCAAGGTCTTATGTACGATATGAAAAGAAACTGGAATCTTAGGAAGATCTCCATCGTTCCAGTTATTATAGGAGCAACTGAACTCATGAAAAAGAATTTCAGATACTACCAGGCAAACATACCCGGTGAACCAAGTGCAAGAGAGATATAAAATATTGCACTTAAAGAGGCGTTTAAAATTTTAAAAAGATCTCTCGGTTGGAATGTATAAGATAGTGAATAGTGAGTGAATGTCCATATCCAGCTAAAACAAAATGATAAAATTTAGAGAGAGAGAGAGAGAGAGACAGAGATATTAACACATAATTAAAAGCAAAAGCTTGTGCTGAGAAATGATTGATTGATTAGGGTTCAAAAATTGACTCCAGCAAGCAAACAGAAGTTGCAAGTATAACATGATTTCTAAAGAGAGAGAATTCTGTGGAGCATGCACAAAAAAATCCTCATCCTTAAAAATCCCCAGTGAACCTATGAGAGCAGACCTTCTTCTCTTAAAACTTAAAATCTGTATATCTGATTTTAATGCCATTTATACCGAAATTATATAAGACATTAATTTAGAGTTCCACAAAGTTCAGTTTCTTTTGACTATTTAGGGAGCAAAACTCTCTCTTGCACCTGGGCAATGTTGAGTACTCCTGCTAGTATACAATGTATTTGTTAATATTTAAGAATCTTTTTTAATAAACGGCCCAATTATCTATCACTATAGTAAATGTGAATTAATCAACATTTGTTTCCATAAGGATTTTTTCCTATATAACAAGAAATGTTTAAATATACTTTGGTTCTGGAATTGAATTGTTTAAAAAAAAATCTGTTTTAATTGGTCTAATTAGATGTAATTTGTAATTAAGTGAATAAGTTATTATTCTCTGTCTCTCTTTCTCTCTCAGCTGTAGTTGTCTTGTTCCCTCTCACTCTATCTTGATCCAACCATTCTAATATGTCCACTGATTTCGGCAGTTCAGAAATTATTTGGATTATTTGAATTACTGTTCTTTTCTGGAACGTTATTCTACAAAAGGTTTTAGCCCAGGTAACCAACATTTTTCAGGCATATCTTGTTGAACTGAAGAATCTGTATGGATTCTTCTATGAAATTTAAATCAGATAACATTTTAAGAATAGATTTAAAATTGCTAAAATTTGCAAGGACATGTGGCGTAATGGCTATAAGTGCTACATATTATTTAATGCACAAGGGTATCTAAAACTCGTTCCATTATCCATGACCAGGTAGAAGTCTTAAATTAAAGAGTTCCATTCGAAATTCCATATCAGGTTTCTTAAAAGTTTTAAAGTTTACCAAGATATGCTTGAAGAAGATCAGAGGTTACATCAGCTGAAATGTGAGAATAACACTCAAAATGAGAATAGCAGTTGAAATAATCCGCATTATCAATCCTCATTTTAAAAAAATTTCAAAGTCTGAAAATTATTTTGATAGACATACCCTTTGAGATAACTCTACAGAAAAAAGATCTGGAGAGTAATATCTGTTGGACATTCATGACTGAAACTTGGTGGACAAGTCATGCATACACTAAAGTTTATTTGGACTAAATATGGTTGGATTCTAGAGAGGATCGTGAATTTTATTTGGGTTTTATTATATTGTTAGAGTTTGTATTGTTCTATGTTCTAACTTTCTTTCTAAAGGTTTGTTGAAAAGTAATTAAAAAAATTAAAAATAGTAAATTTAAAGAGTGAATAGTGAATTAAAAGGTTTATTAAAAATTAATTAATTAAAAAATTAAAAATAGCAAATTCAAAGATTTAGTGAATGAAAACGAAAACGATTGAATTCTTGTAAATAAAGATTGTTTTGTTGTTTTTTTTTTAATCCATATTTTGACAATGCAGATGGTTAATGATAATGCTATGAAACCCTAAAATGTTAAATTATTAACTGTCTCGACCTGATATTGCCCGGTAATCTATTTACTTTTTTTTTTTTTTTAAACTATGATATTTTTTGTTTTGCCTGAAATATTAATTTTTGCTCCAACTCAAGGGAAGTAATACATGTATGGATGAATACAGAATTACATCCCCTTCTTAAGATGGCGCCCGTTTGAAACATTCTAGTAATTCTAAATTCGCCACGTTATAAAACGACCCCGGTGTCTAACTCTGTCTCATGGGGAGGCATTGTTAATAGGAATTCTAAAAGGAATTTAAATCAGATAACATTTTAAGAATAAGTTTAAAGCTGCTTAAATTTGCCAGGACCTGTGGTATAATTGCTATAAAAGCTAAGTAATAATCAGTTCTAAATGGCAGTCTTCAGGATGTTGGAAAGTTCAATCCTCAGTATCAGCAAGACTAAGAATAATAAAATGACAAGTTACTTTAGATTTCTACCTGGTCATGGCTGACGAAATTAGAACAAGCTGCAATTTGAAATTCCATACAGATTACCAAGTTCCAACATAATGATTCCCAAGTTCTACAAGACGCACCTAAAAAAGGTTGTAGGATACATCAGCCGAAACGTTGCGATAATAGCATTCAAGATGAAAATAGTAGTCTGAATAATCCCAAATAATCTGGACTTTTATGTCGGAGTAAGAGTTAGTTCCCTTGTTCCATGAAACAAAAGATTTTCTGCAATTGTGATCAGAATGTAACCAGACTGAAGTTGTATCTTTCTGGATCGTACCGAAATATAAAGGAAATGTACATGTTCTTCCAAATAACTATTGTGATTGCAACGGATGATATAATTAATGTTTTCTTTCTTTTTTTTTTTTTTTTTTTACTCATGTTCACCCCTTATACAAAGCATATCGCCACTTGGACGTAAGCAGCTATTATTTGGGGCCATGTCTAGGAGAGATTAACAAGATATTTGTTTATGTTACATTTAAACTTCTGCATATCAGTACAGCCAGGGAAGCAGGTAGCAGGAAGGGATCCAAAGTCTAGCTGTTCGAGGAATAGAAAGCTTTCTGGCATTTAGGGACAACAACAGTGAAGGGGTGAGATCTTATTGCTAAGCGGGTTTGTCAGGGATATGTATGTCGAGGGGGTACAGGTGAAATGATGTTAACATTTTATTCTTTTTTACTACATGATGCAATGATCCACAAAAACCCCCTGATAAAACCCGAATCCAATATTTATTTTGTAGGAAGAAAACTATTTACGACAAAGACTGACTTGACTTTATATATTAGATAAACAAACTGTGATTTACTTTATGAATTTATTTTAATTTATTTTTAATTAATTAATTACTTTTTTTTTTTTTTTTAAATGGAAATCGCTCCAGACAAGGCATGGTAAGGAGCTAAAAAAAAAAAAGAAAAAAAATATTACTTCAAAGTTAAAAACTTGCCAACATTGCAAATGTTAGATGGAATAGATTCTGACCTAGAAAACAGCAATTCTTCCCTCTTTGTCAGAACCATCGCTCATGGAATGTGAGGATTAAAAGACAAAGTTAGGAAAACGAGAGTTTTGCAGTTGCCGAAAGTAAAATCAAGGTTCATTTTCTACTCACTTTTATTTCTTTGTTGTAGTCAAGGTTGACCTTCCGATTAGTTAAGAAAATTTGAAGGCATTATTGTTTGACACTAGATCAATTTATATTTTACTTTGTGTAAAGTTATATTGGATTCATTTCAACTGATTCAACTAACCATATTTGTACATAAGAACTTTTAAACATATTGTTGATCTTCGTACACAGAGCTGGCATTATCTATTCCAGTCCCGGAAGGGGTTTACCGAAAAGATGGTTTCAGTAACACTCTGGACAATTTCTTAGTTTTGTTTTTTTACTCCTTAATTAAAATGGTGCCATAAAGAATTACAACATGTTCCCAAACAAAATTTGAAAAAAAAAAAAAAAAGAAAGAAAAGTTATTGTACATAATCCATTAATGTGACTCAAACTTTAATTCTGGCAAAATTTGATTGGTATAGGACTACAAAAAAAAAAAAAAATTAGATTCTACCTTTCTAGCCAATTATGTGTAAACAGCTTGAAAAAGTTGGCAATAAAAAGAAAGAAATCAACAAGAAAACAATTTTAGGCTTCTGAGTTAGCAAACACTTTTGTCTATAAGTTTTATGTAAAACAATCACTCCTCTCCAATCAGTTAACGTGTTTTTTTAAGGAATGTCCTTAAAGAAAAAAAAAAGAAAAGCGTTAACTGTCTGGAAGTGATGAATCATTTTATATTAAATTTATGTGAAAATGATTCCCCATTCGAAAGTCTACAATTATATCTTTTTTTTAATTTTATTTTATTTCTTTTTTTTTTTATGGTTGTTTATATGAAATCGATTACAAAAAGTAGAATCTCATCTTTATTTTTATTAGGGAATTGTTGAAAATTGTATAATTCTCTGACTTTTGGTGATTAAAAAGAAGTGAACCCTATTGTTTTTTTTTCTTCTTTTTTTTTGTTTGTTTGTTACAAAGAGTAACCGTTCCTAATTGAGGCCCCGTATGATAAATTGCTTTTTAACGCTGGCTCATGGGATGCGCCATCTCACATTTAATTCGAATCGAATGAAAATACATTCACTGAATCTGACATTTATACTTGTTGTTTATTTGGTGATTGATCTCGCAGCTGAATATTTGTTTATAAAATTTTATGTTAGATTAACACTTTCTGCTGTATCACCCCCCCCCCACCAAATAAAGAAGAAATTGGTGGAAAGAAGAAAGAAAGACAAGAGAAAAATTATTTTAGAATTTAGAGTGGGGGATGAGTTTTGTATATAAATTTAACATAAATGATCCCTCATTTCCCCAGGTCAGTTAATATAATTTGCTTTTCATCACTAACCCTAAGTCCAAGTGGCATGGTCATGAACCCACACGTAATCACCTAAAAAGGTAGACCCCCTCCCCTCCAAAAACTATACTTGGTTAACTACCCTAAAAACTAAAATGGCTCGGAGATGAGGAATCATTTTACGTTCCTCTAAAATAAACTCTAAAATAATATATTTATCTTTAATTTTCTTCTTTTCTTTTTCTCAAAAATTTTCAGGATGTCCACATGTAATTGCTTAAAAAAATGTAGAATCTTGTTTTTTTTTTTTTTTTTTTTTTTTTTTTCATGTGGTGGGAGAGTGATAAGAGATAGCAGAGAGTGTTAATTAAGAATAATAACTTTATTTTATATTTAAAATTAAATTTTTCCCCCACCCACCAGATCGTTGATTTTTTTATGATTGTATTTTTTATTGTTACAGTTATTTCCCTTTGTTTATGTTGCTAAATTATGAAAATTATCGAAAAGCTGAAAAAAATTTACTTAATTTTATTTCTTTGTTAAAAAAAATTATGTGGATTAAAAATGTAAAAATAAATATGAAAACTAAAAACTTTTTTTTTTTTTTTTTTGTCCAGGATTTGTAAAAAAATCCAACTGAACATCTTCCACTGAAGTCAATGAACGAATTTTATGATAATGAAAAAAAAATCTGATCTTAATAAAATATTCAGAAACTTTGAAATTTACTTCCATGTATTTTTTTTTCTTTCATGTATGAATAATGGATGTTTAATGCAATAAAAAAGCATTTTTAGAGGGTTAGATAAAAATAAGTTAATATGTATCGATTGGGGATGTTTCATTATGTTTTCATACGGATTCCCATTAATGAAAACAACACAACGCGTACACTTGGCTTACTGGCATCTTATTTTATTCTCGCGCCATTATTCACAATACAAGTCTGTCACTGCCAAGGGACATTACTCTAGTGGTGTAACCTGAGATTAGTTCCTCATTCAACATCTTCCCCCTTTTAAGAACAACAACAAAGAAAAAAGATCCACTAACAAAAATACAAAAACAAAACAATGCTTTGTCCTTGTGACCTAGGCCTTCACTGGGCTGACTACCCTCAGGCCTAACAGGGATTATTCTGCCCTTTTCACTTGGACTCAATTAGTCTGTATAGTCTTTGAATCTAGCCAGATTCCTTACTAGTCTCCCTAAACGTGTCATCCTCATTCCTTCAGTATTTTGATTTGCTGGGGATGGTGTCGCTGGCCTCATTCCTTCTCTTCTATTACTTTCAAGCCGAGGTGTTTGTGAATTACAAACCCCTTCTGTACTTGGCAGTTCAGTTATTGGTGCCTCCTCACTTGGGCCTTTGGTATGACTGAGGGATCAACGGTGGTGATGGGAGTGCTTCGTCTGTTTTTTTTTAAATCCACCCTATTACTTTGGAGCAACTCCCCATCAACTTTGACATGGTATGACCTCTCATCCAGTCTCTGCCACACAACTGCCTTCTTCCACTCTTGCTAATCTTTTATGTGTGGTTTAATACGTACCACATCTCCATGTTGCACTGGCTGAAGTGGTTTTACTTTCCGGTTGAAATAATGCTTTTGCTTTCTGCTGTCCCACTTAACTGTTTTGCTTAGATTTTTGTGTAGTTCTGGTCTGAGTAGGTCCTCTCTGGTTCGAAGAAGTGTCTTTGTTCTTCTTAACATTAGCTTCTGTGCAGGTGATAAGTGGCCCTTGGCTGGCGTATTTCTATAATCCAGCATCACTAGGTATGGATCAGCCTTATCTTCCATTGATTTCCGGAAAAGGTTCTTTGCCATCTTTACAGCAGATTCTACTTTCCTATTTGCCTTGCTATTGTAAGGACTGACGGGTGTATGTGCAAAACACCACTTTCTTGCAAAGGTGGAGAATTCTTGACTACTAAACTGTGGTCCATTATCAGTGACCACCTGATCTGGTATCCCATGTCGTGCAAAATGGTGCTTAAGCTTCGGGATCACCGTTCTAGCTTGTGTAGTCGGGAGATGGTCAATTTCCCAGAAATTACTCGTATAATCAACGGTGCAGAGATGGTCTCTATCTGAAAAGCTAAAGAGATCTACTCCTACTTTTGCCCAGGGTCTCTCCGGAATTTCATGAACCATTAAAGACTCTGCAGGATTGGCTACCTCATATTTCATGCATGTTGGGCATTTTGAGACAAAGTCTCTGATGTCACTATTCATATTTGGCCAATACAAGCATTCTCTTGATCTTCTGCGGCATCCTTCGACCCCTAGTTGTGTGGAATGCAATTTTTCTTTTAACACTGCTCACTGTGTTGTTGGTACTACTACTCGGTTTCCTCTGAATATTAATCCATCTTGTACCGTCATTTAATTCTGCATGCTGAAATATGGTCTCACCTCTGGGTCAAGATGTACTCTGTCTTCTGGCCATCCTTCCATAATTACTTGCTGTAACATCTGCATACATCTGTCTTCTTTTGTGGCTGAGCGCAATTTGAGCAACCTTCCTTCTGTCACTGGAATATATTCTGTTTCCTGGACATCATTATCATCATCGATACATTCATTGATCACTCCATGAATGTATGCCCTTGATAATGTGTCTGCTAGGAACATCTTACCAGGATGGTACAGAACAATCACATTGTAAGCTTGCATCCGCATTAACATATTTTGCAGTCACTTTGTGCATTTCCCCAATTCCTTTTTCATTATTGCTTCTAATGGTTTATGATCAGTCAGTACTGTAACCTGTTGACTAAATGTGTATTGGTGAAACCGTTCACAGGCATAAACCACTGCCAATAGTTCTTTCTCAATCTGTGCATATCGGGTTTCTGTCTGTAAGTGCTTGGCTAATATATACTAAGGGTTGACCTTCTTGTAGCAATGCAGCCCCATTCCTTTCTCACTTGCATCACATTGAACGACCAATGGTTTGTTGGGGTCATAGTGTCTCAATACTGGTGCTTCACTCACCAACCTTTTGATTTTCTCAAAAGCTTCTTCATGGATCTGAGACCACGTCCATGGCACATCCGCCTTTGTTAAGTTGCAAATTGGAGCCATCACATCAGAGATGTGGGGCAGAAACTTTGCCAAATAATTCATGAATCCTCCCAATTGTTGCACTCCCTTAATGTCTGTTGGCCGTGGCATATCTTTTATGGCTTTTATTTTCTCAGGATCTAGAAGTAAACCCTCACTGGTTATCCTGTGACACGGGAATGATACAGATGTTTGCCGTAAATTCATTTTCTCAGCATCTAATCGCATCCTACGATCACATCTTTGCAACAGCCTTCTGAGTTTTCTATCATGGTGCTCTGTTGCTTCTTCCATCGTTTGACCACCAGAAGATCGTCTGCTTTGTTGATGATTCCTTTCAAATCGGCCATATCATTATATAGTTCTCTTTGAAATATTTCCAGGGCTGGAGCAATTCCAAATGGTAAAACCTTCCATCGAAACCGACCATATGGAGTGGCAAAAGTGGTCAAGCGACTGCTGGCTTCATCTAACTTAAAGTGCCAAAATCCATACCTTAGATCAAGAGTTGAGAAAACTTTGTTATCAGCAAGTTGTGGGAGGAGATCGTCCAGTACCGGTAACTGGAATATGATGCTCTCCGAGTGCTGGCTGCTGTCTTTTTGAGATATGTTTGCAACCCTCTTAAATTTGTCATTGTTCACACTAATGAGTGCCATTTACTGGATGGCATTCGCTTCAAGTAGTGGATGGAAGTCTTCCTTTACAATGACAAACTTCATTGCATACTTGAGTCCGGTGTTTGGGTTTATCATTTTTATCTGACGTTCTCCTAACAGTTTCATTTGTGACCCGTTCCACATGACAAGGGTCTTATTGGACTGCGTAAGTGTTTTTCCCGCCACATGTTTCTCATTCAGGATGTTCACTGAGACTCCACTATCTAGCTGAAAAACAACCGGCTTTCCTTTGACCATCATTTCTGCCTTTATCACTTTAGGTCTGATGCAATTGATTTCTTTCGTGGTCACACTGTTCACGTGTCCATAGTCTGAACCATCACTACTGCTATCGCTATCATCTTGCTTTCCAACAAACCGAATATTCTTTTTTCTTGATTTGCATCGTTTTGCAAAGTGGTGCTTTCCATTGCATTTGAAACACGTCTTCCCAAAAGCTGGACAAAACTCTTTTGTGTTCATGTCACAATGCACACGCCCTACACCCTCTGTTACTTTCTGTGGTTGTTAGCCTTTCCTTAGGTTTCAAGTCCACTCTGTTAACTGCCTTGGGTCTCAGAATTCTAGACTGTAGCGTTGCATTTTCCGATAGTTTGCATATGTCTATATATCTTTGTAAGTCCAACTCATTTTAAGCAGTTCCGCTTGGGTGTGGAGGTTGTGTACTCCAAGAATTATCTGGTCTCATAGTATGGAAGAGACGCAATTCTCACAGAAATTGCATGCCTTTATCAATGTACGGAGTGCCATGATAAATGCTTCCACTGTTTCACCTTTCCGTTTTCTTGTGTGGAAGATATATCATTCGTATGTCTCATTAATTTCTCCAATGGCATATTTATCGAACGCTTGGAGAATTTCATTGGGTGTTCTCTCTTCTTCCGGAGTCAGAAATTGAAACCCATGATATACTTTTAATGCTTCGTCTCCATGTGTATGCAGCAACATCACCGTTTGGTATGGTACTGGCTGTCTCGCTAGATACGTGATGATAGCATAGTTATTCCATCTTAATTTAAACAGCTTCCAGTTTGCTGACAGATTATTTTCCATACACAAGGGGTTTGGGGGTCGTATCTGTGCCACTGGTCTATTTATCTCTTCCATGTTAAGTTCGGACACTTTTTTTTTTCCAATACAATCTTGTGTTTTACGGCCGATTAAATTGGTTTAAACTTCTTTTTTCATATTATTTAAACGCAAATAGATCACAATGACCAGATAAAGCAAAACAAACTTTTTTTTTTGTGTGTGTGTGTGTGTCTGTGTGTGTGTGTGTGTGTGCAATGTACCACAATAAATCAAACATTACTTATCTTCATTTATTTTTCTTACAATACATTTCGTTTTGTATTCTTCCTTGGAACTCTGTTTATCCGACTGCTGCCAACATGTTTCATTATCTTTGCATGCGGATTCCCATTAATGAAAACAACACAACGTTTACACTTGGTTTACTGGCATTTTATTCTCGCACCATTATCTACAATACAAGTCTGTCACCACCAAGGGACGTTACTCCAGTGGTGTAACCTGAGATGAGTTCCTCATGCAACAGAGGAATAGACGAATGTATGCTATCAGCTGTCTTTTTAAGCTCGTCCTGGACTGCTTCAATCAGGTTGACAATTCAAATGAACATATCTCGACTCCAACAAAAGTGGATTCATCGAAATAAGCACCATCAGAAGCAACAAACTTTTGCCAACGCAAAACAAGTGAATTTAAGCCAGTAAAATAAAAATCTTGCGTTCTGGTGACGGTGAAGTCGCTAAACACGTTTTTGATATCGCTTACTTTTCTGAAACATTTCTCATGCAGAAAGATCAAGATGTTTGAAAAAGTGGTAATCGGTAGGTGAAAGATCTGAAGAGTTTGGTGGACGAAGCAGCGTTTTATAGCCCAATTCGTTCAACTTCTGCAGGGTCGGTTTAGTAACAGTTGGGCATTGTCGAGGAGGAGAATTGGGCCTTTTCTGTTGACTAATGCTGGTGTTGTTGTCGAAGTTTCTTATGCATTCCATCCATTTGTTGACAGTATTTCTTCACCATAATGGTTTCGCCTGTATTAAAAAAAAACTGCAATGGATGAGACTGGTCGCAAACCCCCAAACAGTCAGCATAATCTTTTAGTGCAATTCTGGCTTCAGAAAGTGTCGTGGAGCTTCATCAGCATCAAACCACTGAGCTGAGTGTCGCCAATTGTCATAAAGAACTCACTTTTCATCGCAAGTCACAACCCGGTTGTTCTTGTTGCATAAATGAAAATAAGATGACACTTCATTAAAGGTGTTTATTTTGGTTGTCATTCAATTCATGAGGTAGCCATTTATCAAATTTTTTGTCTTTCTAATCTCTCTCAAGTTGTTAGAAATCCTCATATACATTACGTCTAATTCAGAAGCAAGTTCTTGAACAGTCGTGTGTCGATTGGCTTCAACTAAGGCTGTCATCATCAAATGCTGATCACTACGTTTATCATCTTTACAACTCTTCTCGCTGCCATGAAATTTCTTAAACCACCATTGTACTGTCCCTTCCATAGTAGTTCCTGGGCCAAACGCTTCGTTGATATTGCGAGCTGTTTAAGCAGCTTTTCAGCCTAGTTTAACTTAAAATAGGAAAATCGTGCGAATTTGCTTTTTTTCCATCTTGTATTCAACGTTCTGAAAAGAAGACATAATTGTTTTAAAACGATTATAATTTAAACGATTAAATAGAGCAAAAAACGCTCTGTAAAATGATATATAAAGTAAAGGTATTATAATGAAAACTTATTTGAAAATACATCATTTGAAATCAAAATTAAAATTTCCACAAGAGCTTTTCTCAACCTAATGTTTTACTATGACTACACAATAGCCAAAACAATGACAAACATGTTTAGAAGTTGATGTAAAATAAAGCTGGATCTTATGTTTTTGAATTTTGGAGATGAGGATTGATAATTTGTATTATTCAGACCTGTGATCATCTTGAGTTTTATTCGCACAAAGTTTTGGCTGATGTAACCCCTGATCTTCAGGCATATCTTGTCAAACTTGGGAATCTTTCTGTTGAACTTGAGAATCTGCACAAAATTTTGAATGGTACCCTTTATTTAATCCACAGAGGTAGGCTGCACTTGTTCCGTCAACCATGACCGGATAGAAGCTGCTAAATTAATGAAGATTATGTTTGAAATTCCATACAGATTCCTGAATCCAACAGACAAGATACACCTGATATGTATGTATGTCTGTCTGTGTGTAAATATTTAACTGATAAACTCTTAAACTAGTATTCACGTAACACTGGAATCGACAGGAAATAGTAATCATTAGGGCTATTACAACAGCATATTCTTTTCATTTTTTTGACTCTCGAGAGTGTATCCATTGATATCTTATATGCTTTTATCTAGAGTGATGTGGTTCTCGGTTGATTAACTGTGTCTAACTGTGTCGGATATAAACTCGAGAGTCAAAATAGTGAAAAGAATATTCTGTAGAAATCATGCACAAAGGATGGTTTATAATGAGTAAAATCTTTGTTTGGATGGATGAATAACGCGTACAGAAGTCGACAAGTTAAAATTTCTATTTCCTCATTCGTAAAGTAATCACAGCTAAAACTGGTTTGATTTTATAACTTTCTTATCTATCCGTCAGATAAACTCAAATGGTAGTGAACGCGGCTGGAGCGCTAAATGAGGGAATGCGGCTGGAACATTAAACGTTTTGGCTTCAATTTTTGCTGATAGATTTTTAAAAAAAACTTTTGAAATCAGTACTAATATACACACACACACACACACACACACACACACACACACACACACATATATATATTCAATAGAGAATTGATTCTGTAATAATAAATACAAAATCTGCATGAATTAAAATATACTAAACATATTTTATGACCGGCAATGTCGGTGGTTTCCTTGATAGTTTGTGAATAAAGTTATCTTGCCAGAGTTTTAAAGTCAGACCCAAATAGCACTTAAGCTGATAAATTAAACTTTGTCTTTGACCAGCCAATTTTCATTTCTTATTTTTGTGCCATGTTATTGGTAATATGTGGCATAATCATGTTGACACACCGCTCTCTGTTCTGAAAATGGGTGACTATTTGGAAATACCAGGCGCTGTATATGCTCTTCGCTTATCTTGGCATTGTTTCCAACTGTCTCTTTATCACTGGTATCAACCAGTGTCCAGTCAGGAGAGGTGTGTTTGGAGATTTCGCAACCCTTGCTTCACAATTACACATGCAGACACCTTTACAAGGGATATCCATTGTCTTGCAAGACTGAAAAAAGACGGTCCAATAACATAATTAGTTACAATTTACTTTAAAATTATTTAGTTCAGTCAAGACGACTGTCAATATGGAGCGTTTTTGAACAATCACCTTTAAATAAAAATCAGTGAAAGGGATTACTCACTTTGAATTAAAGAATACGAAAAGAGTTAAGTTTAAAAATGTTTAAACAAATATAAACTGAAAACTACAATGACTTCTATGCATCCCAGACAACATTGGGTAGATATAGATAATTCAACAATAAACTGGTAATTAAAGTTTATAGAAAATTTACTTTAAAAACTTTTTTTTTTTTGTTAAACATTTTTAATACAAGCCAACAAAAAACAAAACAAAAAAAAAACGGTATATTATTGAATTAATTTGGAATTCTTTTTTGAGATGAGTAATTTTTATAATTTATTTTTTTATAAATTATTTGCAGACTATTATCCTCATTTTGTTGTTGTTTTACAACGTTTCGGCCAATCATTCAAGATTCCTATCCCATTGCAGTTAACCACCTGATGAAAGGCGAGGGAATAATTGGCCGAAACGTCACAGAACAAAAACTAGAAGATGAGAATGAGAATAATAGTCCGCAAATAATTAAATAAAAATAAATGTACAATAAATAAAAAGGAAAGATAAGTAACTCTTCTACATAGATAAGTTTTTTTTTTGTTTGGTTCCATATTAAAATATTAAAAATGCCCAAAACTTTCATTAAGAAAACAAAACATGTCTAGAGAACGGGCGGATTTGTTCCTATTTACAATGCCCGCCCCTCACGGGACAGAGTTCCTATTTACAATGTCTCCCCACGGGACAGAGTTAGACACCAGGGTCGTTTTTTAATGTGGAGAAAAGGAACAAAAATAAAAATTGTCTCAGTCGTGAAGGATTCCTCCTCCACTGACAGAGAACAAGAAATTGAAGTGCAGCATCTGAAGAACAGATACTACACTTTGATCTTGGCCCGAAGGCCAAGTTTACAACTGGCGGATTTGTTTGCAACTGGAGTATAGAAGAAAGTATACGATTGGCTTTTTTTTTTTTTTTTTTTTTTTTTTGACTCGACTTCAACTGATTTTACGTTGTTAGTAGAGATGCACTGATAACCAAATTGGTTGATTAACAGATTTTCTAATGCTGATTTATCCGCAAATTTTGTTGTCATAAATGGTACTAATATTAATTTAATCATATTGTTAAAAAAGACAAGTTAACTCCCTTTTTTCTTGCCAGCGAAAATTCATCAGAGACATGCACCATTTATTTAACTGTATTTCAAATAACAGGAATAGCATGCTATTAACAATGTAGCCTTTTGCAACTTGGCTGAATTTGAGGCAAACAGAGGTTAGCATATTGAAAACTTCTCTCCTTTTATGTCGTTAGCATAGACTTAGACGAGTGATCATTTAGGAATGCTGAGTGCTATATGTAAAATGCGGTCCTAATGGTTTTGCAAGTTGAGGACTTGTATTAATCTGCAAATAGAATGAACATGACAGACAATTCTGAGTCAGCGTCTAAGGTCACTCGGTACAGAGGTTTGTCAGGACAACATAAGGATATTTTCCCTAAAAGTAAAAACCCTCACTAAATATTCAAAATAATATTCACAGTACAAATAAAATCTTCTCACTATGACCGATCTACACTGATTTTTACAAGGAACTAGCCTGGGTGCCCGACGTTGATTGGATGTTTGGAGGTGTGTGTTGAGCAAAAAAAAAATGTTGTAGTAGGCAGACAGGCAGGCTCGAACCCATGACGTGAAGGTGGAAAAGAAAGTAGAGTTGTGTGTAAGGGTATTGGTTGAGCAACCCCCCCCCCACAACCCCCCCCGGAAAATTGCGAGCGCAAAAAAAAAAAAAAAAAAAAAAAAAATACGAATAGTAAGCAGGCTTGAAACCGTAATGCGGCAGAGGAAAAAGAGGTGAAAAAAAAAAGAAACAAACGGTCTTACCGATGTGCCTACTGTGGTGTCGACGTCACAAGCTGTCGAAATAATCCCTTTTATATGACGTCGAGGGTTGAATGACTTGCAAAAAATGTCAGCAAAAAAAAAACGACCCTTCCTGTAGAAAAGTGCCCAGTTGAGGGTGAAGAGATTAATGTTTTTTTTTGTCCAATTTTTCGATATTTGTCGTCTGAAGGGTCGAGCTTCAAAATGATACCAATCTGTCGCCTCTGTTAAAAATTTTAGGCAGACAGACAAACATACATACATACATGCATTTAAACAGACAGGTAAGATTTATATTATAGATTATGCACCTTCTCCAAGTGATGTTACCTCAAATAACAGCACGAAACTGTATACTCCACCAGACTAGATGAATTCTTGTCCTTGAATACAGTAAGACCAAGAGACCACAAGAAAGATATGCTAGAACATAGTTAAATATTCAATTGGGGAAGGAAAATTAGGTTCACAGCTTCTTTACTAACTCAGTGTTTTAGAGATAAAAGGGAACTTTAATGGAATATTTGGATCTATCATATTGATATCAAGTGTTATCCCTAGGAAGGGAGTCCTTTGATTTCTGAGAACTTCAACTGAAGTAAAATGAAACATAAGCCTTTAATGTACCTGAAAGTAAAAATAACTATACAATAACTTTTAGCTATTTTGTTCCTAGAGTTTTGTATATTGTTACTTCTTTGAACTTTCAGATTACTAGTTTCTCGCTCAGACATAATCTACATGATTCGACTAAATAGCTACATACATCAAGATTTAAAAGTTTTCATTCAAATTTTTCTGTTTCTGAGACAGCATTCATCCAGATTGGATTGGGCCGGTATCAAATAAATTCAACGTCGCGAATCTAGACGACTCATCTGTTTGACGTTTCTGAATTTTTGAGATGAGGATTGGTTTATATATTATTCCTTAATTGGAATTCATTTTTGAGATGAGCATTATATATATTAATTTATTTTTATTTCGGACTATTATTCTCATCTTTATTAGTTGTTGTTTTTTTCATCGTTTATTGGTTTGTTTATTCACACGTTTCGGCCAACTATTCCTCTGGCCTTCGTCAGGTGGTAAACGCGACGGATAGAAACTTCGAATCTCCTAACTGCATCCTCAGCCATCACTGCCATCCGTAGTTGTTGTCGTCTCACCACATTTTTGGCCAAGTAAACCTCTGGCACGCTTTGGGTGGGATTGTCTGAAGATAGCGGTTTCAATCCCACCCAAAGTGTGCCAGAGGTTTACTTGGCCAAAAATGTGGTGAGACGACAACAACTACGGATGGCAGTGATGGCTGAGAATGCAGTTAGGAGATTCGAAGTTCCTATCCGTCGTGGTTACCACCTGACGAAGGCCAGAGGAATAGTTGGCCGAAACGTTGTAAATAAACAAACCAATAAAAGATGAAAAACAACAACTAATAAAGATGAGAATAATAGTCCGAAATAAAAATAAATTAATATGAGGATTGGTTATTCGTATTATTTGGATTCATCAGACTACTGTTCTCATCTTGAGTGCCATTTTCACAACGTTTCGGTCGATATAACCTCCGACCTTCTTCAGGTGTATCTTGTTGAACTCTGGAATGTTTCTGTCGAACTCGGGAAATTTGGACGGAATTTTGTCCGCAAGAACCTGTGGCACAGTGGTTAGAGTACTTGGAAAAAATCAATTGTAAAAAGTGATATTCTCCTGAAGGTTGAAGATTCAATCCTCAGACCTTCTCCTCCGACCTTCTTCAGGTGTATCTTGTCGAACTTGGGAATGTTTCTGTTGAACTCGGAAATTTGAAGTGATATTCTCCTGAAGGTTGAAGGTTCAATCCTCAGTGTGAGGCGACTGAAAAAATATAATTGCGAATTACTTAGGAATTCTATCCAATCATGGCTGACGGAACAAGAGCATGCTACCCATGTGAAATAAAGGGTTCCACTCGGAATTCTGTTCAAATTCCCGAGTTTGAAGAAACATTCCCAATTTTGACAAGATACACCTGAAGAAGATCGAAGATTACATCAACTGAAACGTTGTGAAAATCACACTCAAGATGAGAACAGTGGTCCGATGAATCCAAATAATATGAATACTTCATTCTGTTCCAAAGAATAACTAATGTTTAAAGAAAGTATCACACATTAATAAATTATAATGTATCTTAAAAAGAAATTAATTTTATTAAATAAAATACAATAATTTTATTAAGCAACGTTGAACCTGGTCAGTACCAGATGGGTGACCATTTTGATGAAACTGCACTATATAAAAAAAAAATTTTTTAAATGCAAAAACTCTCTCTGACCCGAATACATATATGATTATAAATTGCCTGTGAATTTAATATTCCTTCAGTACTCCTTTCTTTATAACAAGACAGCTCAACCCACCCACAATAAATGTACCAGGAACATATTGCTCCACAAGAACGAAACTCTTCTGAAATTATGTAAGAATTAATCAGTTATAGTCAACATTGTCAGTTTTTTTTTTTTTTTTTTGACTTCCGGTTTTTGCTGTCCATTTAACTGAATAATTAGACATAGCCAAGCGGATAAGAAAGCCATTCTTAACATGGAGGAAAGAGTGAGGGGGGGATTTCACGTTATCCGAGAGGAAGATAATCATTAATCAGAAATTACCATACCTTGCTTGTTACTGTCGGCTCATTTGTGGAGCAGAAACCGGAAGTAAAAAAAAAAAAAAATTGACAATCTTGACTACTATCAATTAATCAGATCAAGATTAATATATATATATATATATATATATATATATATATATATATATATATAAAACACACACACACACACACACATATAGATATGTATGCTTACCTATTTGTTTTATCTTTATACCAGCGTTATTACACCTTCGTAAAAATAATTAGGATACATTTGTTATTTAAGAGCTGAAAAAATCTTGTGCATAAAGAAAAAAAATAAAAGATAAGAAATCATCATGAATTATGCTTTGTTTTTTTTTAGGTTTTTACTGCTGCTACTACTACTACTATTATTATTATTATTATTATTATTATTACAGATGCAACCCCGATTTCCCGGCAAATTTCGCCCCAGAGCCTTACCAGATTAATCATTTTGCAAGACCATCCTAATTTCACCTTTATAATGATTCCTCAACACAACATAAACCAGTGGTGTCAAAGGTTTGGTGATGCTGTGATGATGTCCGGATCCAACTTCTTAACTGTATATAGCCCCAAAGACACAAGTATAAGTCATAGTACTAGAAAAATATCATAAGAAAGGGAGATAGTTTTAAACATGATTGGATGAACATTTTGAATACTTAGAGGTCACCATTTAGTCGCCCCCTCGCCCCACCACATGCCATTTCTTGATTTTACTCCCCAAGTATGTCATAGTACTGAGAAATATGAGAAACTTATTTTTTGAAAGAAATCGACTGCTGTTTACATTTAATACCATGGCCTCCACTTGAAAGTGCCTATGAAACAGGGGCTAGAGTTAAAATTTTAAGCAAAACAAGATATAATCTCAAACATAAAGTGTGACTACCACCAGCAGGTGCAGTGTAAACAAACAGACTGATAGCACACTACACACAAACCCATCTGTTGGCCATCCAATAAACTAGTCTCATGACAGCGGGATTATCTAGCTCTTACCTGTGATTTTTGCCTGGACGTAAAAGATGGCCTGGTCATCAGTTCCCAGGGAAATGGGTATTACACCTGTAATATTACTACTGCTGCTACTACTACAACATGCATACCCTACCGATCATCCTTCATCATGGAGCACATACTCATCGCCTGTCAAAATCTCTAACAAACCAGACGAAGACATTACCAAATAGAAAATATATCATGGCATTAAATGACATAACAGGATCGATATGGTGTTAAAAATCAACCAACCAAGCATACAACTTCTACTACTATGACGAGTGTAAAGACATGTTGGACGATCAATTGCCGGGGGGGGGGTTACATCTGTACTACCACTACTGCTGCTACTACTATTACTGATGTAAAAATGGTGCCAGACCAAGTATTGCACCTGTGCTACTACTACTACTAGTGATGCTACTACTACTACTACTACTACTGATGTAAAAATGGTGCCTGATCAAGTATTGCACCTGTGCTACTACTACTACTACTAGTGATGCTACTACTACTACTACTGATGTAAAAATGGTGCCAGACCAAGTATTGCACCTGTGCTACTACTACTACTACTAGTGATGCTACTACTACTACTACTACTACTACTGATGTAAAAATGGTGCCAGACCAAGTATTGCACCTGTGCTACTACTACTAGTGATGTTACTACTACTACTACTGATGTAAAAATGGTGCCAGACCAAGTATTGCACCTGTGCTACTACTACTAGTGATGCTACTACTACTACTACTACTACTACTGATGTAAAAATGGTGCCAGACCAAGTAGTGCACCTGTGCTACTACTACTACTGCTGCTACTGATGTAAAAGAGGTGTCTGATCACTGCTGGGAAAATTGATATTGTACCTGTACTACTACTACTACTACTACTGATGCTACTACTCTATTACTACTATTTTTTCTACTACGACTACTAGTACTACTATTGATGACAATGATTATAATGCGTTTATGAGAAAAATCGTTTTCCAATATTTTGCCCAGATTTCTGTTTTATTCCTTATTTACACACCAAGAATAAAAACAGTCAAAGAAATCAAGTTGCATAATAATAACGAACAACTCTGAATCTCTGAAGATTGCAGGCAGGAGATTTCACTGGTCAGTAGTTAGGGTTGGGGGGAGGTTGACATTCAGCTCCTCCTACGATGACGTTTTTTATGACGCTTCGCCCGTCGGTTCCGCTCCCGTTTTGTCTTTTTCGCGAGTCCCCTAGCGAAAGCCTTCAGGCCGGCGAAAGTCTCTTCGCATGTCTTTGGAATTAGACGACTGGGCAACAGAAAGCCGAATATGCCTTCATCCGGAAGTTCCACCGTGTAGGCGTATTTGATGCGAAGATCCGCCTTGGCATAATCGTCAGACGCTCCACTTGCGATATCTAAAAAGTAATAACGAAAATTTAAAAGTTAACTATTGACAAAAAAACAAAAAAACAGAAACAAAACAAAAAAAAAACAAAAAAAAAAACAAACAATATGTAAGCAAACAATTTAACAATGAATTTAATAAGTTTATTTTTAGATTTTATGTATATATACATTCACTGTACGTACATTAGTTTTCCGTGCATGCATAGAAGACGGTGACTGAAAGGGCAGTGAGTGATGTACATGACTCTAATAATAAATAAATGTATGTGTTTATTTATGTGTAAGTTGTGAGATAAACAAGTAGCAGTAACAGCCCTAGCGTCACAGTATCCGCACAGACTACATGAAGACGAATGGAGTGATAGACCCTGCCATGCACGACTTCTTCAACAGCCGTGGTCTGTTAATGGCATGCCACACTGGGAACTATCTTGAATACATTTTTTATTCAGTATTGTGACTTGTTAGTGTAATTCATTGGTTAGAAATACAAAAGGCTTTCGTCTATCATGTCGACGATGTTCTTCCATCACTTGTGAAGATGACTGTGATCATGAAATTGTTCTGAGGATTTGGTGATGGCTTGTTAGACCGATTCGAGCTCTGAAGTATGGACACCTCTGGGATGATTCTGTAGCAGAGGTGCTGATCCCTCTGTCTTTTCGAATGGTACGTTTCCTCTTGTGTTCTTCAAGGTGTGCAGATTCAGCAATTGTAACCCCTTTGTGGCTTGCGGTACGTCAGGAACATCTGTCTTGAGTTAGTTTTTCCCATGAGACAAACTGTTTGAGGGAGACTCTCAGACTGTTCTTGAACCGTTTACTTTATCTTTCTGCGATTCTTTTTCCATTGGACAGCATGCCATAGAGGAGCTGTTTTTGGAATCTTGAACCTTGACATACAGCATATATGACCTGCCCAACAAACCTGGTACTCGTCATTATGTCATATGAATCCAAAGATTCTATTGTTGGCATTCGTTTCCCTGGTATTTTTCTTGCCAAAACTCTTTTTAGGGATTATGGGAGGGACCATGTGAAAGTTGCCAGCATCCTAAGTGAAAATGATTTTTATGGAACGAACTGGATTCGAACTTTGGATACCCAGGTCGTCTGTCTGTATCGTTAACCACTAGTCATTGGGCACTGCTGCAACATAGTGCGTATTGATGGGAGGTTTGACTGAACTAAAACCATACCATACTATGGAACATGTTATACATATCCACATGTAACATTAGATGAGAATGGAGAACAAAAAAGGGCACTTCTGCAGTAATCGGGCGAGTGCCACGATTTTTGGTGAGTTTCACTAAATTGTCGCCAAGTGGCACTTTTCAGTCAAAGAACAGGGGACGAAAAAAATCCAATGTTGCTTTAATTCGGAAAAATGTTCTATTTAAATTATTAATTTTTAGAAAAAACAAAAAAAAAAAAACTAAAAAACAAACTAAAAAACAAACAACAAACAAAACAAACAAAAAAACTATTTTATAAAAATCCAATGTTGCTTTAATTCGGAAAAATGTTCTATTTAAATTATTAATTTGTTAGAAAAAAACAAACAAAAAAAACAAACAAACAGAACAAACAAAAAAACTATTTATTTTATAAAAATCCAATGTTGCTTTAATTACAAAATTTTTCAACTATTTTTCTGTTTTTGGGAAAAAAATCTTGTTTGTTATTTATTTAACCAAGAAGAAATTAGTGTTATCGCCCTCTAACAATGGCGCTCGCCCGAATAGTGCAGAAGTACCCCCAAAAAGCAATACGCACAGTTAAAAAACAAATGATCATAGTTATGAGTTGTAGTTACAACAGTCGCCATTAATAATTATAAGAAAGTCTGTTGTCAAAGAAATTAAAGAAAAGATGTCAAATGGAATAAGTGCTGATCTTGATACGTACATAATACTTGTGAAGATGGTCCAACAACGTATTGTCTGCCGGAATGGTTTCGGATAGCGCTTGTAGCACGGGATGCCAGGCGATACTGAAAAAAAAAAAAAAAGAAAAGAAATCCACTGGACACGTTCCACTAGTTTTGTTGAACAAAAAGAAACGAGAAATCCACGCATCATTCAAATAAACTAAATAAACGAGGCCTTCATTCGTAACATGGCGACGGAAGGCGTTTTCGCATGCACAAGATAAATTGAGAGTAAATATTCTTACACTCTTATTTAATAAACTGTTTTCTTCTTAAAATAAAAAACAGACATTCCATACAATTCAACTCATTAGACAACAGAAGGTAGCTGATAAAACGAACCAAAAATGTTTTTAAACGCGTAAGATTCGATTAACAACATCGTTAAATTAGAAAAAAAAAATGAACATGGCGACCAGTGACAACAATAGAGATTACATTGGATAATAGAAACTATTCGTCGGCGCCATTTTTTTTTTAAATATGATATTCGTTTTCAGCAGGCCCGAAAACTTATAAAACTCGTCATGTTAACTGTGAAAGTTGTAAATAAACTGCAAATTGGCAACATTAAATTTAAATCATTGTGAATTTATTAAAAAAATGAAACAATAAAAAATATTTGTATTCAAAATTGAGACTCCATAAACTAGTAGTGCTTGTATGATGCGTTAATTTTTCTGGTCTTACACCGTAATCATGGAGACAACAGGTCCATGAGGACCTTTGCAACAATAGCAAAACAATATTAGGGAACAAGCGAGATTAATTGGCTAATGTTTTTTCCATGTTTTAAGAAGATACTTATTCACTTACATATTACTTATCTCTTTGCTAGATGGTTAAACACAAGGTCAGATGTGGTTTTGAGAAGTCCGCACATTAGGACAAGTACACTTTGACTTACAAAAATACCTGAGCAGTACGTTGGCATTCCCCTATTAGCAAGTACTGCGATTAGCAATAAACTAACCTCTTCTTAGAGAGAAAGTAAAACCTGGTGTGATTAAATTCCTTTAAAAAAAATTGGTACAAACCTGTTTTTATGCAGCCTGTAGTGTCAAGCAAAAATAAAAAAAATAATAATAAAATATAGCTGTTGCTCCTCTTTATATGCTTGCGATCTAGTCAGCTGACATGCAAATAAAATGTTCCTGGTTTTAAATAAAAAGGATTGTGGAGTTGGATGTTGAAGTAGCAAGTTTTGATAGCAGTAGTTACAAGTTTAGGAGTTACGAGTTTTGACAGCAGTGTGCTGAATTTAACGCCGGAAATTATTACTTGTAAACTTGACTGTTTCACCACACCCGGAAGGGTTGACTTTCTAGGAGTGAAGAGAACTATATCTCGGCCTGACAGTAACAAAGCAACTGTCGAACTGATTTGAATCATACAATTATGATACAACATTATTATTCCTAAAAAATATCGTTATTTTCAATCCATAACAATATTTCACTTTTTAAAATATTGTTATGGATTTGAAAAATTAAATTTTGAAAATTAAGAAAGCCAAAACCGATGTGGTATTTTTCTTTAAAATAAACATTTATTTACTTTAAAAATATAAAGCAAGAAGGGTTTTGTTAAGCTGTTGATTTTTAATATATTTTTTTATGATTAATATTTTGTGCTTATAGATATGAAAATCTATGGAGATTGTGCAGTGAAGTTAAAAAAAAAAAAAATCAAACATAAAAATAAATAAATATTACCATAGCCAATAAAAGTTACTTTTCAACTTACCTGGCTCATTCTTTTTTGCATTTTTAAATACTCTTTATTTCATCTCAAATAATCGTTTTTTTGTTGTTGTTAGCCAACAATATAGCGACTGATTTGTTTCCTATGAAGAAGAATCTAGACCGCCATTTTGTTGGCTAACAATTCATAAAAACGGAATATTTGCGATGAAATGAAGAGCATTTAGAACTACTTAAAAATATAAGAAAAATTACCTAAGTAGGTAAAAAAGTAACTTTTTTTTTGCTATGATAACATTTATTTTTTTGTATATTTGATTTTGTCCCCCATAGGTGTTTGTTGGTTTAACTGTACAATCTCCAAATCTCTTCTGAACATAATTTTAATATTCAAATTCATAACGTTATTTAAAAAAAAAAAAATACCATCCTATTTTCTTTTACAAAGGAGTCGCCACTTATCAAGGCCTGAAGGCCATTTGAGGATAAGGGTTAACGAGCGTAAGGTGGTCACCAAAACAACAGCATAATGGCCGTTAGTGGTGGAAATTGGGTAGAAGTTAATTATTTAAACGGGCGGCTCAACAAGAAGTTGTTTACATTAAACTTTTGTAATCAGCTGTAAAACAAGCCCATGATACAGAGTTCCACAGACAGGCAGTTCTAGTAAAGAAATTTTGTTTATAAAATTTGCGTTTAGATCTAGATACAGATAGAGAATGGGGAAAATTATAACTAGACGAGTGAATGTTGTGAAATTTCTGCAGATATAGATTGAAGCGCAGACGAGCACTTGCCATGAAAATAACGATAGAGCATACTTGCAACGTCTCTTCTGTGTATTTCTTATAACGTTGTCATGTGAGCTGGGTACTTGCACGTGAAGAGACTTTCAAACTGTCTATTTAACATTGCAACGGACAACTGCTCATGAGAAATTTTAAAAGATTAATATATATAAAAAAAAATTAGTTTGACAAGGACTCAATTCGGTCAAAAGCTTGCTTCATATCTTTAAGGTAAATAAAACATTTATTTTAAAGGAAAAAAAAAGCACCAAAATAAGGTTGGTTGGTTGGTTGTTTTTGTTTTACAGCATATCAACCCTTTTCAGATTAGTTAATGCCGAGTCCAAAGATTTTGAAGACACATTTTTTTAATAGAATATATTTGTTGTTTTCAAGTCGGTTTCTATTTAACCCATAGTTGGGACCTTAACAGGTACTACCACTCCTGGTCAGAGTGGACCTGGGAGCAATGGCAATCAAAGGGTGGCTCCACACTCCCCAAATCCCGCAAGCTGGGGCCTCACCACTGGATATAGTTTAAGGTCATATCCAGGACCCTAAAAGAAGAGCAGATAACTCTAGTGGAAGAGATTGTGTGAAAAGATAGAAAGAAATAGGGAGATAGAAGATCGGTGGTAGGAGGGATAGAATAAGATAGAATGTGTGTGTGTGTGTGTGTGTGTGTGTGTACTCGGCTCATGTGGTTGAAAGAAAAAAGTAAAAAGAAAGAACAAAGATGAAGAGATATGAATGTGCTTACATTTTGTGTTAGTGTTAAAACTGATCAGTTTTAAAAAGGCATTATTTATTTCCAGTATCTCTCAATGCATAAGCATGGAGTTGTGAATCAAGGTGTGGCAGTAACGAGAACAAAAAGACCTGAGGTATGTTTAGAGTTAGTTTGCATGCATTTTGACGCATGACAAGGAGTTTTACAAAAGTTAGGCACAGTTTGCAACAGGTGATGGCAGTTGTAGATTGGAGCAGATGGGGAAATAAATTGATCAACTGATTGACGAACACAGCTTTGACAGTAGATGTAGACCTTAACATTAATGAGTTGATGGTAACACACACACACACACACACACACACACACACACACACACACACAATGTACCGAGAATGCAGTTAATATTTACAAAAAGTGTCGGAGTCTGTGTTTTCTTTTGTTTCTTTCGTTTTATTCTATTTTTTTAAATTATGAGCTAGTGCACCTCCTTGGCTGCCGCCAATGCATAAGAGACGACAACACGGCCAGAACAAGAGAAGATGAAATAAAAGAAATCCACGACACAGAACGTTGGGGTTAGTGATCGTTGTCGAGTGGGATAATGTATGGTATCAAAATATGTCACAAAAACTTCCGATCAGTTTTCATTCAAGCAAGTAAATGAACAAAAATATCAAGCGCTTTGTTGATGGACGGGCATGCAATAATCTTTTTGAATCACTTACAAGGTCAGTTAAATCACTGGGTGGTTTGAGTGTGTACCCCCATGGATACATCCACAGTTGTCCGTAGGCGTGGAGACTGATGTAGGACACAATGTTTCCCTGGTTCATCCTCATCACGTTCGACAAAGCCATACTTTCAGGTTCAGAGAGAGCCGTGATCCCAGAGTATTCAACACTGCAGGGGTCTTCACTTGATCCAACCTCTAAAATAGAAAAGATGATGATGATGATGATAATAACAACAACAACAAATCTTTAATACACACACACACATATATATATATATATATATATATATATATATATATATATATATATATATATATACACACACACACACACACACACACACACACACACACACACACACACACACATATGTGCAGACTATCCAAAATTCTATCACATTTAAAAAAGAAAAATTATGCAAAATTTTGAATTATCTGGAGTTATTTTCCCTATTTCTTCAGAATGTTTGCAAGATCGTTGCAGGTCTTTTAGCCATAAAATTTTATTTTCTGATTGAAAAACTATTTCTTTAACTACTATACTTAAATTTCATTTATAGAATTTTTTGGGTGCAATATTTTCTTTCTGCAGGGATACGTACATCATACAGATCTTTTTCATGGATGGGTGGAATGTTAGGTGGAATTTAGAGAGAAAGTACATTTTTTATTAACGATTTTTATTAAAAATTAAATTGATACTTGATTACATATTGAATGATAAATATGCTTGATAAAATATTGGAACAAAGATGTGGTTATTCAGAGGTGAAAAAAGAAAGATATCTTGATAAGATTTAGAAACAAAAATATCCTTGATAAGAGGTGAGAAGAAAGCTATCATTAAGATATGAAAAAGATTTTCATTGATAAAATGTAGAAAGAAAGTTATCCTTGATGTGGAAAGAAATATATCTTTGATAACAGGTGGCATGAAAGATATTTTTGATAATAAGATGAAATAAGGATATATTTGATAAGATCTGGAAAGAAACATCCTTGATAAGATGTGGAAAGAATGATATCATTGACAAGATGTAGAAAATAATAATGTGTAGAAAGAAAGTTATTGAACAGATGTGGAAAGAAAGATATCATTGAAAACATGTGGAAAAACGATATCGAGAAGATGTAGAAAGAAAGTTATCATTGATAAGATATAGAAAGAAAGATATCATTGATAAGGTGTGGATAAAAAGATATCCTTGATAAGGTGTGGAAAGAATGATATCCTTGATAAGGTGTGGAAAGAATGATATCCTTGATAAGATATTGAAAGAAAGATATCGTTGATAAAATGTGGAAAGGAAGATATGTTTTTCAAATATTAATGTAAAAATCCAAAAAAAAAAGACTTTCTGGATTTATCTTTCAACGATGATGGAATGTTTCAGATATAACTGATTTTGAAATACTTGTTAAGGAACTCACCATTCCAATGGTTGGGAAAGTTTCGATTGATATCAACACCAATGCAATTGAAAAAATTTGAAGAACGAGAACGCGTCTTTCGCCAAAGTCGATCCTAAAATAAAAACATAAGAAATCAAACTTTGAATTAATATTCATTAAAAAACATAAGACAGATTTCATGTTATCAGTTGATATGCCTGTCTACGCAGGCAAACGGTTGCGACAAATCTGAAGCATTTATCGTTTTTACAAGTGTTAGCGAGTGATTAGATGGAAAAGGATCTGCAAAAATATTAAGGGGCTGATTGGTCACGTGCTAAGTTAGAGAGGTAGATTTTGAGATAGTGAGTTAAATAAGTTTGTATGATGCAAATGTAGTAGATGTCCTTTTTGCATGGCCAAAATGGAGAAAGAATAACAAGTTTAGACTCATATATATTATTCCTTAATTGGAATTCATTTATATATATTAATTTATTTTTATTTCGGACTATTATTCTCATCTTCATTAGTTGTTGTTTTCATCTTTATTGGTTGTTGTTTTTTCACAACGTTTATAGATGTGTAGATTCCCTAGTTCAACAGAAAGATTTCCGAGTTCGACAAGATATACCTGAAGAAGCTTGGAGGTTACATCGGCCAAAACGCTGTGAAAATAATTCAAGATGAGAACAGTTATCCGAATAATCCAAATAATATGAATTATCAATCCTCATCTAAAAAATTCAGAAATATAGCAAGTTTAGAGTTAGGGCTATGCATTAGTATACTGCATCAGGAATAATCAGTGGATAAGCTGAGAAAATCTCCCTCTTTTTTTTTCTGTCCTGCAAGGTATAGTGGCCGTGTTTTGAGGAACTGTTCCTATTCTACTATGGGGAATAGGTTGAGAGTATCATTCATGTGTACTGTACAATGGAGAAAGAAAATACCCCCCCCTCTAAAAAATACATTGTTAAACTCCTGTGATTTTGTGTTGTTATTTTTTAATAACATTTACAACCGTTACTAAGAAGAATAAAACAAAAAAAGAAGGAGAAAGAACGAACTGCTGCTACGTGTCATCAAACCAACAAGACTAAAGCTGTTTTCTAGTAAGATTTGGAAAATGAGCAGAAAAGATCTTTCTCTTTTTGCTGAATAACACTAACAAGAGAAATAAAACTATCAGGCTTTTGAATAGCTGATAAACCATCACCCACCCCACCTGTTCTTTGATTTGATTATATTTATACTAGCCAAGGTGCCCGGCGTTGCCCGGGTGTTTGGAGGTGTGCGTTGAGCAAAAAAAAAAAAAAAAAAAAAAAAAAGTGGTAGCAGGCAGACAGGCTTGAACCCGTGAATGTGGAGAGAGGTGTTAAAAAAATAAAATGGTAGTAGCGTGGAGAGGGAATCAAAACAACAGTAGGCAGCCAGGGTGAAGAGAGGTGTTAAAAAAAAAGTGGTACTAGATAGGCAGGCTCGAACCCGTGACGTGAAAGCAGAAAAGAAAGTGAAAGAAAATTTGATGTCTTAGCCGATGTCTCCATGACGCGACCAGAAGTCAAAAGCATTGAAATTAACCGAAGTCAATCCAATGGTGACGATGACTTGCTAAAATGTCGACAAAAAAATCGACCCCTCCTTGTACAAAATGGCTGAGTTTAGGGTGAAGGAATTAATGTTTTTAGCCAATTTTTCGATATTTGTCGTCCGAGACATCGAGTTTCAAAATGAAAAAATCGAAAGTTTTAGGCAGACATACAAACATACATATATACATACATACATACATACATGCATGCATACACACATTTAAACAGACAGGTCAGATTTATATTATAGATATACATATATAATGTAAAACAAAGAAGAAAAAAAGATTGTTAAATCACAATAATAATGACGTTTACTAATTCCATTATTAAAAAAAAAATGACGTCTACAACGAGAGAGAAGAAAAAATAAACCCAACTGCTGCTACGTGTCATCAAGCCAACGAAACTGAAGCTAAGTTCTCATCTTGAGTGTTGTTTTCACAATGTTTTGGTTGATGTAACCTTCTACCTTCTTCAGGTGTATTGTGTACAAACTCGGGAATCTTTCTGCTGAAATCAGGAATCTACACACAATTTGGAACAGAATCCATTAATTAATGCATGGAGATACCATGCTCTCATTCCATCAACCATAACGAGATAGAAGTTTCATACATGAACTAATGTAAACAAGTGACAAAATAGCTTAGGCATGATAAATTTCTGAATTTAACACAAACGGGGATTTATTTTTCTCCATTAGAACTTTATTTAAGCAAATAAAAAAAATAAATAAATAAAATAAATAAATGAATGAAATAAATATTTTTTAAAAATTCAATTAACATATTATACACGCATGTGCGTGAAATATGAATTTATCTTCTATAAGTAGATAGACACAAGCACACATAATATCCGGGCAGAAAATCACCTCCCAACTAAAATATGGTCACTCTTTGTTCCAACACGAGTCAAAAACAAGTCAATAAGTTTTAATTTTCTTGAACTCATCTTAATCCTAAGAAATGCTTACTCTTATTTTTTCTCGTTTTTTTTTTTGTTTATATTTTCTTTATTTTTGGTTATCTCGCAAACTTTCTCTTGTCTTCAGTGCAAAGTCGCTCCCTCCCCCTCAAACGAGCAAAACACCGTTCACTTCTCTATTCCAGCATACATGTTTAACTCTAATGCTCTGAACGAGTGATAAAATAGCTTAGACATGATAAATTTCTGAATTTAACACAAACAGGGATTTATTTTTTTACCGTTAGAAGAAATTTATTAAGTAATATACTTAATATCTACAATTACTATATGCTCGTTTGTACTAAAAAAGTGGCCTCTTGCTATCTATATCAAACCGTTGGACATAGCTTATATTTTACTTTCAACTATAGTTGTAACTGAAATGTACAGTGATCTTAGTTACGACACTAGGACTTTTTCTGAATAGATATAATGCTTTGTGCCTGACCTTAATGATTGCCTATAACTACAAATTCCGACTCACCATGTACTAATTGTTTCTCTCATAAGTGTAAAAACACCACTACTGGCTTGCTACGTATATCCAATATACACTTTATCTCCAAGACGACTGTCTTTGTCTAACTTGCATGTTAAATCAAAAATAATTTTTTTTTGTCTTCAAACTAAACTTTACTTGAAACTCTAAATTCTAATGTAACTCTACTGTATTCTGTAAGTTAATATCCCCTCTCTTGAAAACTAAAAATTTGCTCTACTCTCCAAGCTACCACATTACACACGCTTTTGTAGTGGGTCTTTAACTTCCAGCCCTTAACCTTCACATACTGACCGTTTAGAAAGTCATCACTAAACATCTATACACTTCTACCTCTAAGACATGAATTAAAGTCATTCCTATCCCGTCAGGTACTTACTAGCCATAACCTGTACTCAGATTTAAAGCGATCTACATTACATAACAATATGTCTCTTCCTTAAGTAGATTTGCAATGATTAATACAAAACTGAACCGATACTCTTTGTTATGCAAAATACTCTACAACACTTAAATGAAAGCTGAAGTTATCTCCCTTCATTAGAAGAGGAAACATATTTAATACCTACAACTTCTATTTATTCGCATCTTTTGTCTTTCAACATACGCTTCTAGGCTGAGTTGGAGAAGGTTCTTTCACGTCCAAATGGTTTGCCGAGAACTAGACTGACTAAAAACCTCTTTTATTCTCTTTTCCAGTGACGTAGCCGATTAAAGGACACTTATCAATTATTGCTTGGGATTTATAAATTCTTATGTTTATAGCTAACTACAGCTAAGTCTATAAACTTAACTATTTACATAATTAACCTTCAGCTAATTTACCCAAACAATATTTCTCTTCTTAGCTTAGCAAGGTCACTGGTGTTGTCCGGAATTAGTGTTTCCCGGGAAGCTCTATACAACAATGTTAACGCGTGCGTAAACGTGTGTAACGTTAAAGTGAGACTTGTGTTTCGGTCAAGCAAAGATTCAGTACTGCAGGCCTGTCATCCACGTAAGCAGAGGACTATCTGTAAACTAAAAAGTAATAATGAACATCTATTATTTGTTTTTGAGGGCTCTTCATTTGCAGCAGTAACTGGAGAATCAACTGGGAGGTAAACTGGAGAATCAACTGGGAGGTAAACTGGAGAATCAACTGGGAGGTAAACTGGAGAATCAACTGGGAGGTAAACTGGAGAATCAACTGGGAGGTAAACTGGAGAATCAACTGGGAGGTAAACTGGAGAATCAACTGGGAGGTAAACTGGAGAATCAACTGGGAGGTAATTATGGTAGGCAAGTACACACGTGCATAGTTGCAACAGAACCGCAAAGCGAAAATGGCGATGTTATTTCTGCACCATTCCTTTGTGTATTCTGAGTCAAATCTTCAATAGCCGTTCTCGGTGTGTGTGGGTGTGTGTGTGGGGGGGTGGAGATTAAACACTTGCAATCCTGCAGATTAACAAGGAGAACTTCATGCAGACCGAAACATCTTTATGCACAATCTTTGGGAACTCTATACAGAAGTTTAACAAACAAACAAACAAACAGAGTGACTAAACAAGATTGAAATGTACTTACGTGATGTCGAGTGTACTCATAGCCATCTGGATTGAGGATAGGAATGAAAAACCAATCAAAATGATTCAACAGCATTTTATTCTCGCGGCTGTGCGTGGGATTTATAGCCAACTGAAAAGAGATAACAAATGAAATAGACACCTCAGAATTTTTGTTGGGACACAAAAACTAAGAATTTGTAAATCAAATTGGAAAATTAGAAAAAGAAAATATCCTTTTAACCTAGACATTTTTTAGTTATCAACTTTCATACAAATATGACTTCTTGCATAATTTATAGTTTTCAATTTATGTGCTAACCAGCGAAATTTATAAGCTGCCTATGAATATCATTTTGTTAACTACTTTCCTCTGAGGAAAAGTGCCATTATTTGAAACTCAATGGAATAAGGAAGCTTTTTAGTTTTTGTATTCCTTGTTGAATAATACATTGTTGTAATTTCTAATTTACTGAGTTTATATGGAATTTCATATATATATATATATATATATATATATATATATATATATATATATATATATATATATATATATATAGTCATCCACATACAGTGCTGTTTCACAGCTCATCAGTGCGGCTAGACAGGCAGCTACCTCAAGCCAGGATTGAAACCCGACCGTCTGTACGACAGTCAAGGCTCCTAACCATTACGATATTGGCGGCTGCTACACGAGTCATGAGTTTAACGATGTTTTGACATCGTCCGAACTACCTCTGCTCGATTTGTTAACACAAAGAGCATCACTTAGTACGCTAATGGTAATTCGTGTATCACTTCTCAATACGCTCAACTCAAGATAAGGAGCATTATATATATAATGGTTATTTAGTTTGGTTTTCTAGAGAAAAGGGACAATATTGCCCCTTTCTTCGGTCTGATGAGGTGGTCTATATGAATTGAGGTTCCACTGAAACATGTATGCACACATATAACCAATAATGTTTGCACAACAAACGTTTATATAAAAGTTACTTTGTGTGTGTGTGTGTGTGTGTGTGTGTGCTATGTTCTGAAACAGCTGAGCCTATCTTTTGCAAATTTCACGCAACGATAATTTATATGTCTGACAGTGTTCATATGTTTTGTACAGAAATTTATCTGATAAGTATAGCAAATCTAAAAAATCCGATCTTAAAAATAGTTTTTCTCTCTTATAGATAAAAAAGAAGAATTTTTACAGGGGAATATTTTAGGTTACACCAGCCAATCTCATAAAAAATAAAATCTCAGCAAATCATTTTTTCTTAAAAACAATAGATTTATTGTCATCTGGAAATATAGCTGAGTGATAGAGCATTAGATTACAAATCCAATGATTCCCTGTTCAATCAAGCTCGGGTGTACCTAACCATTTTATTTTATTTTTTTTCTAATTAATGAGTTCACTTTACCACAAAAGAAGAAGTACCATTTAAAATCGCCGCAAATCATTTCTTTGTTTGTATACTTTAAAACTAAACATTAATCAGGAGTAACTTTTCCAGGGCATTCATCGTCAAGCCCAAATATTGGCTGACGTGATATTGCAAACAAACACAGATGGAATTTGATGAACGACATTATCATTTTTATTTATTTAGTTTTTTTTTTTTTTTTTTTTTTTGCGAATTAGTCCACTGGGAAAATTATTCCTCCTAATAGATAATAGTCAATAGAGGATTGATTCTATAATAATACGTACACAATCTGCATAAATTAAAATATCATGTTTAAGCGTATTGTACAACCGGGCAATGCCGGGTATCTAGCTAGTATATATATATATTAAAAAGCTGTATCAATACATATATTGAAAATAAAACTCTGTAAGACGCCAAATTTGTATTATTATATTTTTAAACAATATTTTGGAGCAATACTTTCAAATCTATATATTTATTTATGTATATATATATAAAAAAAAAAAAAAATCAACGGTGATGTCTATGTATGAGTACGATGTTTGTTGTTCCTCATAAAAGAAAAAAAAAATAGAGAATCCTCATGAAATCCAAAAGTGTATTCTTATTTAAAATTTACTGGAAAGACTCATTTTGCCTGTTTTCAAATTTTATTTAAAAAAATTTGGTCGATATCTGTTGAGATTCTGATGGTGTGAGGCCACCTTCGTTGATATGACGTCACAAATATCTGCATGTGAATAAAGGTCGTTAATATATGAGTGTGATTGAGATACATAAATAAAAGAATGCATTAAACAACAACTGGCCATGAACACGTAAGCATTTTAAGTATATTTACCTCGTATATAAAATGGAGGATGACTGAAATCGATATCCATTCTCGGCCGTGCATACCAGCATCGATGAGGATGATTAACCTTTGATGACGATTTTTAGGTGCTGATAACTGAAAAAAAAAATAAATAAAAATTCGTTGCTGTGCGATTTCAATAAATACCACTTGCAGAAGACTGCGTATTTGTATCACGTCGGTTGGTTGGTTGTTTTTGTTTTACGGCATATCAACCTTTTTCAGGTTATTTAATGCCGAATCTAGTTATTTTGAGGAACGATTTTTAATGGAGTATATATATATTTTTTTTAAATCAGATTCTATTTAAACCATAGTTGGGACCCTAACAGGTACTACCACTTCGGGTCAGAGTGGACCTGGGAGCAATGGCAATTAAAGGGTGGCTCCACACTCCCTAAGGCCCGCAAGGTGGGGCCTCACCACTGGATATAGTTTTAGGTCATATCCAGGACCGTATCACGTCGGAGGTCACCATTTTACCTAGATGAATGAATGACAAGGATTTTTATCCCCATTTATCCAAATTATATTCATATCAAAACACTTGAGGTTTATTTAATTCAATGATACAACATTTCTTGAAATATTCTTTTTTAAAATGATCGGAAAACACTCAAACACAGTTATATCCATACTTAGCTCGCATACTTATTTCTATAAAAAAAATTCCTAATATCTTGTTTGTTTCTTCCTTAGTCCGTACGTTACTTTGAAAAAGGCTAAATACAAATTTTGAAGACGAAACTGTTCTGAAAAGGCTACATTAGTAAGATTTGGCTTTAAAAGGACTAATGTGGTGACCCTGGACAAGAATATGAGAATAACTTCTCTTCGATGTAGTCTCATTTTCGAAAATCATTATAATAATATATAACCATTGTTGTATAGTTGTGAGGAAGGAACTCGTAATTTTTCACCAAAGAAAGAAATCAATAAAACGCTGCATAAAATGGAACATTCGAAATAAACAGGGCAAATAAAAAGAAGTACATTGTCTGCCAAGAGGTGCTAGACTGAAAGAGTAAATTAAAAATTGTCTCTTACAATGTGATTTTATTATTTGTATTGAACTATGTAGCACAATATTACTTTCTGAGTATTTATTAATACTTATTAATTTATCTCATTTGAGTAGGTTCTATATTTAAAAAAACAATGGACACTATTTTCCTAGTAATGTTAATAAATTCATATGTGCTGTGCATTATTGCACATTATTTTTCTGTCCAATAAACTAATCTTTTGCGTTATCCAGAAAAACTCTTTCAATTTCTGGTCTACAGATTTGAAACTCGATATATAAGGGATTCGAACCAGTGGAATAAATTCAATTTGGTCTTTAGCAGATAAAAACAGCTGCTAAAGAGTCAAACTTGAAAATAAAATGGAACTTGGAAAGCATAAGTCAATTTAAAGTACTCTTCTATGCATGCACAGATATACATATATTTATAGGTTAAACAACGTAATATTTTTTATTTTTATATGCGTATGTACGTGGCTAAGAGGGTAACAAACACCGCTGGAGAACTACATATTTGTGTTTCGATTCTAGCTGATGGCATCAAAGTCATATTTTTTATTTTTACTTTTGAAATCACTCCTATATTTTCGTATTTTTCGACCAGTCAACGCCGGCAGCCTGTTAGTTAATAAAATAAAATGTCTACATTTCTCTACTGAGGTCTGCTTTTAAATAATATATATATATATATATATATATATATATATATATATATATATATATATATATATATATATATTTAAAAAAATAGTCGTATTTGTTAACACTAGTTAAGCAATATTTCGTTTTAAAAAGAATACTTTACGTGGCTGTTTTGATGCAATGATATAAATCAAATATAAATCTACTTACCCGTAACATTTTGATTTCACGCCCTTCTGAAGAACGACCAATACTAAAGATGTTGCAAAAGGCTTTTGTCTCCGAACAAACTGAATCCAAAAACGTATAAATCTGTAATCAGAGAGAAATTATATATATATATATATATATATATATATATATATATATATATATATATATATATATATATATACTAGCATGGGTGCCAGGCGTTGCCCGGGTATTTGGAGATGTATGTTGAGCAAAGAAAAAAAAAACTGGTCAATTTTTTAAACTGTGACCCCTATTATGACCCCTTAACATTTATTGTTTTAGGCTCAAATCAAATTATTAAGTTAAATCCATGTCCAATGAACCTATATCTAAAATTTCAAGTGTTTTGACCGAAAATTGTCGGAGGAGTTTGGTAGAGTTCTCAAATGTCAAATCGTTGAACTTTGACCCCTTAATCGCCAAATTTCTGGCCGAAAACTGATCACATCGATTTTCCCAAATCTCAGTATTCTGTATATCAAATTTCGAGTCTGTAGACTTAAAATTGACAGAGTTATTGCGTAGGGAAATGTACACACATAGACACATAGATACATAGACAGACAGACAGACACTTTCACTTTTATAGATATATAGATAGATAGATTATTTATAATATTCCGAATTTTATTATGTTTATATAATTGAGAATTCGGTAACCGTTCATATACCAATAAGTTTTAAGTCAGTATAAGGTGACTTAATTTGTAAGCTTCAAAATTACCAGTTTTTGTAATCGAGCATTCATATATTATTTTCACAAAATCAAGACAACAAAGGTTGGATTGGTAGCAACAAATAGTGTATTTTCATTGTTCAGTACAAATGTTTCGTGACTATTTGGACAATTTCAAACCTTATATCGTTTGAAAACATTCACAAGAACGGCCTCTCTTTAGACGTTGGGAAAAACACTTTTTAATGAACAATATTGAATTCATTTCCCTTTTAAGGAAAACTATGCGATAAAAGATTTACCTAAATTTTTTCTTTTAGAGGTTTTTCCATTTTCGGACTGGGTACGGATCCGACAATTGGAAGCTTTTGGATTTATAAAAAAAAAAAAAAAAAAAAAATCCAACTGATTGCCCCTTTGGTGGCACGTGACGCAGTGGATAGAGTTGCAAGAATATCCAAGATTCCAAGTAAGCATTCTTTAGAGGTAGTGGTTTCAATCTCACCCAAAGTCGGTTAGTGGATTAGTAGACCAAACCGTGGTGAGATAATAACTACTGAAAGCAGTAATTGCTGTGGATGTCGTTGGAAGATTCGACATTCCTATCCCGTCGCGGTTAAGCCACGGAATGATGATGAAGGCCAGAGGAATAATTGGCCGAAACGTCGTGAAAGCAACAACTAAAAGATGAGGATAATAGTTCAAATAATTAAATAAAATAAATTACACTTGTCTTTTAAAGTTTTTTTGTAATGAAATTTTTCAACTGGATCGTGCCTCATATTTGCAACAATCAAACCAGTAAGAATAAATCGATAAAAAAATAGGCAATATATATATATATATATATATATATATATATATATATATATATATATATATATATATAGTAATGTGATAGATAATTTAAAATTCAAAATAGAATTAAAAATAAAAAATCTGTTTCATAAGAAGGAACAACAACAAAGTCAATAATTTATACGATCGTTTCGGAAACGATGTTTTTATTGTGATAGACATTAAGCCACGGACAATAATTTTGACGTATAGTTTTTTTTTAAACAAAGTCTCCTCATCAGCAAAAGTATTGGGTGGTGTTTATGTAAAAGACACCATAATAAACCTAGCAATTTTTTAAGTAAGGCAGATGTATCTTTTAATTGTTCGCCTTTTGAAAATCGTAATTATCGTCAAAGCATTCATTTTGATGCTGATTGTAACTTACAAATGTATGAAATCGTCTATCACAATAAAAACATCGTTTCCGAAACGATCGTACAAATTATTGACTTTGTGTTGTTCCTTCTTATGAAACAGATTTTTAATTTTTAATTCTATTTTGAATTTTAAATTATCAATCACATTACTAAATATTAAAATAGCTCTAGGATATTGGCCTATCGAGCTTATTATATATCTGAATTACAACGGCACTGTTCTTTTCTTGTATTTTAATTAAATTAGTAATTTTACTATCACATTAAAATACACTCTGCTCTTTAGACTACTGTTCTAACCCCTTTATATTATATATATATATGTACACACACAAACATATAAAAATCAGCTTTTTAAAATAAATATGCAAATTGAAAATGAGATTTCTTTTTAATAGAAAAAAAAATTCGAAAATTCAGAGAAAAAAAAAATGCCCAAACTATTAAATTTGTATCATATTATTAAAATTAAAAGTTTTCTATAAGAAATATTAAGCTCAACTGAAGAAAAAAAACAAAAAACAAACAAACAAAAAAACAATTGTTTTCTTTCTGAGAATACATTGGAAATATTAAAATAATATTAATGTCTAATATTTCATCGTTTTATTGACTAATGGGGGGGGGGGCGGGTAGAGCAAACAATAATTAATTAATAAAACGTTCTTTTTTTTAAACGAATAAGCAAGTATCAAGAAATTTCATGCCAGGCTGGTTTGGCAGGCCGAGAGTAGGCTCAAGGTGTTTTCACAAATAGTAGTTATGGAGAGGCGACCATAAAACCAAGTAAATTCATAATGCTAATTGGATATCACATTAAGCCTGGTAACTGCCATGTAGCGATATTTATATTTAAAGGAGTGTGATAGAGTACGGTCAATTTAGTCGGGTATACAAATGCAATTTTATGTTTAAAGGAGTACGAAGATGAGTGTTATATAGATATGGTTTGTACTACTTGGATTATTCGAACTACTGTTCTCATCTTGAGTGTTATTTTCACAATGTTTTCAATGCTGTCATCACTAAAATTAAAAGGAGATTGAACAACTCTTCACGTCAAATAATCACTACTTTAAGCAACTTGTGGGAGAAAAATACAAGCTGAATTGCTCATACTCACATACAATTAGTAAATGTCAGTCACTGTGTTTATTTCAATTGAACTATTCCAGATTCAACTTTGTTGTATGAACATTTAAATCCTTTATACTGTTTCTATCAAATGTTTCTGAATAAATATCCGATAAATAGAAGGCACAAATGTGGATTTAATATGAATTTATTTTGAAAAAGTGGGTTTAACCTCGAAATATTAGAAACACCTGAACATAATACAGGGTTAAACGATAAAATTGTCGCCCTAGAAAAGACAACATGATTCCATTTCCGTTTGATGAAAACCGGTTTTCTTTTTTTTGTTGTAGACCATCTACTAGTTAGCTGGTTGTAAACAAATCCCAAGAGTGATAAGAGTCTTCTATCATGTCTGAAAGTGACACACTGTTCAACGAGTGAGATCGGAGATGCACTGCTGTAAAACTCATGCTCTCTACCGATCCAAGTTATGAAAACACGACCATTGCCAGCACCCTCAAAATGTAAGTCCGGACAGTTCAACGCTTGAGGGCACAGATTAACAAAGTTTCTGGCCATGATTATGGTCTTTGGTGTGGTTTCAAGAGAGGGCCACACCATGCCACCTCACATCGTCTAAGTAGGCTTCAAAGTCAACACCAAAGTGCACCTGGATGTGCTGAAGAGTGAGGTAATCCCCTGGTGTGATGATCAGGTGGCCGCTGTCAGACCCTAGGAGTGGCAGCAGGACTCAGCGCCGTTCAAAAAGACCCAGGCTTGGTTTCAGAAGGAGTGCTACGACTTTGTATCCTTCTCTCACTGGTCCCCCTCCTCTCTCGACCTGAACCTGTTGGACTATTTCATTTGATTATATGTCGAGAACACTACCAACATGACCTCCCACAAAATCAAAGTCAGCCTGATCATCACTATCCACCGTGTATTCGCTTAGCTCCTGCTGGCGTTTGTGGAAAAGGCATACGCCCAGTTCTGGACCCATATTAAGGCGGTGATTGAGGCTGAAGGCTGTTACATTGAATAGATGTCAGCTCTGCTACATAATCAAGTTCTCTGAATTGATTTTTTCGATAAAAGTTTTAAAATAAAGCTGTAGTATTGTTATTTTTTTTAGGGCGACAAATTTATCAGTAGAAAATAAAATAAAAATATTACATAACATATTGTCTTTTTATGTTTATTATCATCTTGTTTCTCACCCAGACATCTTTTCAATTCATCCGGTGCCCATAACTTTGCATTGTCACAGCCTTCTAAATCTTAAACCTATCTATTTTATTCAGACTACTGTTCTCATTTTGATCATTTTGAGTGTTAATTGCACAACGTTTCGGTAGATGTAATCTCCGACCTTCTTCAGGTGTATCTTGTTGAACTCAGGAATCTGTGAGGACTCTTGGCACACTACTAAAAGTATCAAATACTTAGTAAAATTCATTTTTTTTTTTTTTTTTTACAAAGGAGTCACCACTTATCAAGGCCCAGAGACCACTCGAAGATAAGGGTTAATGAGTGTACAGCGGTTAAGGAGAACATGTTGTAGTCATATTTAGTAGTGGCAATTTGGTAAATTGGATTACTTAAGAGGATGGCTCATCAAGAATTTGTTTACATTGGACTTGAAGACAACCATATTGTAGTCAGTTGGAAAGCAGGGAAACGGAACAGAGTTCCGCAGGCGTGCAGTTCTAAAAAATAAGGTCTGTTCATGGAATCTATGTTTAGGTTTAGGCACAGATAAAGAGTGAGGGAAATTATTGATAGTGGTTTCAGATAGACGAGTTTTCATGAATGTCCCGACAGGGGGGGGGGACCATAGATTAGAGCTCAGATGAACACTTGCGATGAAAATAACGGCAAGTTACATTCTTCTGGAGGTTGAAGATTCAATCCTCAGCGTGTGCAACACTAAGAATACAGTTGCTTAGGACGTCTACCCTGTGGATTAAATAAAGAGTTCTGTTTGAAATGTCGTGCAGATTCCCAGGTTTGACAGAAACACTCCCGAGTTCGACAAGATACACCTGAAGAAGATCAGAGGTTACATCGACTGGAATGTTGTGAAAATGACGCTCAAGATGAGAACAGTAGTCTAAATTATCGAAACACTACGGATTATTTAATCGTCATCTCAAAAATTCAGACACATGTTACCTATTTCAGTTTGTGTATAAGTTGAAAATAGAGAATTGTAGAAACTGAAATAAAAGAATAGAAATGGGATTTCATGTCAAAGAGTATGAATGCGCCATTGTTTCCCATTTTGCTGAATACAGGAATAAATCTTACTTGATTCGTCGATTGATATGAATATAAGTTGAAGTGGTTGGAAGAACGTCTGTGACGCCGGTGAATCTCATCTCGTTCAGTTTCCATCAGTCTGACAAGAATAAAGATAAAAAAAAAAAAAAAAAAGATGAAACAATCTAAAACAAATATGTGTGTCTGCAACATATGTTGTGCGAGATACGGGCGAATGATGAATTAGATTTGACCCCATTTTGTACGAGGACAACAGTCACAGATTTTGATCAACTATCTTATATTTCGTATTATTTGGTTTCATCGGACTGCTATTCTCATCTTGGGTGCGATTTTCATAACGTTTCGGTCGATCGATGTAACCTGAGACCTTCTTCAGGTGTATCTTGTCGAACTCTGGAATGTTTCTGTCGAACTTGGGAATTTGGACGAAATTTTGAGCGGAACCCTTTATTTACTTTACGGGGGTAGCATGCTCTTGTTCTCTCAGCCATGAGAACAGTAGTCCGATGAATCCAAATAATGTAATTAACCAATCCTCATGTCAAAAATTCAGAAACGTTATTTTCAGACAAAATTAAGCACTGAGTAATTGGCCCAGAGAGAGAGAGAGAGAGAGAGAGAGAGAGAGAGAGAGAGAGAGAGAGAGAGAGAGAGAGAGAGAGAGAGAGAGAGAGAAGGGTCATGCCATTGAAAAGGAAATAGAAATTGTTTATGATGCACTATTTTTTATTTATGTAAACAGGTAAAGTTCAGATCCAAGTAATTGACCCATCGACCTATTGAACGGCTTGGCGTATGAAACTCGTCCACAGAGATTTTTTCCCACTTTGAATTATCTAGATTTCATGAATCGTACTGAGCGGACTTCCAACTCACTAGCCCGCATTTAATCCCTGAAATTTTTTCCAAGTCAGAAAAATCTTAAATCTTTTTCATTATTTTACATAGCAATACTGTTGTCTACTCTCCCTTCTTTGTTCCAAAAGGACATTTTATTTAACTGCTTTCAACATGGTGTCAGAAACATTATCGACTTTTACTGAAAAAAACAAACAAACAAAAAATACATTAAAATTGCTTTAGATGCACTATTTTTTACTTACGTAAACAGACAAAATCAAGCACTGAGTAATTGACCCAATCGGCTGATAGAATGACTTAGTGTATAAATACAGTTATTTAAAACGCGTTGACGCAGATGTTTCCCCGTTTCAAATCGACTGGATTTTAGGAGTCGTGAAGAGCGGACAATCTGTGACTGGCTCTCCAATTCATCAGCTGCATAGTACTTGCTCTGAAGCATGGCTTATATTTTGTGAAGTTTACTATACTGTGGAGAGATAGATTCAGAACAACTTGCACCTGATACATATAGATCTTCCCCCTCTTTCTCCCTCTCTATCTAAATATATATTTTGATAGAATTAGGCTAAAGTGTGAATGCCGAGTTTGTTGCTAGTTGATGAGGGGGCTATCATGTCTAGAAAAAACGGTCGGTGTAAAAATCTATAGTGAACAAGTTTTTATGGAATAGCTATTTATATAGTGGTTTCTGTATGAGGTCTTGTGGGGTCATTGTTTTGTTAAGGTTAATTTTGGTAATCTTATATAAGTACGTTTATATATTGATCTATTAGAGAGCCAGTGTGTATCGGTTCAATGTAATTAATAGTCATATATATTTTTTATTTTGTTTAAGGGTACTCTATAATTACATTTCTAACTTTTATGGTAAGGTATTTAATTATTTAAATATATTAGTATATTATTAAGTGTACATTTATTTTTGTTACTGATGATTGTTTAGTAGAAAAGATATGGAGGTGCTGTGTATAATCTCTCTCTCTCTCTATATATATATATAAGTAGTAGCATTTGTGTGCGTGTGCGTACAACTTTTCTACTGCCCACACCACTAGACCGATCATGACCAAACCTAATATTATAATGGCCCCTACATAGGGATTTTTCAAGGTCAAGGACAAAACCTATGTATATATACTCTTCTACAGCTCACACCACTGGACCGATCATGACCAAAGCTAGCATGATAATAGTCTCTACATAAGGATAGTGCATACCATTTTTCACGGTCAATGTTATAGCCTATGCATGTATACTCTCTACAGCTCATACCACTGGACCGATAATGATCAAACCTGACGTGATGATGGTCTCCGACCTAGGGATGGTGCACACTATTTTCAAGGTCAAGGTCAAATGTTAAGGTCGAGATTTTGCTGTACGCTCGGGTATCTTTGCTAGTAGTATATATATTTGAAGGAAATAAGGGATTGTTATACTGTATATAAATGTTTCATTTTAATAATAAAGGAAATATAATTTAATTGAAAGGGTCCTAGAGCACGTGGACAGGTATTGCAGTTTTCATACGAAGAAGGATGTGTTAGATTTATATGTGGATGGAAGAAGTTAGGGTTTTCAGTGTGTTATGTTTTTTTTTATTAGCCCATTTGGATAGTAGAAATTTTCTTCCGTAAGGGCACAGTTTGGAAGCTCCCTAAAAAATACTCTCATGCTGTGCATCTTAAATAGCCTCCGACAATCCAGTCCAGTTCTTGACCTTCTCGTGTGGCTTGGCTATCCGAGCGAAACTGTTTCTACTAACTGGGAGAAAAGGCAAAGGTGGTTCACTGGCGCCTTAAAACTAGTCACTTTAAGGAAATTATTAATTTATTCAATAAAATGTCTATCTTATAAAGAATACAAGTTTGTCCATATATCTATTTATGTATGGCCTCATCCACCCATCTGGCTATTGCTTCATCTGTCTTTATATGTATCAATCATCCATCCATCTATCTCTCACCTCATCTATTCATCCATCTAATCTAGTCATCCATGTATCTATCAATCTATTTATCGCCTTATTCATTCATGCATCTATCCATCACCTCATCTATCAATATGTCTATCTATCTATCTATCTATCTATCTATCTATCTATACCGTAAAACAAATTAAACACCATGAATAAATATTTGGAGATATTAAGAAATTGAAGCGTAAAGTCGTTTTACAAAAATGCCTGGATTTGGCATTAAAAAACTTGAAGCAGAAAATCTGTTATAAAAATGGCCAAATTCAGTAACCAGAAAAAGGCTTGATATGCCGTCAAACCAATTACACGCCATGAATAAATATTTGAAAATAAAAAGAACTTGAAACGTATAGACTTTTTTTCCCCTCAAATTACTAGGTTTGACATTAAATAACTCGAAACGGCATGAACTGATATTTGAAAATATAAAGAACGAAGCTTAAAAATGTTCACCGGATTTGACATTAAATAAACAAATAAACAAAAAAACAAAACAAAACAAAACAAACAAAAAAAAAACACAACTAAACCAAAGTAAATTGTAACAGAAATCGGTGCTAGATGTGCCCGGATGTTAATAAATGCGCCCGGGTGTCAGTCATATGTGCCGTGCAGAATGTACAACCTGGGAAGAATCGTATACATTTGTTTCGGTGTTGCAAAGAAACAAAACATGTGCAGGAATTCTGCTGAGACAGCAAAATGCGTGGTTGTTTAGTCTTTCAGTCGAGAGTAGTACAAGCGCACGCGTTTGATGAGTTGGGTGTGACGGTGGCCGACATTCATGAATCACAACTAAAAGGATTCTCTCTTCCGTTATTGTTCTCCCCCTCCCCCCTCTCTCACATACACCCTCTTTGTACACTTCAAATCCTCTATATCCCAATACGCCTTTTCACCCCTTTCTCTCTTCCTATCTTATCCTCACTCTCTCTAACTCGATCTCAACAATGGGATAATTATGTAACTTTAATGAAATTAACTTGTTATACTCTTTAGTTCGTTAAAAGCGGGCAAAAGTTACGCCCCTTTAATTTAGAATACGCGTTTTATGCTAAACTTATACCGTAAATGTGGTATTGTGATGATTAATCTCCATTAATCCCTAACTGTGCATCGAACAGATACCATAATACTTAGTTCGCTGTACCTTATCGTAAAGGTTCGTACAAAATTTCAGCCAGATGAGTCCAGTAGTTTCTAAGAAAAAGTAGAAGAGACAAACAGACAAAGAGAAAGATAATATAGATTAAATGAATTATGTATTTTACCAGCATGGAGACTCGACGTTGTCCGGAATTGAATGAGGATCAATGAATGTTTCACTCTCCCATATTTTATTGTCACCAAAACTGGTGAAATCGCCCATTTTTCAATCAAATTGATTAATTGCCTGATCTAGTTAAGAACCCACCATGATATACCGAGAGGAAACTTGATAAGCCTCCCTGGAGTGACTTAGTCCACAATACATTATAGTTAACATTGCACTGTAGAGAATCTACAGTTGATTTTATAACATTATTTTTATATAATGGCAAAATTAAAGTTTAAAATGCAAAAGTGAAGTGTGAAGTATTATGGTTCAATTGTGTTCTAAACAGAAACATTCATTTCGAACGCGCCCCTGTCATATCAAAGAACCTACTTTTGATTTTATATACCTGGCCTTTCTACTTGTTGTGCCAATAACGCGGTTTACGTGGTACTAGTTTGGGGCAAATGGTTTGTATCAAGTTCAGTGCAGAGAGGTCGAAAAGTTTAGACTGACAGGTTTCAAACTCATTGACTTCCATTGACAACGTGTGCACCTGCATCCTAGCAGGGGTCACGAGGCAGGTAAGTGCGTTTGGAGCGCGAACCGGTTAACGGGGTGTTACTACCCCTACACATACACGTTAAAATAAATAGACGACGCACATGTGTTGCTGGTCAGTCTAGACAGAGTCATTTAACGGGAAATCGCAGAGAGTTCTTTACTAGAATCAGTCAACCACACGAGATAACTTTGATTCAAGATGAGAAAACGAAAAAAAGAAGAGATCTGAATCGATTTATTGATGCAAAGGCCCTATCAACGAGGGAATTCAAATAAAGATTCTCCAAACAATAAAATTAAGTCGTGTTTTTGGGGAACAGGGATGAATCGTTGTGAGGGGGCACCGACCAATAACGACAAAAGATACGCGTCCTAAGATCTTGTATATGACACACACACACACACACACACACACACACACACACACACACACACACACACACACACACACACACACACGACAAACGGTCACGGCCATGTTAATTATTATAGACACCACATACTCAAGAATATATATACACGAAAATATATAGACCCTATTTCCCCCCACCCTCCCTATAGGTACATAACATACTTGTACAGTGATAATGGCTTGAATTGAAGTTTAACACACAAAGGTCAAGTATCATAGTTCAATTGTGCTCTAAAAACAAACATTCAATTCGAACACGCCCCTGTCATATTAAAGAACATACTGTTGATCTTATATGCCAGGCCTTTCTGCTGGTGCGGTATTAAAACTTGGCAAATCCACTTGTGATGTTAGGCTGTCTAAGGTGTTAACTTTAGTCAAAATCGCATGTTGCTTCTTTCAGCTGATGATTTCGATTATCCATACTTATCAAAGACATTCCGATACAAAACCTATCTAAGAACACTACCATAAAGTATATTTGTGTGAAATAAAAAAATAAAATCGGCTCAGTTGTTTCGGAGTTCATAGAGAACTCTCTCTCTCTCTCTCTCTCTCTCTCTCTCTCTCTCTCTCTCTCTCTCTCTCTCTCGTACACAAAGTTTCTTCTTATATGTATACAGAGTGAGCCAAAAGTAGGTTGACTGTAAAAAAAAAATCAGAATCGGAATAAGAAAACACAGAACTTTTAGGAGTATATACATAAACCTATTCAAAATGCTGTCCACTTACTTTGGGCTCACTCTGTCAATATAAAATATGATATGTATGCAGATTTTATGACGGGGAAACGTAAAATACGCATGAATATTATATTTTAATTCATACAGAAACTGAGACATGTGCATGCGAGTATTATGTTTTTTCTAAAAATATTCAATTCTTGTAAGCAAAAAAAAAAAAAAATACTCGAGGTGAGATCGAAATCAAAACTTAAAGACAGGGAGTCAAGTACGATAACCATTAGGCCAGCTTGACAAGATCTTTAAAGAATGTTTTCAAACCTATTTATTCTTAACATAATTTGAACGATTTGTGCATGAGCCGAAATCTTATTTATTATAAACAGAAATACCGTAGGTATTAATCGTAACACTAAATTCCTAAAAAAATGAAGTTAAAAAAAAAAACAAGAAAACGAAAAAATCTGAAACACGTGCATTGCGAGTAGCATGTTTTTCTTAACAGTTCACTTCCTGTAAGTAAAAAAAAAAAATGCTTAAGCTCAAATCAAAACCAAAACCTAAAGACAGCGAGTCAAGTACGATAACCATTCGACCAGCGTGACAATTTTCGCCGCATTGTTGCTGAAGAGTAAGATAAAGACAATGGTTCACAAAACAACCAAGGAATCACCAGTGACTCTTTAAGAAATTAAGACTAAATTAATTTATAAAAAGCATAAAGCAGAAATTGGAACAAGAATTTACTTGTGACATGTACTCTGTCTGCAACAACGTTCTGCTTTTTAGCGAGAGAGTTATCATTCCAAAAAACGCTCAAAAGAAAATGCTAAAAAATTCCACATGGGTCATCCTGGCAGCAGCAGAATGAAATGCCTGATGCATAGCTTTGTTTACTGGCCGTCCATGGACCAAAATATAACTAATATGGTTAAAGCATGCAAAGGTTGTGCTTTTGCTTTGACTGCTAATACACTACCAATTATCTACAAATCCTGGCCCAAATCCGAACAACCGTGGTCCAGGATACATAGAGACTTTGCAGGACCACTGGATGAATTCTGTTACTTGATAGTGTTGGATAGTTTTTCCAAATGGTCAGAGGTGTTAAGATGCAGGAAACCCACCGCAGCGGTAACCATTAATTTCTTAGGTAACAGCCAAGCAGAGCGCTTTGTAGACACCTTAAAAAGAGCGTTAAGTAAGGCTTATGGATCACCCACGGAAAAAAGTTCTATAGCAGTTTATTCAAGTGTATAAGATTACAGCAAACTAACACCAGCAGGCAAATCACCAGCGGAGGTTATGTTTGGCCGTAAAATCAAATCAGTATTTGCGAAGTTGCTACCAAGACAAACCACACAGAAGAACCTCTACGACACTATTAAAAAAATATCATCTTGGAGAGAAAGTGTACTTTAAACATTTAAAAAATGTTGGTTGTTCGTCAGCTACGATGAATAACACACCTATTGTATGCTTTGCAATACATGTTGTTACTTAATTTTGGCGTCCTGTTTTTCTTTGCAACCCTCAACAGGGCTATAACATGAACCATTTATGCATGCGCAATCGTGAAACAGCCAACAGAAAAATTCGACCACCTTCACGTACCAAGTTTTCAATTTTTATCTCTTAGAAGCCTTTTTCTCCGGATGAAAAGCGATAAAAAAGTTTTCTACGTGTCTGAATAACCTGTATACCAAATTTCAAGTCTGTAGATTAAAAATTCGTTCAGTATATAAGTTGAGAAGTGTCTTCACACACAGATACATTCTCACTTTTATAGATATGTAGACTAGAGGAGGAATACAAGCTTTCTACCTATCTGTCTATCTATCTATCAATCTATTTATATATCTTTTTTTAACTACAATATTTTAAAATAAATATTAACAATTTTTTTATACGTAGACACTACACGCACAGAGCAATTCAAGCACATCAAAACACTCATGCACACATGCAACGTCCATGTACACGCACGCGCATGCACACGGACACCCACTCCCTTTCTCTCTATCTCTCTCTTTCCCTGTTACATTCACTGACACACACGCACACATAAATGCGTGCACACACATGTGAAAAGAAATCAGATTTTAACCCATACACACACATACACACCCGCAACACACAACCACTCACTTTTACACACAAAGCACTGACACACACACATCAAAAGAAAAATCATGAAAATAAATAAACATAAACATCTCCCATCCACGCCTGATACTGACTTCACCAAATAGACTTAACACTGACCACATCAAATAAACCTCTAACCAATCCCATTGGAGACACCTAGTCTCACTGTCAAACACATCTTTCAAAAGCATACAATATATATATATATATATATATATATATATATATATATATATATATATATATATATATATATATATATATAGAGAGAGAGAGAGAGAGAGAGAGAGAGAGAGAGAGAGAGAAAGTGAGAGAATAAAAAGGAACAAACTGAGTTATGTGTTCATCAAACGTTTCGTTCGTCTTCATCTCGAGACTTCCTCTGGATGAAATAAAGACGAAACGTTTAATGAACACAACTCGTTTTTTTTTTTATTTTTCTCTATTTTGTCGGAATACTATTTCCATTATTCTCATCACACATACACACACACATTTTATATATACATATACATATATATATATATATATATACATATATATATATATACACACTAACAGGGCACACGGCATTGCCCGGTCATAAAATACGCTTAAATATGATATTTTGATTAATGCAGATTTAATATTTATTATTATATTATATTGGACCCAATATATTATAATGATTTAAAAAGTTTTTTTTTCTAAAAATGACTCGTGCACGAAAGAATTGAAACCAAAACGTTTAGCTTACGATTTATTTTTTTCTCTGCTGTTAATGACTGAACTATGAAGACATGTTTGCTGCAAGGCTAAGAATTATATCATAGACCAATAGCTACTAGGTTATGCATGCATATTCGTAATGCCGGCGTTCACCTGAGAATTTTTTTTTATGTTCACACATTTGCACTGATTTTTCCCTAGCTAAAACCCCAAATATAAAGTTTCGCATATGTTCAACTACCTTATATATATGAAGTTTTATGTCTGTAGATCAAGAGGAGTTTGGTAGGCAAAATTTTTATACAAATATATATGCGTATACATAAATATATATGGAAAGAGTTTTTGTTTACTATAAACATTTTATGCAAATATTATGCAAGTATAAATCATGTAGAACATCTGCATGAATATAATTACATGTAATAGTTAACTAAAGATGATCATCCTATAGGAAAACCGAAAAAACTAATAGGGCATTAATTAAAATGAATGTTTAAAAGAATATGCAAATTACTTATATCTTTTGTTAGTGAATGCAATTCCCCGATCCATATATAACGAAGTTATATTTTATTTTTGGATAAATAGAAAAAATGGTGTTTAATATGAATATCAACACACACACACACAAAAAAAAAAACAGATTTATAGATATATGTATGCATATATATATATATATATATATATATATATATATATGTATGCATATATATATATATATATATATATATACACACACACAAACATATACATACATACATATATGCATATATATATATACAAAATTATCTCTGAGAGGGGTATATATGCTGATAACACAACGCTCTATAACAGATACGACAGGAAAACAAATGAACACATGTCTAAGGAAATGGCAGAAACACTAGAGGATGACCTCCAATCTGTAGTGGAATGGGGGTAAAAATGGATGGTCACATTCAATGCTGCCAAGACTAAACTTGTTTCCTTCAATAATTACAAGAAACCTTCTCTACTACCAATAGTAATGGCCAAAGACTCTTTATCTGAAAGTACTTCTTTTAAACTTTTTGGCCTAACGTTCACAGAAAACATGAGTTGGAACAATTACATTGAGAGCATTGGCAGGACCGCTGCGAAGAAGGTGGGTTCTCTCTACTGTGCTAGAAAGCTATTAACGCCTGAAAGTATCCTATACTTCTATAAGGCCACCATTCGCCCATGTATGGATTATTGTTGTCATATTTGGGCTGGTGCATCTGCTACTAGTCTCTCGCTCCTAGACAAGGTTCAAAAGAGAGTTGCCAACCCGATAGGTCTTGAACTGTCATCTAAGCTTCAGCCTCTGTCCCATCGACTAAATGTTGCATCCCTCTGCCTGTTCTATAAGTATTTTAACGGTGAATGCTCCGACGAACTGCAAGCACTTGTACCCCCTCGACGTAAATACTCGCTAGAAATCCGACAAGCAACTAAATCCCACCCCTTCACAGTAGAGATCCCTTCTACTCCAGTAGTTTCTCCCCCAGAACTGCTAGACTTTGGAATTCCCTTCCGGGTCACTGCTTCCCTAACTGTACTGACATGCAGAAGTTCAAGTGTAACCTGAATTGACATCTTGCTGCCCAACTCCCTACATAGTACCCCAGTAGCTTATCTCCCTGATAGTAGCCCCCTAGATCAAAGTGGTAATGTGCCTTGTTTGGGGTGAAGATGTTATAATATATACGTTTTATTTTTTATTACCGTATCTTTCTGTTAAGTTACAGTATTGTTTCAGCTACTCGGCCGTTTTTTTGGCCGTCTGTAGCTAGTCTGAGGAAGCTACAGACGGCCAAAAAAAAAACGGCCGAGTAGCTGAAACAATAAATGTAACTTAACAGAAAGATACGGTGATAAAACGCATATTTGCTCTACAACAGTATTAAGCACTTTCTTCAGTTTTTATTAATTACCATTTCCACTATATATATATATATATATATATATATATATATATATGTTATATATATATATATATATATATATATATATATATATATATATATAACATATATACATCAACATATATATGCATATAAAATTTAAATGAAAGACGAGGAATAAAAGTTATATATTACTTTATTATCAGAACAATAAGGAAAGGTTAAGGGGAAAATTAAGAAAAAGAACTCTTTAGGTATAAATGCTTCTCATCAGAGGAGGAGAAGGTCCAAACGAGGAAGTTCCATGGACAATTGCAATTCACAAGCGCTCCCAAGTCGCATGTATATCCCGTTAGGAGAGCTGACGACGTTAGGTTTTCTCTTGCAGGGAGGTGGCGCCTGGAATTCCCAAATTGGTCACTCATTTTAGTAATAACCAGCCTTATCGTTGCTTAACATTGGTGATCTAACGGGAACCGATGTGTCAACGTGATTATGCCGTATATATTAATATGGATTAGTCACCACAGTCCCACATTTACACTATGAGTTTTCTCGGAAATTACTGTGCCGATCTGGCTGCAATTTTGTATGGATCTTTGTTAAAATAAGGTGCAGGGGACTAAGTATTGTAGTATTTGTTCGGTGCACAATAAGAGATTAATATGAATCAGTATTTAATGCAAAACCAAGCACAGATTTAACCATATCCAACCATTTAGCATAAAGCACTCATTCGAAGGCAGCAGGCTAAAATGTCTAGTAATGTAAATATTTTTTTTATTATCTTATTTTATTTCCTTTGCTTTATATATTTTTTTATTTATAATTTAAATTTGAAATCTTTAACGCACTTGTCACATCTGTATTGGTTTATTAAAAAAAAAAAAAAAATAGAAAAAAGACATTTTTATGTAAGTACCGAAAGGCAACAGACATGAAAATTTGACAACTTTCCCACTTTTAGTGTTTCCTGCATTCGCAAAGGCATTCATGCTATGTGATATAAACTTCTGTAAAATACACGAATGAAACTCATGCACTTGTAGAATACTCGAGCACTCTATTCATTTCACCCAACAGAAGCCACACACACACACACACACACATATATGTATAGCATTTCAGCCCGGCGTTGCCCGGGTGTTTAGAGGTGTGTGGTGAGCAAAATAAATAAATAAATAAATAAATAAATAAATAAAAAGTGGTCGTGGGAAGGCAGGCTCGAACCCGTACCCCGGAGGAGGAAAAGAAAGGGGGGGAAAAACCTGGCGTCTTTGCTGTTACGACCACCGCCAAACCGGAAGTGACGTAGGTTTAAATTAAGGCTAGACAATCGAAAGGAGAGGATGACTTTCGAAAATATCGGCGAAAAAAGCGACCCCCCCCCTGCAGAAAAGTGCCCAGTTGAAGGTGAAGATATTAATGTTTTTAGCCAATTTTTCGATATTTGTCGTTTGAAAGATCAAACTTCAAAACGATACTGATCTCGTAAAAATCCGTCGCCTCTGTCGAAAGTTTTAGGCAGACATGCAAACATACATGCATTTATATATTGGTACCTAAAAATTTTCGACCCAAACCGAGAGCTTGCCCTATTTCTGAATACCTTTTATGTAAAATTTCAAATGTTTAGACCAGAAATTGTCTGAGTAATTTGGTAGAGACCGCAGAGGTCAATTTTTAAAAAAACTTTGACCCCTACTATGACCCCTTAACCCTTATTTTTTTTTGGTTCAAATCAAGTTATTAAGTTAGATCCATGTCCAAGGAACCTATATCCAAAATTTCAAGTGTTTAGACTCAAAATTGTCGGAGGAGTTTGGTAGAGTTCTGAAAGGTCAAATCGTTGAACTTTGACCCCTTAACAGCCAAATGTCTGGCCGAAAATGGATTATTTATTTACCCAAATCTCAGTACGCTATATATCAAATTTCGAGTCTGTAGACTTAAAATTGACAGAGTTATTGCATAGGGAAATGTACACAGGCAGACAGACAGACACGTTCACTTTATATATATATTGTTTTGAAAAAAGAAAAAAAAGGATGATCAATGTAACGTCCCTGTTGCAGGGGACATCTTCAAGATATTAAAAGGAAAAATGTAGGAGAAGAAAACGATCATAGACCATACGTAAGTGAAAAGGAAACAGTGTTAGAATCCTACTCATATCGGGAAAGAAACTATAAATGTGTGTATATGGTTAGGTTGTTCAATGTCTATATATACTCTTTTAAAAATACGTCATTTAAATACCTATGTACACTTTTTTTCCTTCTCTCTAATCTTATTCATTTTGTTTAAATTATTTAAGGAAAAACGGTTTGGGATAATAGTATGAATTCTGTTTTTATATTTTGTTCTTTGATTATTATATTCCCTATACTAGGGGCTAAATGGTAGAAGCCCTTTCTTTGCGTAATAGTATTAGTGTTTAATATTAATGCTGACTCCAAAAGTCTTCATTTGGCTCTATCTATCACGTATTTTATAATTTTCGCATGATCTAAATTAAATGAATGATCGTGTTCTGCACAATGGCAAAAGAGTGCATTTAGGGCGTTACTCTTTACACTGTTTTCTTTTCATTTACGTCTGGTCTATGATCGTTTTCTTCTTCATTTTTCCTTTTAATATCCTGAAGATGTCCTCTGCGACAGGGACGAAACGTTGATCACCATTTTATAAATTCATTCGGGTTTTCTTTTTTCAAAACAACATAACGTCAACCATCGTTGGTATTTTTATTTTTATATATATATATATATATATATATATATATATATATATATATATATATATATATATATGAGCAAACAGTTAATGAAATATGTTTAAAAAACACTTTGAAATGAGTTAAAAACATATTTAATCTGAAAAGGAAACACTAGATAAATGGATAGTCCTTAATCCGCGGAGTTTCGAAGAAATACTTTTCTTCTCATCAGAGGGTAGGAATTAGCAAAATGCGGGATCGGATTTTGCATGCAGAAGTATTTGATGAAACAACAAATAAGTCAAAGATCTTACTTGAAAACAAAATAAGTTAAGCAGAGGGAATATGGTAAAGAAAAAGGTGATTACACATTAATGGATAGTCTGGTGGAAGATAAAAAAATCCAGTGACGGTAACATCCAAATGTAAAACTTCAAGAAAGTTAAAACAATTTCCATTTGTACAAGTAAAATCCAAGGAAATCCCGTAATTGGAAGAAGATGGTCCATAATAATCCAAAGGCAGAAATCCATTCACAAAATGTGTACAAGGAAAAAATAATATTAATAAAAGAAAAATAAGATGTGTTTTTCACTCTACTTCCGAGACATAACTATTTTATATATATATATATATATATATATATATATATATATATATATATATATATATATATATATAAATCTCAAATGACCTTGTAACGAGTGATGTAACCCATTTTCTGGTTTACGACATCCGGTTGCGCATAAACATTAACTCATAACAACGTAAACAAATAAACACAAATCGCTTCTTTTGCAGATTTTGACCTGCGTACTGAAATATTAACATTATTATTTCGAAATTATTTAAAATGGGAAGAGTGGGGGTGTTTTGCAACTATTCTTTATTACAACTATACTGTCGCTATTTGCTTACAACTAAACAACTTTAACCCGTTGACAAACATAAGAACAATTGTAGTAAAGCCAAGACTACAACTACTCCTATTACTCTCTATCCGTCCCTTTTCCTTCTTTCCTTCTTTTTTTTATTTTTTGTTTACATTTCTAGATGCTGCTAAATGACTTTCGTCGGCGTTCGATTCGTAGGAAAATCATGTTTAATTTTCGATTTTTGAGCGATTATTCAGAAAAATAGGTAAATTTACACGAATAGGGAGGATTTTTTTTTCATGTTTGAGTGATCCGTCCGTGATTTTTCATTTTAATATACTTTCATAGAAATGTTTCTGTTATTTAAAAAAAACTATTTTCTTTACATCACAAGTGTCACGCTCATGAATTCAATAGCATAACATACTGATCCAACGGGTCACGGGTAGTCTAGTAATTATATATATATATATATATATATATATATATATATGCATGTAGTTCGTATATACAAGTTATAATGAAATGAGAATATTCACCAAAGCAGAAAGTGATCGTACTATACGAAATGCAAATAGTAAGACATTACACACACACACACACACACATATATATATATATATATATATATATATATATATATATATATATATATATATATATATACTAGCAGTTCCGCCCAGTTTTGCTCGGGCCCTATGTACGGTTCATAATGTTATGATCCTATGTATCTATTAAAAAGTGTGAATATGTAAAGTAATGCCTTTCTGTATAATAGTATTCCTTAACCACCATAGAGAAAAAACAGACAGACATTTTCACTTTGATAGATAGATAGATTGGATGCAATATATAGTAATGATTTAAAAAGTATGAAAAAAAAAGACTCATGCACCACCGCCGAGAATCGAAACCAAAACGTTCAACTCACGATTTATTTTGCCTCTGCCGTCAATGAAAACATGTTTACTGCATGGCTAAAATTAAAACATGAACCAATAGCTACTACTTTATGCATTCGTAATGTCGGCGTTCGATCTTCACCTGGCAAATTTCATTTTTTTTTAATTTTCACAATTTTGCATCGATTCTTTCGGGCTAAAACCTAAATATAAAGTTTTGCATGGATTCAAATACCTTATATATGAAGTTTCATGTCTATAGACCACAAACTCTAGGTGTTTGGCAGGCAATATTTGTTAAACAAAAATATATACGTATACATAAATATATACGGAAAGAATTTTGTGTTCACTATAAACTTTTTACGCAAATATTATGCAAGTATGAATCATGTAGAATATCTGCACGAATATAATTACATGTAATAGTTGGCTAAAGATGATTATCCCATTAGAAAACCGAAGCAACTAATAGGGAATGAATTAAAATGAATGTTTTAAAGAATATGCAAATTAGTTAGATATTTTGCTCGTGAATGCAATTCCAAAACCCATAAATAAGAAAATTGTATTTACTTTTTAAGTAAATAGGAAATAGGTGTTTTAATATGAATATCAATACACACAAAAGAAAAACGAATTTATAGGAGTATATATATATATATATATATATATATATATATATATATATAACTTGACTGTCCGGTGTTGCCTGGGTGCTTGCAGGTGTGTGCTGAGCAAAATAAAAAGCAACAACAACAAAAAAGTGGTAGTAGGCAACCCATGACGCGAAGGCGGAAAAGAAAATGAAAGAAAATCTGACGTCTTACCGCTACTTCATGATGCTACCGGAAGTTCGGGGCGTTAAAATTAGGCAAAGTCAATCAAACCGATACGATGACTTGCAAAAATGGCTCACAAAAAATAGACCCCTCTTTATAGAAAACTGCCCAGTTGAAGGCGAATTGGTCCAATTTTCCGATATTTGTCGTCCGAGACGTTGAGCTTCAAATTGATGCCGATATCGTGAGAATCCGTCGCCTCTGACGAAAGTTTTAGGCAGACATACATAAATACATACATAGATTTAAACAGACAGGTGAGATTTATATTATACTAGCGGGGGGTACTCGGCGTGGCCCGGGTGTTTGTAGGTGTGTGCGTTGGAGGTGGGGTGATCAAAACAACCCTGTTTAAAAACAAAAAAAACGTTGGCCAAGTGTTTGGAGGTGTAAAAGAAAAAAAAATTTTAGTAGGAAAGTAGGCTTGAACCCCGAAACTTTGACGTGGAGATAGAAACGAAATGGAAAAAAAAACAAAAAACCTGGGAGCTGGCCATCTCGACCACGAGAGAAGAGGAATGAAAAACTTCTTAATTTAACGTGTTAAAATGAAATTAACAGGTGCGAGAACCTTAAGTCGCGTGATGTTTGATCTTAAAATATGACGCGGCTGCAAACCAGTTTTCGCTTGTTTTATACTGAAAAGCGAAAGATACATAGGACGCTCTAAAAATCTGGAAAAAATAACGCGTGAAAGTCGGGCAAATTAAATAGACAGGCGACCCCCATTCGTAACTCATAGATATTATCATTTAGATGTGATATAAAAAGTTTTAAGGAATGAGCCGACCTGTGAAAAAAGCCTTTTACAAACATACACAAAAAGCGAACACACATACATACATGTACACATTTTCTCTTTTATATATATAGACTAGCAGAGGTACCGGCGTTGCCCGGGTGTTTGGGGGGGTGTATGTAGGAGAGGGTGACCCTGATTTAATATTATTAAAAAAAAACACGATGTTAAGAAAACTTGGAAAAACTAATACAAAGCAAAACAGTGAACAAACGTAAAAAAAGGAAAAAAAAGTTGAAAAAAAGGAAAAAAAGTTTAGGTAGAAAAACAGGCTCGTACCCGAAACATTGAGGCTAAGGCGGGGAAAAAATGCCCGACAGGTTACCCCTACGCCTAAGAGACATACAACTGAGAATGGATAAAATTAAACCTTGCAGGTGGTTTTAAACTAAGGTCAACGTTTTCTACGTCAAACATGACGTCATTGCGTAGTAGCAGGGGAAGAGAAAATGAAGAACAATTTTTTCGGCACCCCTTCCTGTACAAAACTGATGATTTTAGGGTGAAGGAATTAATGTTTTTGGCAAAATTTTTGATATTTGTCGGGTGAAGGTTGAAACTTTAAAAATCTGGCGAAAATCCATGAACCGTGTCGAAAGTTTTTGCGAGACATACAAACACACATACATTTTCACTTATATATATATATATATATATATATATATGTATATATATATATAAGATATATCCCTGGGTAATTATAATAGGTAAAAATTAATCAAACGAAATGAGATTCAACACACAGAGAAAGTTATAACAAGTTTATTATACAAAGGTACAATGTAACAAATAAGAGATTTACACTCGAATGTATCTGGAATGCGGGAGTATCAAGATGAACTTACTCTCTCTCTCGCATCGCTTAATAACGTCTTTTATAAACTGAGGAATCCGTCACACACATATTAAAAGGTCAACAGCTACATTTGGTTCCTACAAACAGCCATCTGTTTCAGTCAATGAGACTTTATCAGGCGACCCTGAGCAATCTGACGCTAAAGAAAAAAAAGAAAAAGTCTCATTGTATATATGTATATATATATGTATATCTTTATATGCATATATACGTGTATATATATATATATATATATATATATATATATATATATATATATGTATGTATATATATGTTGGCTGTTTGCAGCGACCAAATGTAACTGTTTAAATTATTTTGTTCTTGCTATCGAGCACTAACAACCTTGTTTAGTTCATTAGTTCCTACTTTTGAATATCTCAAGCTTGAATTCATATATATATATATATATATATATATATATATATATATATATATATATATATATAACAAAATCAAGACAACAAAAGTTGGATTGATAACAACAAGTAGTGTATTTTCACCCGGTCAATATGCAAGCCTCCTAGACCTTTTTCTCTCAACTTCCCCTGAGCTATGTTCATGTTCCGTTCATTCTCCTCTAGGATCCTCCGACCACTCCGTCGTATCAGTTAAGATAAAAACGAAATGTAAGAAGTCCCCAGACGTTCCCCTCCACTGTACTGTATACCGATACTCTATGGCTGATTGGGATAGCTTCCGTACATTCATATCTGATTTACTTCTGCACTCCATGTTTAAAAAGGAAGTGTCCTCCATAGTATAAGATTTGACTGAATGGTTAATTGTAGGCATAGACCAATTCATACCATCTAAAAAATTCCAACAAAAACCTAACAGCCAGCCATGGTTCTCCCCAGAATGTGCTGCTGCTATTGCACACAGAAATCACTTTTTCCATAGCTACCAACGTAATAGATGCACTGAGACTAAAGCTGCTTTCAGGACTGCCAGCAACCACTGTAAAAGAGTAATAAAAAATGCAAGAGAGCTATATGCCCAGTCTGTTAAATCCAAGGTAGCTGATCAGCGGCTTGGTTGCCACCAGTTTTGGCAAATAACAAATAGGATCTTGAACAGAAGTGTGCGTTCTATCCCAACCATTATCAATGGACCAGAGGTCATCTCGTCAGCGTCAGACAAGGCCAAACTATTTGCAAAGAACTTTGCAGCTAATTCTACCCAATGCGACAAAGGTCATCAACTCCCAATATTTCCTCCTATAACACAGAACAAGCTAGGTAACACATAAATATCCGTGCATGAGGGCGCCAAGCTAATCAAGAACCTAGATTCCAGTAAAGCAACTGGCCCTGATGGCATCCCCAATATAGTGTTAAAAAAGCTTCAACCAGAACTTGCTCCCATACTTACAAAACTATTTAAGCGTTGCCTTAAGGAGAAGTGCTTTCCGACTCCCTGGAAGACCTCATCAGTTTGCCCTGTATTTAAGAATTCAGGTGACAAGTCATCTCCCTCTCAGTACAGACCAATAAGTCTCCTGTGTGTTATGAGTAAGTTGCTGGAATCCATATTAAATAGAGAAATAGTCAACCACCTCAGCAGGAATAACCTTCTTAGTGACACACAATATGGTTTCCGCTCTGCAACATCTACCGCAGATGTGCTGACGGTTATATCCTACAGGATTAGTGAATCTCTTGACAAAGGCTTCCTTTCTAGGGCAATTACTCTTGACATATCAAAGGCCTTCGACAAGGTATGGCATAAGGGTCTACTTCACAAGATTTCCAGCTACGGTATAACTGGAAATGTTTTCTCAATCATTAAATCATTTCTCTCCGATAGGCTCATAAGAGTAGTGGTAGATGGACAAAAATCGGAGGCCTGCAGTATAAATGCTGGAGTCCCTCAGGGGTCAATCCTGGGCCCAACTCTCTTCCTGATCTACATCAATGACCTCCCTAAACACATACTTAAATCATTCGTTGAAATCTATGCTGATGACACAACCATCTACGGCAACACATCAAAGGCTGTAAATGACAAAGTTCTCTCTGATTCTCTCTCCTCTGATCTCGAGCGCGTGGTTCAGTGGGGGAAGATGTGGCTGGTTACCTTTAATGCATCCAAAACCAAACTCCTATCCTTACATCATCAACGCTCTGATCCCCAGCTCGCATCAATTGTGATGGATGGCTCTCGTCTGGGTGAGGCCCCGTGTTTTGACAAGCTTCTGGGTTTGACCTTTACTCCTGATCTGAAATGGAACACGTACATCAAGTCTGTTTCCAAGGTCACTGGAAAAATGGTGAGATCCTTCTACCGCTCCAGAAGATATCTCACTACTGATGCAATTCTCTATCTATATAAAAGCCAAGTACGTCCAAGGATGGAATACTGTTGCCATATCTGGGCAGGAGCTGCTAAAAACAGCCTATCATGCCTTGACAGAGTACAAAATAGACTTCGTGGCTTAGTGGGGGATGCCCTTTTCTCTACCCTGCAACCTCTCTCCCACAAAAGAGACGTTGCCGAGCCTATCCTTGTTTTTATCGTTATTTCCATGGCAGGTGCTCATCTGAACTCCAATCTCTGGTCCCCCCTCGCCAATCTTTCACGAAAAACACCAGTCTAGCTGAATCCACTGTGAAAAATTTCCCCCACTCTATATCTGTGCCTAAATTAAAACGCAGATTCCATGAACAAAGCTTCTTCCTTAGAACTGCACGCCTGTGGAACTCTGTTCCATCTGCCTGCTTCCCACCGGACTACAACTTGGATGTCGTCAAGTCCAACGCTAACAAATTCCTAATGAACCGCCCCCTTAAGTAAACACTTCATCAAATCTCCGCACTAACGTTATGTACTTGTAATAACCCTTATCCCTGAGTGGCTTCCGGGCTTTGATAAGTGGTGATCACTGTGTAAAAAAAAAAAAAATAGGTATATATATATATGTATATATATAGTATATATATATATATATATATATGTATATATATATATGTATATATATATATGTATATATATATATATATATATATATGTATATATATATATATATATATATGTATATATATATATATAATGTATATATATATATATGTATATATATATATGTATATATATATATATGTATATATATATATAGTATATATATGTATATATATATTATATATATATGTATATATATATATGTATATATATATATATGTATATATATATATATATATGTATATATATATATATATGTATATATATATATATATGTATATATATGTATATATATATATATGTATATATATATATATATGTATATATATATATATATGTATATATATATATATGTATATATATATATATGTATATAGATATATATATGTATGTATATATATATATATGTATGTATATATATATATGT